>NC_142189.1:3238750-3570000 GCF_026936395.1 Plectropomus leopardus | reverse complement strand
TGACATGATTAGTAATATCAAATCATCATCAGTGCTCCAGCTCATTTGATGAATGCCTCCATTAGTAAACTGTGTATAGAACTAAAACCTTTAAAACAATACCAATAACAATGAATTTATAATTATTATGATGAAATGCATTTATGGTATTGATGCATTAACCCTTTGAAACCTGTGCGATTGTCTTGAGTTCTTTCAAAAACAGAAGAGGTCAATGAGAAATAAGGACAAAATGACCCAAAAATTATTAAGAAATTAAAAAATAAGAAAAAATAGAATAAAAATAGAATAAAAAGCAAACAAGGAAATGCATGGGAAAAGTGCTTGAAAAATTATAGCAATTCTCTAATATGATTTTAAGATATGTAATTATTATAATTAGTAATATATAGATTTTCTCTACCTTTCTTTTTTAACATAGCTTTTTAAAAACAATTTTATAAATCTACTAATTTCTTGCAATTTGCGGGATATTTAATGCCAAGTTGTTTATTGTCTTTTTTTCACGTTTTTGAAAGAAATTGACTCAGTTTTTTTCAACGTTCAAAGGTTTAGATAACATCTGAAAGCAGCACAGGTAAGGTGATGTTGCTCCAGGTTTGATATGAATCTATAAATGACCTTACAGAGTGAAGTCACCTCTGTAACAGCCAACAGACAAATACTCTAAAATAAGTGAATGGCTCTGGTCTCAGAGCGATAGTGATCTTTTTGTTAAAGAAAGGCACATTCAGAAAAAGGGACGGGGGTAAGACTTGAATGAGTCTGAGTTATAGCTCTTAAAAAATGAATAAATTCAGAGTGAACGAGACACAAGGAGGAGGGAACATTCCTGCTGAGCAGTCAGTTTTTTCATTTTAATCATTTAGAGTATTTTTTTAAGTGATAGGCTCTTTTGAATATTTTATGGTGTGCAAAATGCTAAATCTAAGCCATGTTTTGATTTAGATTTTTTCTTTTTTTAAGACCAAGGTAAACAAAGACCATTTTATACAAAAATAAATAAGACAAAGACATGAAATAAACAGTAGGGGTGGGCAGTTCATAATTTCATACCATCTCATCAAAGGATACCTTTAATTTGCTTTGATGTTGTTGTTTTTTCTCATGTAATCCAGAAAATGTTTATAAAAATACATCCTTTTCCTTGAACCTTGTTTCTTTCTCAAATGCTATACAGACACAAAATTTAAATTATCATCCTAATTGGCAGAGCAACGTATTTCCATTTTAATGAAAAAAACATTTTCTTAACAAAGGCTTGCAGGGTTTGTGTAGGCTCAGTGGCAAATGTACTGTAAGATATAAATGTATAAATTTACCCAACAGACATGTATCATGAATTGTTGAATTTTCCGCCACCAGAATCGCATTTACAACAAAGAGGTTAGCACTAGATCTACATTTGTGCAGTGAGGACGGGCTAACATTATGTCAATGGGTAGATAGTGTATTTCCCTGATTATACTTACGTTTACTTAAGTAACATTTTTAATGCTGAACTTTCACTTTCATATTTTCCCCGTGTGTAATTTGTACTTATACTTTCGGAAAGGAACTGAACACTTCGCCGCTGTTTATTTGCTGATGTAGAGTTTTGTATGGCAGCATGTTAGACCAGTCAGTGCAGAAATCAGTGTATGGGACCTTGAGTGTTTGAATGTGTGCGGACATGGAGGAGATGGACAGGATGTGCAGCTGAGAAGAGATCCAGGGTGTCTGGACTCTTTGCTGGATCAGAGACGTGGATTAAGGCA
The DNA here is from genome assembly GCF_026936395.1 of Plectropomus leopardus. NCBI lineage: Eukaryota > Metazoa > Chordata > Actinopteri > Perciformes > Serranidae > Plectropomus > Plectropomus leopardus. The sequence goes on along the minus strand of NC_142189.1, from coordinate 3,568,243 downwards.
TCAGTCGCAGGATGACTCATCCACAGCCCTGAGAAGTTCCCCTCTGCTATAAACCTCTTTACACCCCCTCAGCCAAACCAGCATGGTGTGATGTGATGGTCAGATTGTTAACCCCTCCTCCTTTCACTTGCTAAATTTATCCTCTCCAAACCCCCCACCCCCCTCTGAAAAGATGACATCACCTTTGCTCCCGGCTTCGCTCTCTCTAGTAAATCATTCTGTTTCCACGTTTCTTCCTCCTGGCATTTTATAATCCAACACAAAGCGACTGACCTTTTCATTTAATCTAATATGATGTCCAAAACAAGGTGATTTACAGGTCACAGCAGCATCTCACGGGTCCATCAACAAGACAGTGAATCACTAGTTGGTCCAAATATTGCTGTTATGTCACTGAACAGTTTGTGGATAAGAGTGAGTCACAACTTGGACGTCCAAATGAGCTTTTTGACAGCAGTCTTTGTGTAATAACGACTTTGCATAAAAACAATTGTCCTTACGCCCCCTGACGAGTTAAAGCTGTGAAGGTTAAATCGGGATTAGGCTCAGGTTTTTTTGCGATGATGTCATCCTCACTGCCCCCCTACAGTGAGCACCTAATAGCACACATACAAACACACACACACACACACACACACACACACACACACACACACACACATACATTATCCACATACGCACACTTCTGTAAAGATCCAGGTTAATTACTTAGGCTCTTAGTTGTGTAATGGTCCCGAGCCGGTGGATCAAGTCCAAGTGTGCGTGGGCTGAAGCCGCTGTGTGGGAGGATGTGTGTCGGCCACTGTTGTCTGTGTGGGCAAGTGTTTTTGTGTTTGAACGATTGTCTGTCTGAGCTGAAATCCACTTTTCAGAGTGTGAGAGATAATACAGGAGGTTTGATGTGTGTTAAAAGCCATTGCATCAGACAGAAGAAATAAATCCGGAATCAGTTCTGTTGCCAAGGACAGTGTTGATCAGCAGCTATCATCGTGAAACTGGAGCAGAGCGTCCTAATGAACTGATGTAGTTTCAGCCGGATTGCAATCAGTACTTCACATACTCTTTTGAGTATCGGGCTTGTTCAGAAAACTTTATCTGTATTGCATCTGTGGTCAAACAGTGGCTAACATTAATGTATTACAGGTATCAAGATAAACCAACAGCACCTAGCTGCAGACACACACATCTCTGTAAGCGCATGTGCAATAAGATCTCCACTAGTGCACGAGCACGAGAGATCTTAGCATTTAACAGGAAATCATGTTTGGTCTTCAGATGGAGAGCAAAAAAAACAAATTTGGAAATGATAATTTGATTATCTTGGTGAAGTATTTTATTCATAAATGTAATTTTCTAAAGACCTTCCATGTTTATTGTTTTTCTAAATGAGATTAAACTCACTGGACATATTAACCTGAATCCAGCCAATGCAAACCGACTCCCTGCCAGATCAGCAAACTTTCTGTTGCTGCCATTACACGTGTTAGACCTGCTGCTGCTGCGGCTGCTGGGCACCAGCCTGCTATGTGATCCAGCGCTGGGGGGTTTGTAAGACATCGATAACTCTGTTTATGAAGCAGAAGATTTCTTAACAGGAGCTTAAACTCTTTTGAAGTAGAAGCTTTGCCTCTTTAAATGAATGAATATCAAGAGTTTTCAAACTCAAAAGCAGCCATACGTCACTTGACAGACTCACTTGACAAAACTAACCAATCTAGAAACTGCCGTTTTCAGCATGGGCCAAAGATACCTATTATAATGGATAAAAATGACAAAAAGGTGTTGAAGAATTTTTGACAAGAACTGTATGTTGTTTTGTGTTGAAAGAGAAATTACCAAATCACTACTATAAACTCATTAATATCAACCTGTTTTGGCGCCTCATCAATCAACACTTCAACCTCTTCCTTCCTGCAGGTTTTTGGCAATAAGATGGTCATCCCCTCACTGGATGGTGCCTTGTTCCAGTGGAACCGGGACAGGGAGAGTATGGAGGCAGTGCCTTTCAGCGTGGAGTCCCTGCTGGATTCGTCCTATAGAATCGGGGAGGACACTGTCCTGGTTGGGGGCAAATCTCTTACTACCTACGGCCTGGGTGCCTACAGTGGCAAGGTGAGTGAAGTCACGTTTAAAGCTCTGAATATGTTGACATATTTGAAGAATCTCTTACCCAGAGAGTCAAGGCAATTGTAGGTTTGTTTTTTTGTAAAAAAAAGATTGACACATTACAAACTTGCTCTCACCACATGAACACAGCGTAATGACCCTTTTTGTAACTTCCCCTCTTGTTTTTTCTGCCTCAGCTGCGGTACATCTGCTCTGCGGTGGGCTGCAGCCGCTGGGGGGACGAGGAGATGGAGGCCGAGGACGTGCTCCTGCTGCAGAGGACTCAGAAGACTGTGCGAGCCATCAGGCCTCGATCAGGGATGGAGAAGTGAGTTTTATTTAATCAGTCAATCAATCTGTCACTGTCAGTCAGTTTGAGTCACGAGGAAGCGACTGTATCTTGTGTGGTTTTCCAGAAAGGGTCACAGACACTCGATTGACTTTCTGTCAGTGATTTTACATAAAGTCAGTTAACCTTTCAGCCAATAGTCCCTGTTATTGCTTACCTTTTGGCTTACTAGATGTGTTTTAATACAACCCTTAGGGACTGTTTGGCGCATTTTATTTGCTTTTAATTCTTCATTTTGCTAATTTTGGCTGTGTTCATGCATAAGGCATAACTTTTGGCATGATTGTAATATAGATATGCTGTATGTATTTTTATTTTGTTTTTTTATCTTACCAGATGTCTCCTGCATAATGTCACACAGATAGAATAGATGAATCAACAACACTTAAACACCTTAACCAATTCAAACAAATGACAAATAAACAAGCTTTTTTCAAGGAAAACCTTATGGACAGAAAGTTTAAATTCTTTCACCAAAATGTTTTATGTTACAATAAACATTTGGCCAAATTGTCTCTACCCATCAGTAATTTATGTCACTTCTTGATTTTTTTTTGCCTCCAGTACTGGTTTTTTAAAGATTTTACTCTCAGCGGCATTAAAAAGTCATTAAAAGTCTTAAATCCAACTTGCCTTAACCCTTTGAAACCTGTATGACAACAGTTTTATTGTGCTGTGTTCAGATGCCTTTCACAAGTTTTAAAACCTTTGAACGCTGACTAAACTGGTTTGATTTCTTTTGAAAACATGGGCACAAAAGACAGTAAGCAACTTTGCAAAAAATTTACCTAAAACTGTAAGAAATTAGAAAATTATTTTTGAAAAGCTGTGGAAAAATGTCCAGAAAAATATTGTTACAATTAGCATTATAACATATTTAAATTAATAGTTATTTTTAGAATCATAATTATTATTTACTATTATTACTATTATTTCTAGGCGCCTCTCCCAGGTAATTTTCTTTTTTATTTATTTATTTTTTTTACTTTGCTTCCTTTCTTTTTTTCTTAATTTTCATGTGATTTTCTTGTATTTTTACAACTAAAATGATAATTTTAGGTAATTTCTCTGAAGTTGCTCTTTGTCGTCCCATGTTTTATTAAGAAATCCAGCAAATTTGCTCAGGTTTTAAAGGGTTAACCTGTAGGAACCCCTGAAGTTGCAAAATTACATTTGAAGTAGTTTTTCCAAGTGTGTACTAATACAACTTTTGATACTAGGTGGAACTTCAGCGTTGGAAACTTTGAGCTGAAGCTTCTTCCTGAGTCGCAGTCTGGAATTAACTTCCTGGAGGGAGAGGTTACGAATGGCGACCCCTGGAGGGAGAGTCAGCGGGTCATCGCCGATGAGCCGAAAGAGAGGGAGCAGGCGGAGAACCAGGAGAACCAGAATCTGGACCTCATCATCAAAGTGTCTGTTCCTGATTGGAAGGTCATGGCCTTCAGCACCGAGCCTGATGGACAGCTGGTCTGGGAACGTCAGGTGATCAGAGATAAAGCTGCATTTACTCTGAGTGTGTTAGCAGCGGCTTATTTGCCTGAATTTAATTAATTTCTCTAACCTCTCTCTGGAGATGAGTGCAGTGTGTTGACTCGTTCTGTATCGCCTGTAGTTCTGCACACCCATCGCTTCGGCTTGGCTGGTGGGCGGGGGTAAAGTCACACCAATCGCCTTGTTTGATGACAACGCCTACAGCAACCAGTCAGAATATGATGAAGAGGATGACGATGATGAATCCAAGCAGTCCAGAGGAGCTGAAGAATCCAGTGTTTACCTTGGTACATTCAGTCATTCATTTGAGCTCTTTTTTGAATGTTTACTGCCATTATTTGCAATTTCGGTGACTTTTTTTTGTCCAGCTCAAACCCTGTACAGTTGTGAATCTGGCACGTGTATAACTGCTGTGCCGTTTGTTTATTAGGGATGTTCCAGGGACAGCTCTACCTCCAGTCCTCAGTGAGGATCAGTGAAAAGTTCCCTTCCAAAGCTATCGGATCTGAAAAGGACATAATTCCCCTGCCCACAGTCAAATGGAAGCCTTTAGTCCGTAAGTCCACACCTCCTTCATTCGTTCATTTTTTATTTTCTCCGCTCATGTTAATGCACAAAAATCACATTTAAAGTCAAAACACCTCTAATACACAATCCATGGATGAAAAGGAGCAGGGAGAAGAATTAAAAAATCTTATTTTACCTTCAACATCACCTCACACATTAGGTGCTGTGTTAATAACTAGCGATGTTATGAGAAGCGATACTTCGGTAACAAGTCGAAGCCCAAATGATGAAAGCTTGATTTTACTTGTGATAGAACTTGAAGGAAGAAGGACGTCTGTTAGCACGGAGGAACATTAACAGCAACTCGTGGAAGACGGTGACAAGTGCAGCTGCGGCGATGGCTCTGCCTCAACTCGTCGAAAAGAAAAGCATTTTTCCAGAGGCCAGAATATTTAGTTAATTCTTTGCAAAACGCCATCAGCGTGACGAGACAATGAGCATCTATCAGCACTGAACGCTGCATGTTTAAATCTGGTGTTGAAAAATCATCAGTGTTTGGTGAAATGCTGTACTCATCACCTTTTAGTTAGTTAGTTTAGATCTTTATTTCAAACATACCAAATAAAATTAGAGAATAAAATAATAATATAAGTAAGAAAAACAACACCAGAATGCCCATTGTACATATTCAGTAAACAACACAAGTATTTCATGTCAGAAATGGAGTAAAAGGAAATCAATACTTATCAAATCCCACCCCCTTTTTTCAGTTTTATTAAAAAAAAAATGATTTCAGACATGAATATTTCCAGTTTCTGTCCCAATATTCACCAAACACACACAGATGAAATCAAACAAGATTTAGGACAAAAGAACAGATGAATATGATAAACACATACACACATTACACAACAAAGACAACACATCAATACAGAAAACAAAGTCACACTATCAAAAACAATCTACTTACCTTGTACCTTGTCATACTGTACACATTCCCACATACCAGCACACTACGTCATTATTTAAAGAACTTGATTGACTTTCTGTTTCACACGGCATTTTACGCAGCCGTCCAATCACAGCGGAGGAGGGGCGACACAGTTAGCCTCCCACAAAGACACATCTTACACGCACACATGCTGAACAACAACAGTGAAGCAGAAATATGTTAACGGTAATAAATATATTAACATATGCTTGCCTGCCCAGAAAATCTCATAAACCAACATGGACTAGTTTTTGTGTTCGAGGCAGATAATTAAGAATTAAAAATAAATTCTACATTTAATTTAATTGTTTTTAATAAAGGAGTGAATATTTAAGTACAAGTATTTTATTTTATTTTATCGTAGTATTAAATTAGGCATTGGGAATTGAGGGATTTCACTGGTATTATTGACTCCTTAATTCCTGGTATCGTGAAATGCCCACTACATGTCAAGGCAACATTATCTGTGATGGCAGCTTTTGGGGTGATCAGTGACAAAAGACTGGCTTCATTAATATTGCTTTAAACACAAAGTGTATGTGAAATGTTTTGAATTAATTAGTAGCCTTTTGGGCTCGTATCCAGGGCTTTGTCTTCCTTCCCTTCAGTGTGCGACTTTGTTGCAATTACTCTTTTGATCTCTCTTTCTGCTGAGATCAAAGAACGTATTCATCTCGTCCTTGACACAGATTCCCCATCTCGGACACCAGCCCTGGTCGGCTCTGATGAGTTTGACAAATGTCTGAATAATGACAAGTTCTCCCATGACGAATACAGCAACGGAGCCTTGTCCATCCTTCAGTATCCATATGGTAAGAACCTGATGCTGAACCAAAAAAGACCATAATAAAGCCTTAAATACAAAGAAATTCTGCATAGACGCCTGGAAAAACCCACTGACTTATTTCTGCTCTTCATCTCCGTAGACAACGGCTACTATTTCCCTTACAGTAAGCGTTACCGGGAGAAACGTGACAGTGCTGTAAGCTTGATAAAGGGAAACGGGGCGGGGGCTGACAGTCGCAGGAGGAAGGACCCCGTGTTGCTGCTACCCTGGTGGAAGGAGATCCTCGGCACCATCGTCTTCTGCATCGCCGCCACCACCTACATCGTCCGCAAATTCTTCCACCCTCCTGCCCCGGTGGCCTATGTGAGGGTAAGACCACAGACGCAGCCTGCAGCAAGAACAGCATACTGACAGTGACTGCGGGGGGTGGTTCTTGTCATATAATGTTAATGTGAGATGCTGCATGCATGCAACTGATGAAACCAGTGCACAGTAGGGTTGTGTACTGTTCACATCCGGTACTGGTACCACCTCAGATACCTGTAATTGGGTATCCAACCGTACCTTTTTCAGCGCTTCACTTCCTCAGTAGTGATTTTTTACCAAGCTGCAGGGGTGATCTGTGGACTGAGGCCACGTTTAGACTATAAAGACCCTGCTAAAAAACGGAGAAGTTTTTCCTTTGCGTTATACGTGGAAGCGGAGACGTATGAGGGATTTCTGGGAGCTGATAGTCCATGATTTCACAGAGGAATTGTGGATTCAAAACTTGCTAGTTTTGTAGCTCCTGCTGCATCATGAGGGAGCTAGTTCCTCCTGACGAGCACATAGCCATAGCTATAAAAGCATATTTTTTCAAAATATTGCTTTTTTGAACTTCCTGAAATGTCACCTCATGCGAGCATAAAAACTTTTTTTGCAATAAATGGGAGTTATTATGAAATTGACTTGTTTCAATGATGTATTTTTTATATTTGCAATTTCAATTTGAGCAATTTTAGGGTTAATGGAAACCTATCTTATGAAACTCAACCATTCTTATTAAAAAAAAATATCTCTTGAGTTTTGCTTTGCTGTATTCACGGACCTGCAAAAACTTCCAAATTTAGAGAGGGGACACAGATTGATTTTAAAAGAAAGAAAGAAAAGACACACACACACACACACACACACCATATGCAATTTAAAAAACAAAAACAAAACAAAACAATATTAAATAAAAAAGAAAAGTTTCCTGACCCAAAGATTCTAATTATGTGGGAAACATTGGTAATGTTACCTGTGGATGAGATACTCATACAACAGAATTTAATCTTTTTTTATTTTATTTTTTTAAATATGTAGCATTTCTAATTTCTCTCTACGTGTCCTTGCTGTCCTCTTCTGTCCCTCAAAGCAACGGAAAGAGTCGGAGACACAGTGCCAGACAGACTGCAAGTTTGACCTTGAGGTTGTGGAATCCAAAGAGCCGGTTGCTATGGAGACCCGTTCCAGCGAATATGTGTCCAGGTACATCACCAACACGCTGCCATGCTCTCTGTAAATAGTTTTTTTTTGTCATGACTCAGGAGAACTTCACCGTACACTCACCGCTGTGCTGCGAGTTGTTATCCTCACTCACACTTGAAAGTCACACACGGGAGCCTCACTCTTTCAAGGTGTAGCTACAGATTCGGCACTGTTACCATGGTGACCACTGGTCTTCCAGCCCGCCTTGATAGGACAAGGCAGAGATGGGAGATACGAGCCAAAGTAGTGCATGATTGGATAACTCAGCTGTTTGCCATCAAATGAAAATGACCTTGGCCTCTGCAGACCCCACCCTACCCAGCAGCATCTGCCACGGGGTCGGAGTGTCACTTTACATCACTGTCAGCACATTGTCTGAAGTTTTGTTATTTTGGACGTCCCAAATATGATCAGTGGCCATAATTTATGAGCTGTCATCGACCTCCTGTCGTCTGATCGATTGAGTTTGCATGTTTACATTCCTGAGCTGAATAAAATGTCTCCACCGCCCTGAACGCAGACTACAATCTGATTAAACTGCTTTTTTTTCCCTGTTGTCACCACTTGCACATTTTCTTCTTTTGATCCACCCCAAAATGACAAACACCCGCCCTCCCCTCTCCTCTAAATCTTGCTGCTGCAATCCATGCAAATTGCTTCTGCCGAAGATGTTTCCCTAAATAAATCTGGTGACTGTTGCAGCAGCTGAGGCAGGCATGAGTCAGGATCATCAGGCGGGAGATAGAGATCAGGAATCAGGGCCTGAATCACACGTGCCCACACATCTCCTAATAAGACAGCCTTCACTCCCCCGAGGAGCCCGAGGAGGGATGCTTTGACGGGGTGGAGCGCAGTGTTTCCCAAACTATTATAGAACATGGCACCCCGAGCCAACAGACCCCCACTATTACACGATAAGATATGCACACAGATGCTTTTCATTTCTGACAGTTTTAGACATGTTATATTTGTTAATTTTGTTTTAATTGTTTTGACATTAATACTATTATTAATAATAATAATAATAATAATTAATAATAATAAAATAATAAATAATAAAAATATCAAGGTTCTTTGCATGCATTCAATAACAGCTATGGTTGATAAAAAATAAGATGAAAAAGGTGAATATTTACATTAAGACTAACATGGCCATAAAAATGGCCATGTTAGTCCTTAAACTCATCTTGCTACTGAGTTTTCGAGTTGCACAAAACAAAATTCAGTGTAGATGTCGTAGTCCCTCTACAGTTTTGCAAACTTTGTAAGTTTTTTGTATTTGCTGTTATTCAGCAGGGACCTTTAAGTGGAGTTTGTCTCAGCCTGGTTACAGCCGAGCTTTTCTCTGTCAGCACATCAGCTTGAATTCACGATACTGTTTCACTGTAAGTTTAGTTACCTGCCAGCTCAGCAGCCACAGCCAGCCTTGATGGGGATTTGGCTGGTAGTACTTCCTTCCCTGGTAATCACCTTTAACCACGTCACACGCCTCCGTGATCGCAGTGAATCATCAGATCCCAGATCTTTGAAATGGTCAGGGGTGTAGATGATTACACGTGTGTCACATGCAGCTCCTTTCTTCCAAAAACAGCTGCGTGATTCTTTTTTGCTCATTGACAACCAGAGTGTCTTCTCCCCAGGTACCTGACTGACTTTGAGCCGGTGCAGTGCCTCGGCCGAGGGGGGTTCGGCGTTGTGTTTGAAGCCCGTAACAAAGTGGACGACTGCAACTACGCCATCAAAAGAATCCGCCTGCCCAACAGGTAGCGCCTCTCGCTGGACACGACACAGACTTCCTCGCCGGAGGCCATTGGCTCTTCTTTTATCTCTTTTTTCATTAATGCTGTTAGACTGCGTTATGTAAGCAGCAACTGTCTAAACACAGAGCAGCTCAAACTGACATGTTGGCACAAATATCAGCAGTGCATTTATATTTATACTGACAAGCATGAAAATTTAGCTGCAGCAGCTCTGCATTTATTTTTATTTCAGCTATGATGTTGGCTGATGCATCACACAGTGCATAACAAATTAGTCTATTAATCATCTTTATGTCCAGTGTTTTTATGCAAACGCTTATTGAGCTCTCTGTGCATAAAGACTGGGCTCATCATTTAGTGTAATGGAACAATCCTTGATATTTTTGTTATAGTGAATCACGTCTGTGACTAAGAACACTAAACACAAAATACACAGCAAAGTCTCATTAGAAATCAGAGAATTTGAGTCTTTAAATCCTAAACAATTTGGGACCAAACTACTAAAAAAAGTGAAATTGGCTGTCCTGAATGTGAATTATACAGAGTCCCATTGGTAATGAAAAACCTTGGAAAGTCATGGAATTTGCAAATAGCAATTTCCTGGCTTGGAATAGTTTTGGAAACTAAAAACACCCAGAAAGATTTGGAAAAGTTGTGGAATTTTGTTTCACAAACCTGTATAATAACACATGATGAGTTTAAGGACTGTCAGATATATAAAAATCCAACAATGGTTGTTTTTTTCTTTTCGGTTTCTGGCTATGAAAAAAGGTATAACTTTGGCAATTTTTAATTTTTGAAAAAAAAAATCCCCATTTTTTTTCTTGCCATTTTTTTCTTTGAAAATTAAATAAAAATTGACCGAAAAGTTTTTATTGAAGAAAAAAGCAACATTAAAAACATACACACCTTTTTTATTGGTTTTAATATAATTATTTATTTAATCTTTGCAATTTTTTCAATTTTTTCTTTGGGTGATTTTTTTTTTTTAAGAAATAAAAAAATCACCAAACTTTTTTCTTTTAAAGGAAAAAATAAAGGCCCAGATTTCAACATGTCTTTGAAGGCATGTTTAAAGAAAAAAACCCAAAACAAAACAGTAAAACAAATACAGCCATTTAAAGTTGTTTGCCCCATCCCTAAGCCAAAATAAAAAACATTGAGAAGAAAAAACCCTCCAGTGCTTAAAAAATGATTTGACATGCCTCCCCCTTTTTGCACCACCCCCTCTTCTCTCATAAATGACAGTTCCTAAGTTATATTTACATATCCTGTTTAAATCCTGTTGTGAATTCATTAGTTGTATATAAATGTATTTTAAAAAGCCATTGTATAGTGATAAAAAAGAATTGATAAAAAGTATCAGTGAATTCAGAGAATGTATGGTCTTTTAAATTCTTTACATTTATTGGAAAGGATATGTATAAACCCTGATTGTCCCGTTAAAGCGAGTTCTGCGTCTTGCAGGGAGCTGGCCCGGGAGAAGGTGATGCGAGAGGTGAAGGCCCTGGCCAAGCTGGAGCATCCGGGGATAATCCGCTACTTCAACGCCTGGCAGGAGAGTCCCCCCGAGGGCTGGCAGGAGGAGATGGACCAGAGGTGGCTAAAAGACGCCAGGTCAGCCCGGGCTCTTTAAAAACCTGTTATCCTGCACAGCTCAGCAGGTCCAACGTGGCACTCACACTGCCAGCGGTCTGTTGTTCAGGGAGGGCATCCACGCAAAGAAATGTAATCCTCCACGCAGGAGGAATTAGAGCTTTTCTGACATTTATTACTCCATAGACTTAACATGACTCGCTTCACTTCACAGGTTGATTAAGACACGAGTTTAAATGCCAGTGGATGAAAAACACATTCATACAAGCATGTTTGCGGTCGTTAACGGCAAGTCTTTCTGGTGTCTTTATTCCTTTGTTTTAATTTGTTTGGGTAGATTAGAGCTAAAAGAAAACCATGCAGAGACAATAATTACCATACTTTCCTCTTATTGAGCACCGGAGTTTGTGCACAGTAAATGTTGAACTTTACTGTGTTCACAATAAATAAAATAAAACTCTAATGTTGGCCTTACACCGAAAAAACATTTGAGCAATTTCACTGTCACAGACAAATTTTCAATGTCAGAATAAAATTGTGAGAGTTTCAGTTGCGCTGCGGTCTGCTCCCCTGATCTTGCTGGTTTGGTGTAACGTGATCACAAAACTCAGTCTGAGCCTTTTCTCGTCTTGAAGTTTTGACAAAATCAGCATCATCGAAAGTTTTTAGTCTTGACACATAGAAATAGTGAAGTTCAACGTGAACATTAACATTTTCAACATCTGTGACAGAAAGCATGGAGGAGACTCTGGGGAGGTGTGAGAACGTGAACATGTCTCTGTTCTTCTTGTTCTTTGGAAAAGGAGAATAAACTGGTGGAGTTGTGGAGTGAACAAGAGTCTGTGTTTAACTCAGCGTGTATCTGATCCACCAAACAGCACTAACTTTAGTGAGAAATCTTAATTTTTTACAGAGGTTCTCCTCTAGTTCCCACCATCTCTCTTCTCCATTTAAGTAGCACAAACGCAGGCAGGTAGAAAGTTGAGGTGACAAAATCCAAAATCTAAAGTTTGTACTCAAATATAGCTTTTCTTTTTGGATAATATTGATGCTGAATTGACAAGAATACTGTCAAGATATGACACCTTTTTTCTTTTGTTTCTAGAATTGTGTGTTTTTGCAGACATGTAGGGAATTGTTGATATGACATATTTCTTAAATGGGGTTTGGTGGAGCAGGATGCGAAATAATCGCAAAAGGAATCTAGTTGTTGTTTTGCAAAATAGTGACCCTGCAAAATCTTTAATTAGGCTGTGGAAAAAACAAGTTGCACCCTGAACTGAACATGCTTTGTTACATTTATTTTTGAGTATTTTTATAATAATAATAATAATAACGACAACAAATACAAAGAACAGAGTAAAAATACAAAATATAGAGGATACGACGACAGTTCAGATTTGGGGAGGCAGTGTGAGAATATTGTAGGCTTATATTTTCTGCATGTGTAAATTATTTTCTGATAACTTTTATTGCATTTTTTTTTATTATACTCGTTTCATTGTGTGAAGCATGGCAGCAGCAACTTTATTTTTTTTTTCTTTCAGTACCACCGACTGGCCAATGAGCTTCCTCGACCACATGGAGGCACTGTCAGTCAAAGTCCCAGTGTCCTCCTCGGTGTCACCTGCCTCTGGACCCGGAGGAGACGCCCTGGAAGCGTCCGTTGATGCTCAGGCTCTGCTCTCCAGCAGCGCCGGCGGTGCTGTCAGTTTCAGCGTTGATGACGGAGACCTGTCCTTCCACCCGCTGCTGGGCCACGACAGCCTGATGTCTGAGCGGGACAGCCAGGCCGACCCCGACGCCTCAGACACCCCCCACTCCTTCGAGCTCTGCCCTCCGCGCGGCCCCAGCGACTGCACCTCCTCTTCCTTTGACATCGTGTTCGAGGACTCGGGCTGCGACCGAGATGCCGACGCAGAGACGGACTCGGCTTCTGGTGCAGTCAGCCCGAGCACGACCACAGAGAAGAACAGCTCGTCTTCCTCGCACACCAGACGACAGGAATCCGTCCCGCCGTCCTCTTCCTCTCCCCCTCGGCCAACGTCACTCACCCTGGCTCTCCCCACGATGCCTCCAACACAGAGAGTCCAGCCGTCCCCCAAAGTGAGTCCATCATTCTCTTAACTTCAATTAACAGGTGTCCTGATCTTATTTTGGGGTGGTGACTGGACTTACTGTTAACTCACAGGCTTGTTTTTACAAAAGTTGCAGATTTTTGTCTTCTCTAGCTATTTTTATTCAGTTTAAAAATACATTTTGATACCTGCTGATGTAGATAATTTTTTGTAATTTAGCAATTAGAATATGTATTCTTAAACCAAGATCTCATATTTTTGATATCAGCCTTTTTGGCTCACAATAGCACCTCTATCATTTGGGGGAAAAAAGGCTACAGTACTTGAATTAAAAAAACAAATAGCTGCAGATATTTATATAAAATAAAGATAGAACTATTTATAGTTTTGTACATGAAACTTGTATTTTTTCCTTTATTTATTCCAAACACAAATAAAAGCAAACAAACCTTACAGCAAGTGCAATGAACAAAAACAAAAACTTATACATGTCTCAGTTACAAATACTAAAGCCACCTAAACTTAAATACCACATGTTCTAACAATAAAGGAAGAAGCACACACTTATTTAGTCCTGCCCCTCTGAAATGTTACTTTCCAGTGCTCAGACCTCGTTGTCCTGTCTCCAGGTGTACCTGTACATCCAGATGCAGCTCTGTCGGAAAGAGAACTTGAAGGACTGGATGGCTCAGCGCTGCCTCCCCGAGCAGAGGGAGCACAACCAGTGTCTGGATATCTTCCTCCAGATCGCAGAGGCCGTCGACTTCCTGCACAGCAAGGGGCTCATGCACAGAGACCTCAAGGTGAACACACACACCACAGAACACACTGTGGACTATACAGACAAAAGTGTTTGTGTTTAAGTGGGAAGATATGGTTATGCATCCAGTTTATGTGACATTAAAAAAAAAACATTGAAACAATCCTGATGCAGTCAGAAATGGGTAACTGGGATCACTGATTAAGCTGCTTGTATATAAGATTTCCTTCTTATTTCCTTGAACGGAAAATTAACAATACAATAATAAAATACCCGGTTCCATATCTACGGTATCTCACACTGTGACTGCAAAGTGAAAACATAATTTCTCAACAACTGAATTCCTGTAGATTCAATATTTGTGCCCAAAATAAACTTTTTTTGGCCTCAGCTATTGTCTCTTCTTAATGTGCAGCAAGTGAAATTAAAACCTAATGCCAAATAATTAAAAAAAAACAAGAGATTATTTCTTTTAAATCTCCTCTTGGCAAAATGCAAAGCTGTCTGGTTGTGGTTGGCTTATTGTATATTATGTGATTTACTGTCGTTGTGTATATGAAGTGGAATATTAGCTGATAATGTCAGCTGGGTCATGCATCAGTTGTGCTAAGGGGTTCAAATCAGAAGTTTTATCACGATACAATATAGACGATAGTATGTTATGATACATTGTCATGATACAGTTTTAATTTGATGTAATTCAGGGGCATGTGATCAACATGAGACGATATCAGTAAATATGCTCATTGTCTTATTATTGGCCACTTACCATTGATTGTCTGGTGCTGAGCCTCCAGCCTTTTTTTTTGTTTAAGAATGAGGAATTTCAAAATAAAAGTGTACCTTTGCACTTTGCGTAAATAATAAGCTTTCTGCTCTCGTGAGTTTTAAGTTTGATACGTGTCACATAACCTGTCACTCTGCGTCCTCTGCAGCCCTCCAACATCTTCTTCACCATGGATGACGTGGTGAAGGTGGGAGACTTCGGCCTGGTGACGGCCATGGACCAGGAGGAGGACGAGGACGAGCCGAGCGCCCTGACGCCCGCTCCGCTCCTGACCCGGCACACGGGCCAGGTCGGCACCAAGCTCTACATGAGCCCGGAGCAGGTGAGATCTACATCACAGCAAAAGTTGCCTCTATATTTATTTTTTTATGAGTGTCGTTGACTGCAGTCCTGTTTTCTGTGTTGAAATTGTTATTTTATTGATTGTATTTTATATTTTATTGTATTTTGTATTTCTTTTATCCTGTGTAATGTGAGAAGTGCTATATAAATACAATTTAATAACTTATTTCACTAAAATAATTCGTTTGATTTTCACCAGAACAATAAACAAACGCTGCAGCTACGTCACAAAGTAACTACGATAATAAATGATTTTTAATGGGTCTATAACTTTGATATCACAAAATCTTTTCTTTCCTTTTTGTCCCGGCAGCTTTCTGGAAACTCGTACTCTCACAAAGTGGACATTTACTCTCTGGGTCTGATCCTGTTTGAGCTGCTGTATCCTTTCAGGACGCAGATGGAGAGAGTGCGGGTGAGTCAGCAAGAACATAACTGTGTCTTAGTTTTACTCCATTTTCTCCCTCCTCGTATTCAATTCCCAAAAGGGTTGTCGTACGGCAATAAATTACCCTTTAACTTCACTTTTATAGCTGCTAAACACATAATTTTTAATATCACTTTAGACTCTATTTGTATTTCCCCGTGTAACACAATTTACAAATTGGTGTGTGAAGCATTAAAAAAAAAAAAAGACAAGGCTATGTAAGCAAAGCAAAAAAAAACATCAAAGGGAAGTTGGGCGTGAATAAAGATTCATTAAACAAATTATTATACAAGAGTGTTTTTTCATAATTAATTTGTTTTGTAAACAATATTTACCCAAACTGAGCTGTTAAACAATGAGAAGCAATTAAAATGTTCAGATCATTTCCTAAACCGTCAGATCACAGTCAAAATAAAGCCAGATGAAATGATCCCAGTTTTGGCTTCAGTAAAAACAAACTCGCTGCTGTTATTTGTTGAAGCTGCAGAAGAGAGAGACTTCCTAATGAGGCGGTCTATCTTTCTGTCTGCGCTTTTATTCAGTTAATTATTCTGTTTTGTGTGAAAACTCTGTTGGGGAAACTGTAACACGTAATCACTATAGTCATTTGAATGATCATTGTTGTCGGTTTAAATGGTCGATTGTCTCCGTCCTCGTGTGTGCGATCGAGCGGAGCGTCTTTGTCTCTGAGACAAAAGGGTCTGATTAGACACTCACAGGTGTTTACATCTTTTCTTCCAGACCCTGACAGAGGTGAGGGCGCTGCGCTTCCCCGAGGTTTTCTCCAAAAACAACGTTCAGGAGGTAAGTGGTCGTCTGCTGCCATCTAGTGTCCAAAACAACAAACTACATCTGAATTTACAAATAAAAACTTTTATTCTGAAAATAATCAAAGTGGGACTCATGCAGAGCTTTTTATTCCCATCATGCCGTCACAGATTTAACGACCCGTCCACACCAACAGTAGACACGTGCTGACTCAGATTTGCTCCCAAATCAACAGAATAAATAAATACATAGAAATTATTAATATGAATATGTTTTGCTAATCTCGGCATATTACGCACTAAAAGGTAAATAGAAGCATTGCTATCTGAGACCTGTATCAATAACCAATATCAATAAATGTTAAATTGTATATGTACGTTTTTTTTTGTACATAAATTAAATTGTCATTCATTAAAAGAAAAAGACAAAAACAATGATGAAAAAAAACTCAAGACTAAGCAGAATACAAATTGATAGAAAAATGTACAAATGACAAAAAAGAAAAAAATTAAAATTAGACAAATTAAATTCCTTTAAATAGTAATTAAAGGAATAATAATAATATTTATATTTTAAATAACCAGCAATGAAGTGAGAACAATGTTTACCAATTCCGTGTAATGCTATGGTTTATGTTATTTAACAGTTTATTTTTGCACACATCAAAACATTTTATATATTTTATTAATTATTAATTAACACCCACCAAATAATTTGTCAATACTTTATGAAATAACTCATTTAAAAAAAATCCAACCTTACATATATAGATGGACCAGATATATCACAACCTGGGAATCTGAATCGATGAATCACATAAATAATGTGTAATCCATCTAAAAACATTATTTTTGTGGCCGTTTTGAAATTGCAGTTTATGCTCATAACACACTGTGGTTGCTTTGTAAATGTTTTATAAAGCATATATTAACATTATTTGAATTGCTATTATAAAGTTAAATAATTAGTTATTAAAATACATCATTACATTGTTTTGTTGTTACCATTAATTAATGATTACTATTTTTAAATTTGTGTCCATTAGAATCAAATCATCCATATTTTCACATGTTAAATATGCTCCGTGTGACCACACCGGGCACCAGCGTACTGTTTGGTGGGGGGTTGGATACATTACCCCGTTTACCTGTTTACTTTGTAATGAGATTAACATAATCCCACAGCATAATCTGTGATTCTCCAACACTGGAAATCCCCTCGCCCTGTCATCCCAGTATCCCACTTCAGCTGTCTGCTGTCCTATTTTAGGATGTCCTGCACAGTGTGTGTGTGTGTGTGTGTGTGTGTGTGTGTGTGTGTGTGTGTGAGTGAGTTTCAATGTGTGTAATTTTTGGGTTTAACGCTTTAATATCACACACACTCGTATCACTCTGCCCACATGCTTTTCAAAAATAAGCTTTAAAAAATATATTACGTTAATATTATTTTCTACTTTCATTGAGTTTATTTTTTTAGTAAACACAATCACAAATATTAAATATTCATTAATTTGAAGAATTTTAACCCTTCAAATGCCGGATTTTTGTCATGATGCCACTATGTGTTTAAATGAGGAAAAAAACACACAAAGAAATGTATTATTTTTATTATGCTACATGTTAAGTAGATTATTATTATTATTATTATTATTATTATCTAATATCTAATATGACGGCCAGGAATATGTAAATAATTAGAAGCAACATTGATTTTTATGCATTATTATTTTTTGTGCAGTGTCAAATACTCACACTCATACTGCTCTGCACACAAAATGCACTTTTCAAAATTAGTCTATAGAAAAATATTATACATTAATATGATTTTCTACTTTCATTGAGTTTACATTTTAACTAACATCAGTGCAGTTTTAGACTTATTTTAGGAGCTGAGCTGGAAATTCACAGATCAAACAAAGATACACAATCTGGACGAAATGTATGCCATATGCATGAACACAGACAAAAATATTTGTGAAAAAATGAAGAATTAAAGGGAGTAAAATGCAGATGCTGAGGGTTAAGTTATAATATTTTCTGGTTCTGCAGGGTTAGCTGTAGCATGACTGTAGCATGACTGTAGCGTGACTGTAGCGTGACGCTGTCCTGACAGACGTCGCTGTGCTGTGTGTTCTCTCTGTGTAGCTGTCTATGGTGCACAGCATGCTGTCGTGGAGCCCCGCCGAGCGTCCCGAGGCGGTTGAAATCACGGGGACTCCCCTCTTCCAGGAGCTGGAGCTGCCTTGCCGCCTGGCCGTGAGGCAGCGCTCCCGCACCTACAGCGCGTCATCCATGGGCCGCCCTTCACGCCAGACATCGTCTACCTGAAAGTCCCACGACGCAATATGTAAACCCCACAATCCCCCGCCGTTTCCCTCTCCAAGAGAAACACCTCAGCCCCCGCCTGCCGTCACTCACTGCCTCAGACTGTAAACGCCACAAATGTGCAGGAATTTATCTCTGCGGCTTCAGAGCAGCGCGACAAAGTCCTGCACAGTTCGGCGAGAACACACGCCGTTACGCCAATATGCTGTCCCAATTTTAATCACACTTACAAGTGACAGAATCTTTTAAAAGCAGCAGCCGCTCTGTGGTGTTCACGGCCCGACTTGGCTGAAATTGTACAAGCAAATAATTCTTCGTGGTTGTTTGAAACGACTCCCAGTACCAGATGGGCGGCGTGTGCCGCGGCCAGTCAGCTCAGAGTGGGCGGAGCCAATTTCCACAAACACTCACTGATTTTGAAACGTTTACCTGAGATTAACAAGTGGCATTCTCCTCACTCCGACATGGCACACTCCATCATCTGGCACTCGGTAATAAAAGAGCGCCCGCGGGATGATGTTTTCCCGTCGCCCTGCCTCCCTCGTCAAAAAGCCTTTGGGATTTTTCCATTAGATTCAGGATCATTGCAGAAAATAAGCTCTGTGGTAAACGAGCACGTTTTGTTCGGCAAGATAATCACAAACGAAGTCCACCTTTTAGATTTTTGAAGCCTAAATGCACTCGTCAGAAGTAAAAAGCTGAAGTCAGGCTGTAAACGTACTACACTACGATCAGGTGGCCACTGCAACATTGCCGAAAAGCCCTAAATGAGTAAATAAATAAAATAAAATATCAGCAGCTTGTTGTAGAACAAAACTTGGAAGTTGCATAAACATGTTTTTTTTTGTATTATATTTTATTACTAAAGCCTTTAAATAGATTTTTTTTGTATAATAATACAAAAACAGTACAGATGACAACATGATGGCATAAATATAATCTCAGAGCCAAAAAAAGTAAGAAAAAATTAGACCAATACAGAAGAAAACAAATAAAATGGAGAAATAAAAATGAATAGGATAACTTTAGTAATTCATATAATTAAGTTTATATTACTAGTGAGTTAACCCTTTGATACCCGAACAAATTGGCTTGATTTCTTTCAAAAACACGGGAAAAGGGCAGTGAAAGGAAAGAAGAAATGACCCCAAAATTAGCAAGAAATCAGTAAAAAGTGTAAAAAATTACTTTAACATTGCTTTTTCAAAACAAACAAGATCACACTCAAAAAGAAAGTAAAAAAACAGCAAAAAATGAAATGATCTTTGCAAAAAAATTTAAAAATATAAAAAAAAATTTAAATATGTAATTCTGATAATTGTAAATATAGTTTTTAGCTTTTTGAAAATATCTTGCACTTGTGGATCATTTCTCGTTTTTTTCTCCGTGTTTTGGAAAGCGATCGCACACGTGCTCAGGGTTCAAAGGCTTCAAAAAGTGATGTCGCTTCAGGTTTTTAAGGGTTAAACATGAGTTAGTGTTAACCACAGACCTTATTTCTGGCATTTAACCAAAAACACACACAACAAAACCCCACCGAGTTTAAGACGAGGGAACCAGGAAGGCTAAAATGTGAACTCATTCCTGCGTTTTTGGACTCTGGGGCGCTCGACGAACGTACTGAGAGATATTTTTCTTTAATTTTGACGCCGGTCTGGTCACAACACGCTGCTCGCTCCCAACATTCAGCCAGTGTTCACTCACCCTCGCTACACCTCAGGTATCAAAACCAAGAGGACACTCCAAAGGGGCCTTTGATGCTTGATCATCCAATCTACTGGTGACCAGTACCGATCACCAGTACGAGCACTAACTGGTGTTCTGACACCCAATATGCCTGATGTGGGAGACCAAAAAAGACCATCTTTTGTCCCTGTGTTTTTTTAGGAGAGAAGGTGAAAGAGAAGAGTTTATGAATCAGATGATTTGCCTTTAGAAAGGGGCCGCGGCCCCCCTCTGAATGAATGCGCCTCTGTCTTTTTTGCATGTCCCTGATCGGAAAGTGACGGGGTGAGTGTGTCTTAGAGCCAGTACTTGGAAGCAGTTTTTTGTTGCTGTGTGTAAATTTACACAATGAGGTGCTCAATCATTTCTCCAGCACCTCCTCCTTTGCTCTGTGTACATAATTGAAGGTTAAAATCTTGTTTATATCTTTTTTTTCTTAATTCTGAATCGATCCTGTACATATTTGTAAGGCGCCGGTGCTTGTAAATGGCTTTTTTTTCACCTGTAAGATAGTGTGATATACTGCGAGAGAGGGAGCAAAGAGGAGACGATCTCTGCCGTTAACGGATAGCTGAATGTGACAGTGTGACCTCCAGAGACAGACGATGGTGAGTCACCTCCTCTATAGCTGTTTGAAATTATTCTCAGTGTTTTTTTTGTTTTCACATGTGCGGGAGAGCCATGTTGGGACGGGTTTGATGTGCTTTGAGCACCGGAGCAGAACTACAGGACCAGAGTGCCATTTGAAAGTCAGTTAAGTGTACTTTTTCTGTAACTCACCTCGCGCTTTTTTTTTTTCTCGTGCTACCGTGCTCCGACCCCGTCCGGCTGGCGTTCCCCGGTGAACAAATACTGAGGTCCTCCGGTGACGAGGAAAAATAGCATTTAAGTCGAAATGATACCGTTTTATCCCCCTTTACATCTGCTGGGGGACATGGACCTGTTGGTCATGTGACCCACACGAGCATTATTTTATGTAGATAATAAGAAGTGCTGGGAGAGTCACATGACCTAACTTCACACACAAACTGCTAATTGTAATGTGCTTTCAATGATTGTACTTTTCTAAGGATCTTCTCTTTTTTTTTATTTGAATAAGCGCAGTTTTTTGATTCTTCTGCAGGGTTTTTTGATTACTGTAAAGTCTCGACTGTGTCTCATACAGGAAGTCAAACTGATGTTCGTTTGTCCGTCCGTCCGCTCAGCCCACCGGAGATGAGTCATTCTCAGTGTGAAGTGAGTTTAAAACAGACTGTACTCCCACCACGAGAAGGGTGGAAACTGCAAGTTTCATAATGTTAAAGGGGGTAAATGTGAAAAGTCACGCTGCAAATTCAGGCGAAAGGTTGTGAACGACAGCGTGTGGCTTCTGGTACTCGAGTGTTGACAGTCTAACACCTTTTGTAGAGTTCATGTTTGATATTTCAACAATGGATCCAGGATCATTTAAGACCGTCCTGATGATGTGAGCTCCACGTTCGGTCTGGATTTACTGCCGCCCCGAACAAACTCCTTCAACCAATCCTGACGTTAACGCTCGCTTCTACTACACAAATACATTTTTACGTCAGACAGTAACAATAGATCTGAAAATGTAATTAATATTTACCATTTATATGTGACGTGTGCTTCAACAGCAATCTCCAGCGCGTTTAGTATGTAAGGAATGACAGATTATTAGATTGAGGGATTTTTATTATTAATAGGGACCGTTTGTTATTTTGGGGGGGGGGGCAAAAAAAAGGGGAGTCATGTCAAATGTTTTTTAGCACTGGAGAGAATGTATGTTTTTGATTGTTTGTTTATTTGTTTCCTTAAAAATTTTTTAGTAAATTATTTTTGATTTTTTTTTCTAAATTCTTGACAATTGTCTTTTTTCTCTTAAATTTTTTTGTGCCTTTTTTTTTTTTTTTCAACTTTTTATAAAAGAAAACCTGCCTTTCAAACCCTGGGGGCCCGCCAAAAATAAAAAATCACTAAAATGACACTATTCATTACATCCAGAAACTGTAAAAACAGAAATAATTGCTGGATTTTCAGATATCTGACCGTTGTTGAGCGCATCATGTGGAGAGAACACATGCATTTTCCCAGAGTCACTCAGGGAGACCATCAGGAAAAAAAAATATTTGTGGCTTTGGGGAATGTCAAAAGACAAAACCTCAGCCACCCCCGTCTCCTCTGATGAATAAAAGTGGCGGCAGCGAGTCCAGATTTATACAGAGATAAAAAAAAAGGATGTTGAGTTCACGTCATCAGGATGGTTTTTAGCACAAAATTAGCTGCATTTCGGAACTTTTGGTCATCCTTTTTATTGAATTTCCTGTAGAGAGTTGTGACGTTTAGGGAATTTCAGCAAAAAAATAAGGAAACTAATCACCTACAGTAGAAAATAGCTCGTCAGTTTCATACCTTTGAAGACTAAAAACAGAATTATTGTTATTAAAGGTTCTCGTGATTCTCTTTTTTTCACTCAAACCAAGAAAATGTGATAATACTGTAGGTTTCTCCTGCTTTGTTGAATTGTGTTTCTCCTCCTTTCGCTCCTGCTGTAGCTCCTCCTGAGGACAGTTCAGTTTAAAAGAAATCAGACCCACCTTGTCCGATGCCTCTGTTTGCATCTGTAGTTTTTCGTGCACACACACACCATTCTCTGTCCATGTTGAATTGTAAATATGTTTATTTGCTTTATTTATGTTCCGATGCCGTGATCAATCCTTTTTTGGGTTGGTGTTATTATGAATGCGCTTCACGCGATGGAGCGCGTTGGAATACGATGACTTCTTACAAGTCTAAATTTAATAAACTGTTCTATACCGTTTGTACAGTTTGGTGTCCTTGGTGTGCAGTCATTCAGATACTTATCACCTGTGAGTTGGTGTGAGCTGCAGAGTGTTGAAGGTATCGGCCGCAGAGACGTCTGCTTTCTCTCCACTATTATTGAACTAGATGGCCCCTCGGCTTGTGATGCTCAAAGCACCAAAAAAAAAAAAACATCTGAAAAACTCAACAGCAATTTCTCTTTCCAGAAATCACGACCTGCTTACTCAAGATAATCCATAGATTTTTTTGTGGGCAGTTTCACACCAAACACACACATATATATATACACACACGTATGCAAAACATTCGGTCAAAGGTAAAGCACAGGTAAAAATAAAAGAAATAAATGAATTAAGATTCAAGTAAAAATGCACAACACAAATGATAAAAATGATACAGATAAATAAACATGAGAAAATAAAAGTTCAAAGTCATTTTATTTTTATTTTGACAGACATAACACATACAAAACATCAGGGAGAAAGTACAGTGCAAAAAAATTACAGCTATATATATATATATATATATATATATATATATATATATATATATATATATATATAACAGATTCAAGAAAAATGCAGTAAGCAAATTATAAAAATGATACAGATGGAAAATGATACAATTTTAAAAAGTTGTATCATTTTAACAAGTTAAAAAGTTTTAAACATCAGGTAAAAACAGCGCAGTTTAAAAACAAACTACATCCATACATACATATATATATATATATATATATATATATATGTATGTATGTATATATATATATGTATGTATGTATATATGACTCAAGTACAAATGCAGTATACAAATGATAAAAATGATAAAATTAAATGCCCGTCCCATTCTGCACCACCGCCTCCCCTCTCATAAATAACAAACAGTCCCTTAAAGAAGTTTTTTCAGTGGACAAGCCGAACATGTACAAAGCATCGGGTAAAAGGTAAATAAATAAATAAATAAATAAAAATATTAATTTTAAAAAATGAAATAAAATGTATCTGAAAGATTCGAGTAAAACTGCACGACACAAATGATAAAAATGATACAGAAAAATAAACAGACGAGAGAATAAATAGAAAGTTTAAAGTCCTGCGCGCGTGCCTCCCCCCCGGTTGCGCATTTCCGTTCTCATCACGTCACTTCTGGATGTCAATATGCGGCTTGGTGCGGCGCTGGGAAACGGAACCACTGGAAAGATGTAAACCAAGTCACCAGCGGACACCAGCCTCGACCAGGACACTAAACGTTACCGCCGGAGACACCGGACCTCCCGACCGACAAACGGAACTGCACCGGCCGGCAGCTCGTCGGCTCGCTGTCCCCGAAGCAGCGGAGCGCTTTGCCGTTAGCAGCCATCTTTTGTGAGAGGATGTACGGGGCGACGCGGCGGGCCTGCTCGGGCTCTGGCCGGAGCCTGCTGATGCTCACCAGCACCGCGCTGCTGCTGTCGGTGCTCGGGCTGCTGTCCGGGCTGCCCGCCGTCACCGAGGCGAAGGAATGCGACAAACCGTGCATGAACGGACAGTGCAACACCGCCACTGGAAACTGTGTGTGCTTCCCCGGTTGGGTCGGGGACCAATGCCAGCACTGCGGAGGGAGATTCAGGTACGGTCCCCATAAAGCTGCTCCTGACGCTCACACTCAGGCTGGAGATGTTGTTTACGGCTGCCGGGCTCTCTGCACAGTGTTTGTTAGTCCGGACATGCCGAGCAGTACACCTGAGCTACTGCAACACTGCTACAGGGCTACGAGTACGACTACTTCTACTACTACAGCTCTCCTGGTTCACCTGCAGTACATGTTTTATAAGATACTGCACAGCGCATGGTATTTAGATGCTCGTGGAGTCAGGCTCGTCCGATATCACAGATACCGATTATTAGTAACGTATGAGACCGATAACCGATATTTGTTATTGATAAAAATGAAAATATTTCTGTTGAAATGTCAAAATCAAAGAGCAACTTGGAAAGGGACATCTTCTAATTTGCAAAATATAAGAAGAATAAGAAAATTGTTTTTATAAAAGGCTAAATAAATATGTCAGTAGTGCTATATATTTATAAAAATCATAATAATATATATTTATATATATATGTATTTAAGTGAGCTACTGCAACACTACTACAAAGCTACTAGTATTACTGCTACTACTACAGTTCTCCTGGTTCACCTGCAGTACATGTTTTATAGAATACTGCACAGTGCATGTTATTTAGATACTCATGATGACCATATGGAGAGGGGGTTGAGCGATACTGGTTTTTAAGGGCCGATACTGATTATGAGTTCCTAATGAGACAGATAACCGATATTTGGAATTGATATGCACTTATAATAAAAATGAAAATATTTCTGTTGAAATGAAGAAATCACAGAGCAACTTGGAAAAAAACATCCTCTAAGCTGCAAAATATTATTATATTAGATTTTTTTAAAAAGGCTAAATAAAAATGTCAGGAGAGCTATATATTTATAATCATCATTATTATATATTTGAAATAATTTACAGAATTTTTAGAATTTTGGCATAGTTCCTTAGTTTTCCATTTTTTTTTTTTTTTGTTT
This sequence comes from Plectropomus leopardus, assembly GCF_026936395.1. Classification (NCBI taxonomy): domain Eukaryota; kingdom Metazoa; phylum Chordata; class Actinopteri; order Perciformes; family Serranidae; genus Plectropomus; species Plectropomus leopardus. The sequence goes on along the minus strand of NC_142189.1, from coordinate 3,542,542 downwards.
TGTTTTGTTGCTAATTTTTCATGAGCTTCCGTAACACTACCACTTCGCAACTTCTACTACTACAGCTCTCCTGGTTCACCTGCAGTGCATGTTTTATAAAATACTGCACAGTACTTTGGTTTTTAGATATCATAACCATATGAAGTAGGGATTAAGTGATATTGGTTTTTGGTTACAGATTATTAGTACCTGATGAGACCAGTAACCAATATTTGAAATAAAAAAGAAAAAGAAAATATCTCAGTTGAAATGTAGAAATCGAAGAGCAACTTGGAAAAAAACATCCTCTAAGCTGCAAAATATTAGTAAATTTTGGGAAACTGTTTTTTTAAAAGGCTAAATGAAAATGTCAGGAGAGCAATATATTTATAAGTATCATAATTATATATATTTATGTGAGCCACTGCAACACTACTAGGCAACTGCTACTACTTCTACTACTACAGTTCTCCTACTTCATCTGCAGTTCATGTTTTATAAAATACTGCACAATGCATGGTATTTAGATGCTCATGATAATAATATAAAGTAGGGGTCGACCAATATTGGTTTTTCAGACTGATATCCAATATTGAAAATATTTCTGTTGAAATGTAGAAATAGCAACTTGGAAAGAACAGAATTTGTAGAATTTTAAGCACTTTTGGGGGGGGAAATTTTCTTGGTTTTCCCCTTTTTTTGTTGCTTTTTTGTTTTGCTAATTGTACATGAGCTACTGCAACACGACTGGCAACTGCTACTACTTCTACTACTACAGTTCTCCTACTTTATCTGCAGTTAATGTTGTATAAAATACTGCATAGTGCATGTTACGTAGATGCCATTGATAACCATATGAAGTACCAGTTGACAGATATCACAGATACCGATTATTAGTACCTAATGAGACCTATAACCGATATTTGGAATCAATATGCACTTACAATAAAAATGAAAATATTTCTGTTGAAATGTAGAAATCAAAGAGCAACTTGGAAAGAAACATCCTCTGAGCTGCGAAATATTAGTTTGAAAGGCTAAAGGAAAATGTATCATAGTTAGATATTTGAAATTATTTTACAGAACTGGTAGAATATTGAGCGTTTTTGGGGAATAGTTCCCCGATTTTCCTTTTTTTGTTTGTTTTGTTGCTAATTTTATGTGAACTATTGCAACACTACTTCTACTACTACAGTTCTCCTGGTTCACCTGCAGTACATGTTTTGTAAAATACTGCACAGTGCATGGTATTTAGATGCTCATGATAACCATATGGAGTAAAGCTCGACCGATATTACAGATAACGATTATTAGTACCTAATGAGACCTATCGATATAAGATATGTTTCCGATGAAACTAATAACATTTCGGTTGAAATGTAGAAATCAAAGTGTAACTTGGAAAAGTAGCAAAATAATAGTAGTCTTTTAAAAGTTTTAAGAAAAATATCAGGAGAACTGATTATTTCTAATCATCATAATTATATATTTGAAATTATTTTAAGCATTTTAGGGGATATTTCCCTGATTTTCCTTTTTTTTTTGTCCTTTTTTGTGTGTTTTGTAGCTAATTTTACAACACTTCAACATTGCTGTTAAAATACTACTGCAGTTCTCCAGGTTCAGCTGCAGTATAAAATGTTGTATCTTCCATAAAATAGCAGTGCACGTCATTTAGTACGTAAACTCGTAAACCTTTGTTTAAATGCCTTTAGCAAATGTTGGAAATCTTTGAAAATTTTGCAGTGTCACAGTATTACAGAATTATTTCTTTCAATATAATGAGTCTTAAAGAAAACAGAAGGTTTTTTTTGAGTTTAACAGAGATTTTATTAGTATAATTAAAACTTGTTTGGATAGCACATTTCATACAAAGGAGCAATTCAGAGTGCTTAACAGAGCAAGAAAATCTAAAAAGCTATCAGAGCCAAAATTTGGGATATTGACAGTTATCTGTATCTGTGCTCGCCAATAAAATTGATTAATTAAAATAGTGCAGAGAAAGTGGCAGAATGCGAGGATCTTTTACTTAGTAAAACCTCAGGGAGCTATTTTTATTTCTACGTTTTTAATTTAAATTTTCACTTGAATTCATGAAAAAAAGTTGCTGGGAACTTTCTTTATATGATATTGAAAGTTCCACTTTTAATTAAACATTTGCTAAAAGCATTCAAACAAAGTTTTATGTTGGAGTTTGTTATATTCCAAATTCTAAATTTTCACATAAATATATTCATTTTTTATGATAAATGCATATCAGTTCCAAACATCTGTTAGCAGTCTCATTAACTAGAAGATATAAAAAGTAAAAATTAATTACTCGATGACTGAAAAACTGCAGAGATGCAAAGATAAAAAGATCATTTAAAAATGATTTAAAATCAATTTTCAAAAAAGCCTTTTAACCCTTTGAAACCTGGAGTGACATCACTTTTCTTGTTTCTCGTTCAGATGCCGTTCACAAGTATTTCAACCTCTGAAACCTCAGAAAATTGGTTTGAATTCTTTTAAAAACATGGGAAAGTTTTCTTTGTACATTCACTGTTTTATTCAAGATTGTCAATGAATAAAAAGACTTTTGAAAGAAAGAAAACACCGGAAAAAGACCAGTAAGTAACTTGCGAAAAAATGTCTCACAAATTGAAAAAAATAAGTTAATATAGAATATTGTTTTTTTTAAAAAATCTGGGAAAAATATCTAAAAAAAAATATTTATAATATTAATAGCTTATTTTTTTTCTCCACAAAATTTCCTCTTTTTTTCCTTTTTTCCATATTTTGCAAATTTTAACTGCTACAAATTAACAAGCAGTCTCATTAACTTCAAATAATTGGTATCCGTATCGGCCCTAAAAAAATAAATAAATAAATAAGTTGCCCCCTAAAGAAGATGTGCACGGTGATAACTGTCAGTTTTCATATTTCGTGTACCTTTAAACTGGAGCTGTGGCTTCGTGGTGACTGTGAGGTGTCAGTGAGATCTCAGCGCGATCTCTGTCCGCTGTTTTTAAGAGGCACTGGCGTGACTCTCTCGTGTCCAAAAACAGCAGGTGACTGGGTGACGTTTGTCCCACTGACGCCTTTAGATTACTGTTAGAAAAAGACAACGGCAGCTCAGGGGGTCAAAGGTCACTCTGAAAGCACTTTTTACAGCCGAGCCAGCGAGGTTAGCGCTGCCGGTCAAACTCGTGGAAACATCTGAGAGGTCGCAGGAAAGTAACCACCTGATAAAACCAACAACAGCCCGTCCTCTCTCTGTCCCCCTCTGCACACATTCATGTTTGCTCACCCCAATTTAGACAGAGGACAGCGACACGGCCACCGTGTGAAAGGTGTCAAACGTCAGTTAATCAGAGTCCTCAGACGACCGGAGCTGCACGTCTCGTTCTCTGTGCCCGTTAAAGTGTCGCTTCACATCGCCGGAGTTTGTGCCCGTGATGTTCAACGGGAGAGAAACTGTCTGCAGCACTCGATGACAGCTGCATTTGGACAAAAGCAGAGATGATCGCACTATTTTCTTGAAGATTCTCCCTTTCTGCACATCCTGCCGAGCACGGCTGTTTGTAGGATTTGAGCTCGTTGGGGGCTTAACCCGCGCCTCCTTTCTTAAGAACGAGCTCTATTTTGATGCTTCTTTATGCGCTTTGGCACCATATTTTCCCTGTAGACTTAAAAACATAACAGTAATTATGAATTCTACAAATAACAAATATTAGTAGTTGTTAGTATAAAAAGTAAAGAAATCTTTACAACTACTATCATAAAAAATATATTGATGAGAGTTGGAAAAATGGTATGTATTTTTGTTAAAAGTGGTGAAATCTAACAAATACATTTAGTCAAGTATGGACAGAATTTTAAATTTATTTTTTTTTTAAAAATCAGCATTTTTTGGTTTATTTTTTCTTTTAAAGTTTTTGGTAATAAAAAAAAGACTTTTTCTTTTAAAAAGTTTGGGTGATTTTTTTTTTCTTTTAAAAACTTTTTGTAAAAAGTAAAGAAAACATGCGTTCCAAACCCAAGGCCCGCCAAAATAAAAAAATAGCCAAAATTACACCACATATCAAATCCAGAAACTGTATGAAGATAAATTAATGTTGTTATTTCACATTTCTGACAGTTTTTGAACACATCATGTGGGACAAATGCTTCATGAGTTTTTCCCAAAGTCATTGAGGCTCAAGGAAAAAATATCTGTAGCTCAGTGAAGGGTTAAAAAAGAAAGGGGCCGCCCCCTTTGATAAATAAAGAACAGTCCCTAAGGCCTGCTCTTATTATTTAAAACTATATATATGTTTTTATTTCGAGGCTGAAGCCTTGAATGCCTCGGCCTTCTGCTGCCAAAATATCACAAGCAACTGTTAAAATAACTTTCTGTCCTTCATTGAATCAAATTTGAGCTCAAACGGAAATGTTGTGCTTCTGCTTTCTGTCGTTTTGCTTGTTTGCGAGCTGATCCGGCTCCAGCGTGGTGATGAGGTAGCACGGCTCTGCAGCTTGAGTGTGTCCGTCAGGGTGCGTCCCGCTGCTTAATGTGTTTTTTTTTCCTCTTTTTAAAATGTAATATTCCTCGTCATGCTGTGTCAGCTCAGCGCCGGCCTGCCAGGTCTGAAAGCAGAGCGGGTCGGGGCCTGCGGTGTTATGCATCCTCTGAAATCGGTCACGGTCACGGGAACGCAGGGGAGCTGCAGGTTTTTGCACATTAACGGCTGATTGTGTATCTGAACAGGTGAAATGGAGGCTGAACGGCCTCTAATGTTTCTGAGTGCTCTCTGGAGGAAACAGCTCGTCTTGGTTGCGGTTCAAAATCTGGGAGCTCTTTGAGCTCGAGTATTAATTGAAACACTTCATCACTGGACACCAGCTGCATGCTGGGTAACGCGGTGGCTCAGTTGTTGGCGGGAAAGCTCTGGGTTCAGGTGGAGCTGAAGGGCTGCTGTTAATATTATTTTCATCACTGAATCGTCTATCAGTTGTTTTTAACGCAATATTTTATTCAATTTTCAGTGAGTAAGAAAGAAAGAAAACACACGACAGTAAAAGTTTATGTCAGCAAATCAGAACGAGCAAAGGAAGGAAAAAAAACACAAAGATAAGCATAAAAAAGGGGAAAAAGCAGCATTGCATGCAGGCGTTACGTAGGAAGACGTGCACTGATGTCAGAAGCACCGATCAGGGAATAAATAGTTATTTAATAAATAGTATTTCACAGCAGTGAAATAACTAAAAGAAATCCATCCGTTTTTTTCTGTGATTAGTTGTTGAGTCATTTGATTGTAATGCCCAGGACAGAATGTTCCCGTTACATTTATTATTTTATTTTATTTTATTATGTATTTATTTAAGATTTTTTTTTGGCTTTTATCATTATTATTTTTATTCATTTTCTTATTTTTTTATTTGATTTTATATTTTTATCTCTCGGGCTATTATATCAATTTTATATATTTTTAATATTATTATTTTTAATGTATTTTATTAGTAGTATACATAAGTGTTATGTGGCAAATATGCTGAGACTTCACGCTTCTTTACTGTTCAGTGATGCCGTCAGTACTGTGTGGGTTTAGGAACAGTAAAAACTTGGTTATGATGAGGAAAAAATCATGTTTCGGCTTTAAAAAAGCTGTTTGTGGGATCACAATTGGAAACGCAGCGATATCTCTGTAAAAATCAACAGCTGCTTTGTGGCACGATCCCAACAGGAAACGCAATAATATCTGTAAAAAATCAACCGCTTTTCGTGGAATTATCCCCGTCAGAAAAATGCTGACAGGTAGCTTAAAAAAATATGAGTTTGGTGGCTAAAAAGCTGCTGGAACAGCGACAGGTCACTGAAAAACAGCTGCTTTTGTCCTTCGTTGGTCTGAATAGAGCTCTGCAGCGTGGCAGGTGTCACGACGTCCACATTTGGGGACGACCGCTACTGGAGACCGATAACCAAAATTTCAAACCCGTATGCATTTACAATAAAAATGAGAATATTTCTGTCAATATTTAGAATTTGAGATACAACAAACTATAGCACAAAACTTAGTTTAAATGCCTTTAGAAACTTCCCTGCATCTTCTTTTTAATAAAGTCAAGTGAAAATGTAAATAAAAAATAATAAATTAAAAAAAGCTCCCTTTAGCATTTTTTGGCATTTTATAGAACAAATTGATTAATCGACAAAATCGTGGTTAGATTAATTTACAATAAAATATTTACTTGCATATTTTTGGTCTAAATGGACTGTTTGGGCAATTTGAAACATCACCTTGGGCGTATAATTTGCATTTTTCATGAATTCTTATTAAAAAATGGAACAATTAATTGAAAAGTCTTATTAGTTATATTTGCAATGAGCCTAAATCCTGATGTTTCTCAGGCATATATTAGATATTTGTCATATTCCTGCTGTAACCGCGTCGCAGGCCTTTGAAGTCGGAGCTGGGCGCTGCTTTGGTGCTGAGCGCGGGGTCAAAGTGCAGAGGACGAGCGCTCCTCTGCGGATTACTGAAGCTGAACTTCTTTGTGAGTCGCTGTTAAGTTTGTCTTCTCCTCAGACGTCCTTTGAAAGCAGCATTTAATTGTCAGTTTCTGTTCTGTTGTGTGAAAAAGCGTAAAAAAGGCGCTCAGTCTCGTTGTCAGAGAGGCGTGACATTTTGACCCTGAACTTCGGTATTAACACCGCGGGACTCTGACAGCGTCGAGAGCTCCGCCCCGCCGCTCTTGAGCCGCAGCGTTATCAGAGATGTTGTTGCAGCCCCGGCGGGCTAATTACCGTTAATGGGACGGTAAACTCTCTGCCGTGTGCTGCCAGATCTGCCTGGAATTAGCGCCGTGTTGTTTTGTTAACGCGGTCAAAGGCCCGATAGTTTTTCCGGGAGAGCCTGCGGTCCGAGGCCGTGTTTAGCATACAGACAATGCTACCATACACGGCTGGCTGAATGCTGGTAAAAGCAGCTTTCTGTGGCGGGGGCCTGCCAAGATGGAGTCCCGACTCGCCGCCAGGGCCAAAATCAACATGAAGGAGGGCGGGGGGGAGAACGGTGTGTTTTGTTGTGGCTTCATGGCATCAGATTTAGATTTTCTTTTTTATCTGCGGATGTTTTGAACATGAGGCTCTGTGTGTGTGTGTGTGTGTGTGTGTGTGTGTGTGTGTGTGTGTGTGTGTGTGTGTGTGTGTGTGTGTGTGTGTGTCTGAGTGTGTGTGGCTGTCTCACAGGATGCAGTGGGTAGATGTTGTCAGGGCCGGGCACTGTGGTTGAAATTTATTTCTCTGGTGAACTGTCATCTGTGTGTTTCTGCCAAATCAAGTAAAACACCACAAAACAAAAAAAGAAAAGTTTTCAGTGCGAAGCTGCAGCGGCGGGAAGCGTGTGCTTAGCGTGAGCGGTAATTCACCACAGCCGTCTGCAGTTATTGAGCATCGTGTTACTAATATTTCCTCTTGTGATATTTTGGCTATAAAGGACAACATCCAGTTTATTCACCGGTGGGAAAATGTCCTCTCCATGGCTCTCGGCTCCGCAGCAATAATGCTGTGACACGTCGATATTTAGGGCCGTGTGACCGGGGACTTTTGTAGAATTCGTGTAAATAAAAGCAATAGAATAAGGTCCACAAAAAAAAAAAATAGAAAATAAATATCACAATATTAATACAAATATTTTCAGGTTATATATTTATAGTAGTTGTGGCAAATATAAGCAAAATGTCGTGAAAGAATCGAGTTGTGCTCCTTTGCCAAACAGAACCTTATTTTATTGTAATATTTAAACAATCACGTTACCCAAATTTACAGAAACAAGCAGGAAACAAGACATATTTCCTGTTTTTTATTTTCAAACTTTATTTATTCGGATATCAGACATTTGGATAAAGCTTTATTTATTTAGATAACCAGTATCAAAGCAGAAACTCTTTTTGGGGTCCACACATTAACACTATATCATTATGTAAAAAGAGAATTTAAACGCAGCATTTTCATTTTCACGAGTTTAAGTTAAACATAAAACTTTTTAAAACTTTTTTATGTCCTCAGTCGTCATACTCTTTTTTTTTATCACAAATTTGTTATCGTGATCATTGTGACCATCCCAAAGAGGAAATACCTGAAAATAAGCACAAAAAAGAAAAATAAAGGACCAAAAAAAATAAAAAACAGACATGACCTGCTTAAAAAATTATAATAATTCTGTAAAATAATTTTAAATATGTGATCATGATAGATATAAATATTTGTTTCTGGACATTTTTCCCCAGCTTTCAAAAAAAAAAAATCTAAATTAACTTAATTTTTCCAATTTCAAAGTCGCTCATTGCCTTTTTTTCTCGTTTTCAAAAGAAATTGCACCAATTTTCTCAGCGCAAAAAGTTGAAACACGAGAGAGGCGTCACAAAAAAACTGACGATCCAAGTTTCAAAGGGTTAATGTTAAATTTGGGGAAAAAATCATCTCTTTTGTTGCAGAATCAGAGTTTAACTGCAGTCTGCTGTCTCCTGTTGTTGACTCTCAGACAGACAAAAACATTAAAATGTCTCATCTGTATTTATTTGGAGAGCCGCTTCGATCTCGTTTTCCATCTCGCAGCCGTCAGTATTTATCGTAAAGTTGATGATTGTTGCCTCACGGCTGAACTGTATCTGATACTCTCTGATCAGATTATGGCTACAAAGATCGGCTGTGTGCTGCTCGGCACAAAGAGTCCCAAAGACGCGCGACTGTATCAGCCTGACAGTGAGTTTTTGCAGGAATCAGTTTGTTTTTCGTAGGGTCAAAGTTAGGAGACAGTTTTGTTTTGCAGTGGGACGTGCTGGTGAATAAACGCCTTGTCCCCGCCGCTCAGCACGTGCTCATGTCCTGGCACCGGCTCTGACTCTCCCCGTCTCTTATTCAATCACTGGATTTTCCGCTCATCTTTAATTGCATGTAGATGCTGCGTGATTTTGTCTTTTCAAGTGTCTCGGTGAAACAAACACCATCATCCAAGCACCAGTGCATGTCAACACTTCCCATAAAGCCAACTGTGTCACGTAATCTGCCAGCATTTGGAGCTTCTTCTTTAATCAGCGGGCAGATTGTTTACATCCATGTTTGCTGCCTTTCGCTGATTCATTGTCAAGTTTCTCAACATGTTACCAACTGTCAGCTGTCGGTGGAAAAGCCTGAAAATGGAGGGAGGAGTGTGTGTCATCGCCCACGTACTTCTTCCTTTGTGGGAATGCACCAGATACTAACTGAACGGAAAGCAGCAAGTTTTATTTTTTAACCCTTAGGGACTGTTCGGCACATTTTAAGTGTTGAGAATGTGTGTTTTTGTTTAACCTTGGCATTTCCAGCTCAGCTCCTACAATTAGTCTCAGACACACTGTGGAAACTAAATAGTTACATTCAGACTGTTAAGGTCAAAAAATGCTCCATTGAAACCCATTCAAACTGATACTTTTGATCCCACAGCCATCAAAGCAGAAAAACAAGACTTGTATTATTGCCTTGCCTTGGAATTTGTCCTTTTTTATGATTTTCCAGCTGATGATACCATATTTGGCCATGCCATATATGTGCTGCTAATCATTCACATATCCCAGACTGAGTATCAAAAGAAAAACCAAACAAAAATCCATTTTGCAAGTAGTATATTGAAAATAATTCTTCTTTTTTTTTAATTTTGAAAACTAATAATTAATTAGGACTAATTAGACTAATTAGGACTGATTTTGTTTAAAAAAAATAACGCAATGAAGGTAGAAAATAATATTAATGTGTAATATTTTTTAAAGCTTGATTTTGGAAAATGTAATTTGTGCACGAAGCCATACGAATGTGTGTGATATTAAAGTGGGTCCTAAGGGTTTAATTTGTTCCTCAGAAATGTCCTAAGAAAACTTTTTTAAAATAATTTTCTAAATCTGCTAATTTCTTGTAATTTGTATTACTAATTTGCTCATTTTTCCCATGTTTTTTTTAAATAAATCACACCAATCTGAAAGCTGTCTGAAAGCAGCACAAGGAAAGTAATGTCGCTCCAGGTTTCAAAGAGTTAATCTTGAATCTTTCAAGATCTTGAATTCTGACAATGATGTAGAATCCATATAAGATAAGATTAAGATGAGACACGATACGATACGATACGATACGATACGATACGATACGATACGATACGATAATAGATAATAGATAAGATAAGGTAAGGGCTCTAAAATAGTGTATAATAATATTGTAAGTATTAAGTTTAAATAAATAAGATTGCACATATGAATAAAAAAAAATGCGAGAAATGAGGAAGAGAAATGAGAAACAACTTATAGAAAAAATAAGTGAATTAATAAATATGTTATCCACTGATGCAGTGCGGATACATTCGTCCTGACCTGAGATTAACTTTGGTTTCAGTATTTTCACGTCTCACAGCTCTGCTTTGTGCTGCCTTTGTTGTCGTCTCTTGTGTAGTCTGCATATTAGTCTGCATCCATCCTCAGGCGCTCTCTGGAACCAGTTTGAAGGCTGACCTCGCTTTACGAAAGGCCCCGCTGAGCGACCAGGCTGCCTGCCCTCTGCAGAGACTAATGGCCCCCACTGCTGCGCTGCTGATTTATTCTGTTTTCAGCTTACTGGTGCAGAGGCTTCCACTTCCACACGCAGCCAGAGAGGCAGTTCAGGCATTTTTACAGGCAGGTGCTGGATGGATGCTTAGTGAAAAAATCTGAGTGTTGATACAGAAATCTCGTAAGGCGTCCGCGGTAAACTGCATATCGTTGATGCAGAATATTAAAGGAGAGAGTTTTGTTCGTGCAGATGAGGTAAATCTGCAGAGTCTCTGTGGAGATGCATTTTAAGGAGGATAACGTGATATATTACGACGCATTAAAAAAAACTCTCGTCTTAAACTGTAACTCAAGCAAAACACTGAGGCGTTAAAGCACAGTTGCTTGGAAAAATAGCTACTTGCTCATGATTTATGAAATATTGATGACACAATATAACTGACTTATAGCTTCATGTTTTGGGCTCACAGACTTTGTAGATTTGTTGCTGTTTTTGGTTCTCAGCTGTCCTCCTTCCTGACTGCTGCTGAGCGACTTTTGTGTCATCTGATGTGTCTCTTAAATGTTTTTGGCAGCATTAACAAGGGAGGATAGCATATCTGTCAGTGATTACAGCATCAGGAGAGCTGGCTGAGGCCCCGTGTTTTTGGGTTGTCCGTTGGCCCGATTGAGGGAATTGAGGGAATTTCTTCCAATTTGACTCCACTCAGACTTCACAGTGAACTGATTAGATTGGTGGTCAAAGGTCAAAGGCTTTTTTTTGTGAACGCAATATCTCACCAACAGCACTCAGGAATTTCTTCAAATTTGGCACAACCTTTCACTTGGACTCAAAGATTAAAAAACATTTGGTGGTCATAGGTCAAAGGTCAAGATCACTGTGACCTCACCTGTCTCATTCTTGTGAGAACATGAACACCTTGAGGGATTTTCCTTAAATTTGACACAAACGTCCACTTGGAATGAAACAATGAAATGATTAGAATTTGGTGGTCAAAGGTCAAGGTCACTGTGACCTTACATTCATCTCATTATTGTAAGTGTGATTTCTCAACATCAGCTTGAGGGAATGTTCTTTAATCTTTGATATAAATGTTCATTTTAACTCAACAATGAACTGATAAGATTTTGGTGGTCATAGGTCAAAAGATGTTTCCATTGATGAGGCTTGACTGATGCGTGGAGGCATACAGCGGCGCTGCGGTAATTCTAGTCCGAGTGCATCTACAGTTTACACGACTCAGCTCCGCACAAGCGACTTCTGAAGGGCCTCAGTGATAAAAAATAATAAATCACAGTATTCCCGTTTGACGAAATCCTGATATTAAGGTTCTTTCTGCTAACGCGCGAAATCATGTGAAATTATCAGCAGCTCTTTTGGGACATAACATTACGGTAGAAGTGTTATTTCTACCCCAAAATATTCCCTAATTGATTTAAAATGTCCTGTCAGCAGCTTCGTGTGGGCTCAGACAGTCTGAGGGGAGCAGCGTCTCGCCTCAGCAGCGTTTACTCTGTCAGTGTGAGCGCGCTCTCCGCTGCTCTCCGGGCCACTGAGCAGCGGCTGTTGTCGCCTGTGAACGAGAGATCGTGTTTGCTCTGCTCTCATGCTGCACCACTTTGCCTTTTGCAGACCGCTCGGCTCTGCTGCGGGGAAACTGTTTGCACGAGGACGAGCTGTCGTTGGACGTCAGCGCTCGGATCTGTGCGGTTTAATAGCGGGAAATAAAAAGCAACGTGACAGTTGTTCATTAACTGCAGTCACATCAACTGTGCGCTATTGTTGACCCATCGGAGGCGCACCTTATCCTTTCGGATTTGTTGACCTAGTTTCAGAAAAACTTTGGTCTCTAGTTGTTTTACTTTACTATGACGTCTCTTAAATCTTGGATGATCTTTTGCTAAACGTGACAAATAATATATATTTTTTATTGAAATTTTAGGTGTTATATCCTTATTATATCCCTTCATACTGTCACACATTCCCATAAATCATGTGATTATAATAACAATAATAATTCTAACAATAATAACATAATAAATTCACCAAAATACATAAATAATTAATTTGAATAAAAAATAAATGAGTAAATAATTTAATTAATTAATAATAATTATCACACATCATTTATATTATTATATTATTATATTTATATCTTATTTAACAGTTATTAATTTTAATGTGTGTTTGTTTGTTTGTAAGCAGAGTGAATGAAAACAGTTTTTTTAAATGAGAGACGACATTAAAGGTATTCAAATTCAGATTAATTACAATCATAAAAAATAAGGTAATAAATTATAAAATAAACTAGTTGAGTAATATAACAAACATCAAAATAATAAAATACAATGAGATCAAATAAATAAAATAAGATAAATGACAGGATCAGTACTTTCATATTTTCCATCTAACATTTCATTTCCAGTCAGTGATAAATGTTTCAGCGGCCAAAAAGCACATAAATGAGTCCCAAATACAAACACGTTTTTCTGTTTACCTTTTGACCGAAATGTCATCGACTGTTTGTCCATGTTCCAAGTGACACAAAATGTTACACGATAAATTTTTGTCAATAACATAAAAGTAACTCGTGGTTTGGGTTATGAAATTTAATTCAAAAAATCACATTTGATTTAAAATTAAAATACAAGCTGCTTTCCAGAAAAAACATGTCTTTTAAAACCTTTGATTGATTAATAGATTATTGATAATTGACATGGAGAATGAAGAGTCACTAAACTGCTTAAATCTGTGTCAGTACAGGGAGTCGGTCAAAAGGTCACGGTGGGCTTCGGAAATATTTGCTGACTTTTTGTTTGCTTTTGGTTCAGTTCACTTCCCATTTTGGTTTGAAATAATTGTCGGGTACAGAGTGCTCAACCCAAGTGCTCTTTATACGTTTCCTCATAATAAAAACATGAGCTGCAGATGTTTGTTTTTTTTTTTTTACTTCCTCGTGGTCGTAAATGACTAATATATATATATATATATATATATATATATATATATACATACATATCTGTCAGGAACAACAGGTCAACAGGTGCTGATGGTTCTGCATTGAAAAAGTCACGTCATTAGTTAAAGTTATGGGATATAATTCATTATATTTATTTTAATTATAACATTCAGCGACAGCGTCTGCCTGATTTCAGACAGAATTGTTGACTTGATTCTCTCCATTATTCATTTTCACAAATTTTAACCCTTTAAATGCCAATGTCTTTACAATATGCTGCTGTTTTTAATGGTGATGGTTTTGGTACTAGTGTCATCATTTTATAAATTATTGCCAGTTCTTGTTTTTTGGGTGAACTGACCCTTTATGTGGTCTTTAATTTGTCACTACTGATAAACATATGAATTCTAGGTTCATATAAGTATTTCTGGATTGTCCATTTTGGGTGTTTCAGATGGGTATTTGTACCCCAGTTGCAGTATTAGTGGCGGTAGTCTGCTCAGTACTACTAGAAAAAATACTGAACCTGCAGCAGTTTTTGTTGTGGTGTTGAGAGAGGTGGTGTGTCGCGTTCAGGAGAGTCAGGAGCCTCCGGCCCTCCGAGGGAGCTGTTAGTGTGCTGGCTGGGACGCAGCGTCCCCGCAGGCCTCGGCTGTATTAGCACTGAGAGAGCTGTAATTACAGCGTTAGTGTACTCGTTAGCTCACCGCTGAGACCTGCAGCGAGAAAAGAGCTGCCTCAAACCGCTCTTTCTCTGCATAAACAGTGAGCCAGCAATATTCAGCACAGCCTCGCGTGTCTGTTAATGTCAGAAAACTTAACCGGTTACATGAATTATTTCTGCCTGCTGGTTAAACTCTGAATTTGCTCTGAAGTCCAGAGATAGCGGCGGAGCATTGCTGCAGTATAGAGTCATGTGTTTGGCCTGTAAAGTCATCGTTAACTTAACAACACCCTTGGCCTTGGACCTTGAGCCGCCCAGCCCACACAGCTGGCCCCGAGCTGCCTGCACCTCTGCAGCAGACTCAACTTTTCAGTCACAAGTTGCAGCACACTTGTTGCCTAGCTGCAAAAAAAAACAACCAAAACACATTTTTTCTGTTATGCAATACACAGCTAGAATCTCCCCAAAACGTTCTGAGTGTGATTGTGTTATCAATTCTGTGCTGAAGTTGTGAAATATTAACATCCTGTTTCAAGATCCATCTGAGACGCATTAACATTCTTACATGTTGTTTACCAGGACTTTTCCAGGATTTTGAAGCTGGACTGAAGTATTAAGAAAGAGCCATCAATACTCCTCATCGGTTCTTGTTCATTACTAACAGCTTTTACATATATTATTATTATTTAAAAAACAATGAATTCAGAACAGGATTAGAATTGAATATCACAGTATATTTTTGGCCACTGTATGTTATTTTTGAGAGGAAGGTGCAAAAGGGGGGCATGTCCGCCCATGGGTTTGGAAGTCATGTTTTCTTTAAAAAAAAAGGCCTTTTTTAAAAATTTTTGCTGATTTTTATAGTAAAAAAAGGCTTTTTTTACTTTAAAAATTGTAATGATGTTGATATTTTTCTTTCAGAAATTTTGGGCATTTTTTTTCTTCTTTTTAAAACAAATAATTTTGGCCTTTTTTAAAGAAGAAAACATTTTGGGTTTTGTTTTTTTCTTGTTTTTTATGTTATTTTAAAAGAAGGCCTGCAGGTTTGGAAAGCATGTTTTATTTATTTTTAATTTATTTATTTTTTTTATCACAGCCAGAAACTTTAAAATCAGAAGTTAAAGTTGGATTTTAATATTTCTGACAGTTGAACACATCATGTGTTATTATACAGGATTGTGAAATAAAATTCAGTGACTTTTCCAAAACTTTCAGGGTATATTTAGTTTTCCAAAACTTTTGCAGAAAATTGCTATTTGCAAATTCCATGACTTTTCCAGGTCATTTCATCACCATACACACATTTTTATTAATGATTTGTCAAAAAGTGAAGCACTTGAGCATTTAATGATGTGTGTTAATTAAAGCGTGTCTTCATGTTGTTGACACGTTGGTGCAGAGATCTTGAAGCGTCTCCTGTGTGTCCTCTGCAGACTGCAGCTGAGAGACAGTTTTGGGAGGTGTGACTGGGTGTGTTAGCGGAGTCATTGCACCCTGAGACCGACATCAGTAATAATACAATCTGTGTCCCCTGTGTCACTCCGCTCCGCCGCTGTGTCATCAGGCGGGAACTCAGGCAATAACAGAGGCGCGCGCCCTGCTGTACTATCAGACTGTTTGCGGCTGTCCGTCGTGGCGTCGGCCGTAGACAATAATTTGCTGTGAGGGTTGATCATCCTCAGCTCGCCTGTTTGCTGCTCGATCAACCGCTGAGCTGCGTGAAGTCAAAAAATGAAGTGGCAGAAGTTTGTGTTTACCTGCGCGCGCTCTGTGTGTAACTGATCATTATGTTTCTGTTTCCAACAAATTACATATGCAACCTCAGTATTTCATCTGAAACTTAAGATACTGACTTGAAACGGGTATTAGTATTGCAAAGTTTATTAAACTGAGTTTGACCAATATTCTGGTGCTGGAATCTGATATGTGATTAAAAATACATAAATGACATTTAGGGCTGCTGGTGAATATTTACATAGTTTATTAAACCTTAAGGCTGCACCAAATGTCATATTTTTACTTTCAAAGCTTCCATTAAGGTTTGAAGCTTTGAATCATGTTTCATGACGCCATCACCCTAAAAGCCATAAAAATCCCCAAAGAGAATCCTCAATTTGATTAAAGTTATTGACTGAATGACGTGAGTTTGTCTTTTTACAATAATATTGCTAGAGCCAACATAGATTATTTGATATTATATAAATGTAAGAATTTTTGGCCGCAGTGAAAATGTCATTTTTCTAAGTCTAAACACCAAAAAAACGAGCATTGAAACAGAATATTTGTTAAATAAAAACATCTTGTGAATGTTAGAAATAATTACATCTACCTTTTTTATTAATAACTTTTGACTTGACGCTGTAGAGCTGTTGAAAATCTTTTTTAGAGATCAGTCAATGTCACTGAAGAGTCAGTAGATATTATGAATTTGTTCTTGCAGCTTTTTCTCCTGCTTTTTAATGTAACTCGTTGGGCTAAACAGTCATTAAAAACTGCAATAAATTAGTAGATTTAGAAAATTATCATTATCATGAATACATATTTAAAATTATGTAACAGATATTTTATATTTTTAAGCACCTTTTCCAAGTTTTGTTTGCCACTATTTTGGTGTTTTTATTATTATTATTATTTTATTTATTTTTTAAATATTTTTTTTTACTAATTTCCAAGTAATTTTCCTGTAACTTTTACTAATTTCTTGCTTATTTGGATCATTTCTTCGTGTTGCTCATGTTCTCCCATGTTTTTGAAAAAAATCAAGCACATTTGCTCAGATTTCAAAGGGTTAAAGTGTAAACAAGTCAAAATACCTTTTGAAATTAAAATTGTTGTGCTGCAGCGACGTCCTGAACTACAGATCTCTGCAGAAATCACACCCTCATCATTTAAATCAATATTTTAATGAAGATTGAAATAATGATGCAAAACATAATATCAGAAATCACTTTGTAATTGCAAGAAAGAAAGAGATTTTAGCTCGTTAAGAATAAAAAAAAAACATGTTGCATCTTTAATTGTAACCTTGAATCTCTTTGGTCTCCTCTTCCTCTCGCAGGTTGACGGGGCCCTCCGGTCACCTCACTGACGGTCCAGGAAACTATAAGTACAAGACCAAGTGCACCTGGCTGATCGAGGGACAGTAAGTGGTCAAATAACTTTTCTGCATATGAGAGAGAAGAAAACACGCTACACATCAGTGGCTGGTTGCATTAAGTGTTTTTCTGATAAGAATTTAAATTAAGAAAAGTTTAGAAAAGTTAAGAAAAGTTTAACTCTGACACCCAAGCAGCTTAACAAGAAATGTTAAAAATATATATATATATATATATATATATATATATATATATATATATATATATATACATACATATATATAAAAATTACAAGAAAGCTGCATTAAAGCTTGCACAATAAAAGTAAAAAAAAACATACAAGAAATTGACTGCTATAACATATTTTTAAATAGAAAATTATTCTTATTAATAATATATTTTTATGGGTATTTTCCCCTATTTTTTGGGATAATATTTTAAAAATAATTTTTAAAACTTATTTTTAGCTAATTTTCTTTACCAGTTTCTTGAGGTGGTCAAAGAAGCTTTTCTTGTTCGTGACGGTGAGAAGAAAACACTACACATCAGTGGCTGGTTCCATTAAGCTTTTCTGATAAGAATTTAAATTTAGTTTTTTCCTTAGTTCAAGGAAATTTTTAACTCTTTGGAGAAGGTAACAGGAGATAATGACAAATATAAAACAAAATTAAAAAACAGAAACATACAAGAAATTGACCATCCTAATATATTAGATAATACAATAGAAAATTATTATTTAAAAATTTTTTGGGATCATTTTCTAATAATCCTTCCCTATTTTTAAAACTTATTTTTTGCTAATTTTCTTGTCACGTTTAGCAATTTTTTGCACTTTGTGGGACATTTTTGCCAAGTTGGTCATTCTGTTTTTTCCCTTCCAAAAATCTTTTGGAAAATGTTCATTTTCATTTTCATTATAAACGCATATTTAATTATAATTCCAAATATTGGTTATTGGTCTCATTAACTACCAATAATCGGTATCAGTATCGGCCCAAAACAACCAACATTGGTCGACACTTATAAGGATGGAACCTGAGGTTTTTATCCTAGGCACAATAATTATGGTGATTTAGATTTTTCTAAGCATTTCTAAGTAAAATCTAAAATTAAAATGTTTTGTGTAACTGGCCGCAGGAGTCCACAGATGCACCACATTAAACTGGTGCTCTCTTATTGATTTCGTCCTTTAAATCAGCTTCTGCGTTTGAGAGAAAAAAGGCAAAGAAAAGATTCCTTAAACTGTGAGACAGTTGAGAAATGGACTGTGAAAACTGAAGCTACGAGGCAATATTTCAGAGTGCCCATAATGACTGTTACACACACGGTGTGCGCCGCGGCCCTTCGCTCAGACACCATCAGCATCAGGACCTCACTGTATCCAGAAGCTGACGGGTGAAAACTAACGGCAAAGTAACTGTGAGGAATCCAATACTCCTTCTCTGTTGTTTTAGTCAGCATAACAGCGCCGCTCGATCGATTCACAGCCACCATTTTTAATTTTTCTTGGCCCGCCAGCTCATCCCAACCGTAAACTCTTTGATTACATTTGCATTTCGGGCGCACGGCCAACATTCACATTCAGGAGGGGGATTAACCATGAGCGACTTTGTCGGGGCTCGTGAGGTCACGCTCGTGTTTCCTTTCGAGCGGACGTGTTGATGTTGCGGCGTTTTGACCTCCTGACCTTCCTCTTCCTGTATGGCTTCTCTAATCACCGGGCCGCCCCGTCCTGCAGCATTTTCACTACATGCTAATGGCGCTTTAATACGCTGTCTCGAGACCTCAGCCAGTTCGGAACAAGAGGTTAATGCAGTAACACGCGCACCGTGCGCATCAGAATATTTTATCTCAGCAGCTTCGGACATACATTCGCTCTACGGTGGCCTGAAATCACCCAAAGTTAGTAACATATGTGAAATTAGCCCGCGCTCTGCGCTCACGGGCCCTCGGTGGTAATTGCTGATGTAGAATAGACGTCTCTTTGTCAGGTCCCTCCAGTCACTCCGTACTCTTGATTTATTATTTACTAGTCACAAGCCGCCTTATCTAATCAAACCTCGGGGCTGCTGCCATTCCTATAAAATGATGGAGAGGAAAAATGTGAGCATTCATAACATTTCCTGTGTGTGTCATTCCCTCTTCGTAGATATGCTAAATGGGCCTTTTGTGTTCTTCTCGCCTCTTTTTGAGTAATTTGATATAAACTGAGTTTAGAGCGGAGACAGTTTCAAGAATCTTGTGAATGTCTTTGATCAAAATCTGATTAAAGGAGCTTTTTTTCCCATTTTTTCGGTTTTTCTGTCCTTTACTGTGAAGGGCAAAGACGTCTTATTTATTCATAGTGAACAGTGTAACATCTGCAATATCAAATGTAATATTAATACTATATCTGTTGCATGATGTAATACAACTTTGTCACATTTGAAATAATAATAATAATAATAGTAATAATAATAGTAATAATAATAACAACAAAAAATCATAATCAGAATAACAATAATAACAATAAGAATAAAAAAATAATCATAAGCATAATAACAATAACAATCATAATAATAATAAACTTTGTTTGTATTGCATCTTTCATACAAGAAATGCCGCCGAATGTTTTTTAAAAGAAAAAAAAATTACATGCACCAGGTGCTTCACGTAAAAAGACACAGAAGATAAAGACATGCTACTGTAAAGACATAAAAAAACCTGCAAGTAAAAATAAAAGGAGATCAGAATAGAAAGCATAGAAGCATTTAGCAGATATGAATTTACTTTGCAGCGCGGCTCGTTGTATTGGACACAGAGGGAAACGGCTGGACGGTACGGCCTTGAAATAATACCACAATATTTTTGGGCTACATCATGGTACACGGTATATATCACAATATTTTAAATCTCCTCCAAAGCTTCATAAATGCTGCACTGGGCAACAAAATCAAATGTCACAATATGACGAAATACGTCGATATTGATACTGTGGTTATATTTTAGGGATGAGTATTTGTACTTTGGACAAACATGGAGGCATGGTGGGAGGAAATCACCACCAGACAAGAGCTGGTAATGTTTTGTTGTGGGTGGTGAATGTTTCTACCATATCGCCTGTTAATTATTCACCTTTTATGCTCTTAAAATCCCATTTATTGTGCTCATGGAGTGAAAGTGGGCGTTCCGGTTTTGCAGTCGGCCTCTTCAGCTGGTGAAACTTTAAATATCCGGGTGCAGCTCAGTGAGAGGGAATGTGAAACAGCAGGGATTTTTTTTTTTTTAGATTAGACTTTATGCCTATGATACTTTTTTAAATTTACCAGTGATGTTAATAAGTTGTCGAGAGAAGTTTATTAAGTCAGAAATCTAAGCAGGAAAGCGGACAAACCTTCTCATTTCCACAGTTTCCCTCACTCTGTCATCAAATTGTCAGGAATCCACACGCTGGAAAACTGAGGCTGCAGTCAAATATTTTTCTGCTTTGAAAAGTTTGTGTGAAATGACTCAGGCTGTCGTGATAAGAGCTGGTCGAATCCTTTAAAAAATATTAGCCATTAATATTGTTATCTACTTTCACTGAGATTAGCTTTGAACCACATCAATCCTAATCATAAATATGAAATATTCTTTTTTTCTTCACACTACTATTTTTGCACATCTTCACTTTTTGCACACTTATTTGCACATTTTTTCTTTTTTATGCTCTTTTTGGGTTTTTTGGTTCTCTGTACATAATGTACATATCTTTATTTTATTTTATTTTATTTTACCTCACATCTTTCCTTGACCTCATGTTTTTTTGTTTGTTTTTTCATCCACATTATGAAAAAATGAAAAGGATGTCATTTCTTTGACTATTCAGCCGCAGCCCTAAAATGAGTTCAGGCTGTCACAAATATTCACACAGTGAGATGTCGCACAGGGAGCGGCATTCTCAGCTGAGCATAAAAAAGGTTTTGTGCTCAGGGTTTGTTTGTTCCTGTCTGATTTTTCGGACCAGGAACTGTGATAAAACAGATGCTGTAATGGAAGTTCCAAAAGTTAATTAATAATTTTGGGTGGTAAGAGCAGCAAAAGCTACAAAACTGTGCTTGTTGCACCAACACGCAAGATAATCAGCTGTGTCTTTGTGCTCTGAAATAAAAATAATGATTGATTTTCATTTGGTTTAAAGTCAATTAATGACCAAAAGACTGAAGGTCTCATGCTCTTCCTGTTCTCTTTCTCTGTGTGTGTGTGTGTGTGTGTGTGTGTGTGTGTGTGTGTGTGTTTGTTTGTTTGTTTGTTTGTTTTCCAGGCCCAACACCATACTGCGATTACGGTTCAACCACTTTGCCACTGAATGCAGCTGGGACCACCTGTACGTGTACGACGGAGACTCCATTTACGCCCCTCTTCTCGCCGCCTTCAGGTACGTCCGCTGCGTGTTCGGCTGAAGGTCGGTTTGACGTAGGTGTGAGTCCAGGTAGCCTCTGTGTGGATTTGACTTCCTGAGGGGAAATCTACCTTTAAATTTTACAACTGACTATTTACTTGCTGGTTTCCAAATACTTGTTTCACTTAAATTCAGTGATAATTTGTGGAAATTAAACCATTTCTTTTAAACGTTTAATTCCATTTCCACTGCATTTGATTCAATTTGATTTTTATTTATTTCGAACATGTAAAAAGGAAATAAAGAAAATATTGCACAAAAACAGACCGACAAAAAACAAAGTAATAATTACAAACAGTGAAAAACATAAAGCAAAAGAAATGTCTTAACACAAAATGACTCGCTTCACATATTCGAAAAGGAATGAGAAGTAAAAACGTATTAAATCCCACCGCTTTCCCATAAGTCGATGAATTTTATTAAGTTGCTTCTTTTTTCATTTAAAAAGTAGTTCTGAACTTTTCCCAGAGCAATATAAGTTATCAGCAAAGAAAAAACAAATATTACCAATTCAGACGTGCAGATATTATTTATATACAGTATAAACATTTGAGGGCCCAGCACTGAACTCTGTGGATCCCCAGAAGTAACTTTCAACAAATCAGATTCAACATTATTTATTATTTACCTCTCATCATATGTTTGCCAATCCTCTAAGACCATAAATCTACAACACCTTCAGTCTTCCAGCTGCAGTGTAATGACACAATGGAAAATGAAAAAAATAAAATAATAAAATAATAAAAATAAGTCTATAAACACTACAGTGTATTTCCTGTTGTCTGTAGCAGCAGATGTGTCTTCTCCCTCTTCAGTCACTGCCACTGAAGTAATCCTTTTAGCTCTGAAGCCAAACTGATGATCACTTAATATGTTTTGTTTTGCTTTGAAATTATCAAATCTTTGCACAAATAGTTTTCTCCAAATTTGTGAGAACTGGGAAAGCAGAGAAATTAGTTTATATTTGGAGAGAAGATTTCCGTATCCATTTTTATGAATAAAAATGACTTTTCATTACTCCCTATGAAGAGGGAGTTTTTCTGAACAGTGACTTAATTTACTCCGTCCTTGTAACTCAGCTGCATAATCTCATTTTGCCAAGTTGTATATAAATAATAAAATGTGTCACTTTTGTCTTTTTGTTGCAGCGGTCTGATTGTTCCTGAGCGTTACGGGAACGAGACGGTTCCTGAGGTGGTGTCTCAGTCCGGCTACGCCCTGCTGCACTTCTTCAGTGATGCTGCTTACAACCTGACCGGATTCAACATTTCCTACAGGTGAGAGAAGCACAACATATACATATAAAACACTTAAAAAATATACAAAAAGAGCGGTTCCAAAAATGATACTGCTTAAAATGCTGTATCCGGTATCAGCTAGTGTCTGCATCAATCAGATGCCACATAATTTATTAATAAACTTTTAGTAGTTTCACATCTTAATAAAACAGCAGTTTTCCCAGAAAATACTCTAAAAAAACTCTAAAACAGTACCCTACTGTGTGTCTCTGTGCAGCTGCTGGCCACTTTTTCACAGCAGCAAAGAAGAATTTATGACTGGTAAATAAATGTCAGTTTCTATAGCATTTATTCTCCGTATGCATTCATACAGGGTTAGTGGTACACAGCCATAAATCGGATCTGTACTTGGCCGTCAGTGGGGCTGTGCAATATGATAAAATATATGGGCTGACGATAAGTTAATATTTTGCTATATTGCTATATTGTTTACTTCATTTACATCATCTGATAACGCTTTG
Source organism: Plectropomus leopardus (assembly GCF_026936395.1). Classification (NCBI taxonomy): domain Eukaryota; kingdom Metazoa; phylum Chordata; class Actinopteri; order Perciformes; family Serranidae; genus Plectropomus; species Plectropomus leopardus. The sequence continues at coordinate 3,519,132 of NC_142189.1, read as the reverse complement.
CATCCGTCCGTGTGACCGGAGGGGCGTCTACCCAATGCACCACACCGAAACAGTGGATACTTTACTTTATTCAGCATTATAAGAATATTTTATCTAACTTTATTATAACTGTTGTTTATCTAACTTTGTATAATGGCAGTGGCTACTTTATTTGTAACTGTAGTTCATTTAATAATTTTGTATTTTGATTTGATTTGATTTATTTTGCACATGTTCATTTGAAAAGTGAGGTTCCCAATCAGTGCATGCAGTCTCTTAACATTGATAAGAAAAAACAAAACAAATATATATACATATTGGCTGTAATAAAAAATATTAATGAGAAAGGACAGGCAGATGATCGTGAATTTTAGTAGTTTACAGTAGTTTAGAGGAGATTTTGAAAAAAAAAAATATATATATATAGTGTATCGCGATACAGTCTTAAATTATCGTTATATTATTTTAATGCCATATGGTTTAGGCCAAGTTGTCAGTATTGGTCAATATCCAAGTTATGGTATTGCAAGAACATCTCTTAAAATTAACTTAAGAAATGTAGAGTTAATGTTCTGATTTAAAGTTGCATGCCGGTTAATTTTTCAAAAGAAAGTCAGTTTGTAGAATATAATCAAAGCATCTTCCAAAACATTTTTCCTCCAAAACTAAAAGAAATGTTATTCATAAATGGCATTTTCTTGATTTCTGGAATCTTGGCTTGAACAGCAGCCTCCTCATATCAAATGGCTCTTAATCCTCTGCAGCCGAGTGTGTGCTGCTGCCGGGCCTCGGCTTGTGCATCTTTCAGAGTCCACGTACGTGATGGTGTCATTCACGGGATAAAAGTATTCGCTAAATGACAAACGCTCTGATTCTGGGCCTCTGTGCAAATCATTTCAGTTTTAGTGGCTGCGGAGATTTAGTCAGGTGAAGGAGCCACTTCACGCCCTTCCTCGGGACACGATGACGCATACAAAGCTATCACTTTCTGCATGATTCAGCCTGCGCGCTGGCACGGCTGGTCCACAGCGTTTTAGTGAGAGGATCATGTGAGGCTGCTGCTGTCCAAGTGCTGCAGTATGTTTTTGTTGCTTCAATACATCATCATCTATTACACCGTCATCTACCAGTCCAGGGCTGCCAGGTCTGTGCGACAAAAGCAGCCCAAAAAACCACCAGATCTCAAAATATGCCTCTGACAGCCAGATGTATTATAATATCTACAAAGTAACACCAAAACTGTTTAGAGCCCCAGCACGAAAAGCAATTTTCCACTGAAGTTTTTTTTCAGCTAGTTCCTTGAATGGCTGTGTTATTAGATACAGTTTATTATCAGAAATAAAAAATAGCTTCGTCAACATGTGGACCGATTCACTGACGCACAAATGAACCTGTTGATCTGTTATTTCGCTTTCTCTTCCCTTTTCCTTCTTCCTCTGTCTACGTACATGACTCTTCTGTTTTTACTTCATATGCACTTACTTTACTCACTTAATCACGTTGCTTCACTTTATTTTAATCACATACTTGTAGTACAAACACGTGCAAATAGGCAATGTTAAAATGTGTCTTTACTTTATTTTAAATGATTAATCATTATCCTGTAAATCCACAACATTTTAATAATATACTCAAAACACATATGTGGGACTGATTACTCAATTAAAATGACTTTAACTGACCGATGAGTGGAGAGTGATGAGCATTTTGTTTTAACCTCCTAAAGCTTAAAGTTCACACTGGATCATATTTTAATCTGGAGTTAAAATTGTTGGTGCAACAGAATTACATTTAATCTAATTTTGGATTTAAAACAAAAATTAGATTTATAAGTAAGGCTTTTGTTTAACCTTTCATCAGTTTTAGGTAATTTTATAATTTGCTGCAACATATAAATTAAATTATGATTTAACTGGGTTACAGACTGAATCCTTGTTGTTGCAAACTTACCCATATGAAAGTACATAATAATAAGTACAATATTATGGTTATTTTTCTTTATTTAAAGAAGCGCAACACATAATTGAGAAATGTAGCCACTAGTACATCCTTAATATTGAAATGTAGATACAACTTAATTTTTAGAATTAAAATGTAACTATAAAATTAGGATTCATATTGTAAAATCTCTACAAGTATTTCCTAATTATTTTCGGTTTCAGAAATGCAGATTGATAGTTGAAATGTCTAATAACCCCTTGGATTTTCTATCAGAGTTTGTGTTTTTTAAAAATGGAATAATTTTAAATCCCTACTGGAAATTTCCATAAAGGGAATTCAGCCTCATTAAGTGCACCCAGATAGATGGCAAAATAAAATATTCCAATGCTATAAATATGTACTCTTTATACTCATGAAACAGCGATAACTTGTATTAGTCATAACCAGCCACCTGGCTGAAAATGAAAAGTTCATGGTTCCTTTTTGTGGGCTGCATTATGTAATTTCCTGTTTCTGTGTCAAGAATATATAGATTGAATAAAATGACGACATTAAGGAGTGGTTACAATCCATAATTACATTGTATATATATTTAAACATTTTAATTATTAAGGCCTCTCTCTGCTTCCATACACTATCATTACTTTAGCTATAAGCAAGCAATGAACTCATCTACCCCAGTTTTCCGTGTGCCATGCATTCAGTCGGCCAATTTTGGCTACAGCCGACTAATGACACGTCACTGAAGGGTTACAGTCTGATACTGATGATACTCTATCCTAAGATTTGTGGGTCCAGTGTGGATTTACTGAATTTTGGTACTGATTCAACGCCGCACACGTGTAGGATTTTTGTAAGGGTAATCTTAGCTTGCCACAACCCACTGGGCTGAATCATAACATCAGCGCTATTACAGAGTCTGTCTCTTCTTGACCCTTTTTTATATGCATGTCTGTGCTCTTTAGGTCCATTTGAGGTCAAGATGTCTTTGAGGTTTAGACCACAGTTTCCCTCCTTGCTGATTTCTTTTTTTTTTAAACCAATATTAATGAAAAAAACAAAACAACCTCGTGATAGAAGTGCTGCTTCACTCTACCCACGTGTTGTGTGTTTCCTGCATGATGTCTTTTCTTGTGAGCTGTCAATACTCATTCTGACATCAGCTATTCAGCAAGTGGGACTCCTTTGCAGAAAAAAAAAACAACTTTTTTATAGATCTGTAGGCAAGAACAATACAGAGGTGTAGTCACAGAAGACTGATTCAGTTTCATGTTTATACAACAAACATCTACCAAAATGTAAAGTCATCTCATGTCACATTTCTGCGTTTTCATTTCATTTCTTTATTTCCACGTATGAACATTGAGAATATTCAATACATAACAAGAAAGAATATGAAGGATAATTGTCCAAAGCCCTCTAGGGGCTTGAAAAAATTACATTCTCCAACCAGTGACTACCAGAATATATCAACAGTAATAATAATCCATTAAATTAAACTATATATATATATATTAAAGGCAAAGGCATTACCATGAGAGTAAATGTTCCCATGTGCTCTCACATGTGTCATAAGTACAGTAAATGAGTCAGGGTCATATTAGCACACATTAATTGATTCAAGGCGTATGTACAATCCCTGTCTATCAGTCTAAGAACATTTTTCTTTGGACGTGATTTAAAGATGATATAAAACAGAGCTAAAAGAGAAGAAAAAACAAATAATTACACATTTCCTTGTTACCTGCTCTTTTATGCGTGCCCAGTCACCCAGCTTTCAGTAATTTTCATTTTTCCCTGGTTGTCCGCTGCTCAGCACAAGCCACCTCAGAGAGGCAGCTCAGTTCACCTGTTCTGTGTTACTCTCAGACAGCCTTCCTACCTCAGCCTTAGCACTGACTGTGAACTTTCCTAATTCTGGATGTTCTGCCTCCATGAATACCTCCCCTGTCTGCTTCTCCACGGTACCATTGCCCGTTATTCAACTAAAGTGTGTCTATTGTTGGGGTAGCACAGCAGCTCACTCGACTGCCTCTCGGCCCGGTTCGGCCTGCCAAACCAACCGGGCTGCCGGAGACTTTGTCAAGAGACTCTGCTGAGTGTTGAACTTTATTGTGAGCTGTTTATTTGCCTTGCCTTCTAACTGCTGAGTTATAACAGCAGACTTCTGAAGAAACTCTTGTGGGTTTCCTCTCTATGCAATTGTGTCCTTATACCACCCGTTAAATTTCATTTAATCTGCAAAACATCAGTGTATCGGCGCACGTCAGCATTCCCACAGACAGGCGGATCAAACTTAACTTCACACAAATCATAAAGATCCAAAAATGTCATTGTTTTTCTCCGATTTGGTTGCATCAACTGGCATAAAAAATGAAAAGTATTCTAAAAACCAAAGTGAAGTTTGTCCGTTCCGAACATCTGCAAAGGACACAGCGGACCTTTGCATTTTGGCTCATTGGTGCCGCCGCCACAGCGATGGGATTGAAGTTGGGCTGAGAAGCATAGAGTCGGATGAAAGCGGAGTGCCCCCGGGCCCTCCGGTCTTTGGTGTCTGGGAGAGGTGGAGGAGCCGAAACATCAAACCACGAAGCTGCAGAGGGAACATGAAAGAGTGACGGAGGCCTTTTGTGTCGTCTGTCTCGCTCCCAAACATGTTTGTCTTCATGAGGGAAAAAAACCTAACGTCTCACTTCAGTCTGTCGCTTTGATGGATAATAATATGGCAGTTTACTAAGAGTTTACAGCAAAACTTTTGACATTGACTTGTTTACTTTTGTTATATAAAAACAGTGACGTTGTTTGTACTCAGTTTGAAGTGTTTTCCAAAGTAAAGGGTGAGTCTGGCAATATTCTCTATTTTTACTAGGGTCTACAGATTCCCAAAAAGACCAAAACCAACCCTTCATTGACATGTGCTGACACATGTAATCAGTGCAGCTGTGTGACATGCGCAAAAATTATGAATACAGTAACTCGACATGGCTGCCAACTCTCGCATCGACGGTGAGACACACGCAACTTACACTTTTCACACACTCTCATGCCACAAGTGCATTTTCCTGCATTGAAAAATAAATCACGGATAACGTCTGACAGCAGCACAGCGCTCTCTCGCTCTCTTCTCATGCACCTGACAGAAGTGAGGGAGTTACTATGGTTACGGGGCCGCTCGAGCATCTTGTCCGTCCCCCTCGGAAGCTGAATTCAAACTAATGGATAAATAGGTCATTATTTCTAATTTTCCTACTGTCGCTCGATAACGTTCAGCTCTTTAAGACTTAGGATTAAAGCTGTAGTCCACTTCTGCTTGGAAGATGTTGAGAAACGTACGTCGGCACGTGACGTCCCCCTACATGAGGACGGAGCATGTGCAGAAAGATCGCAGCCAGAGATGAATCATCTTCATTGTTTTCATGATGCAACTTTTCTTTTGATCAGTTTATGAAAAGGTTTAAAACACTCCTCTGCAACTGATTGAAATTTGATCCAGTTTGGGCCTGTTTAAGATGATAGAGGTGTTTATATGGATCATGTTTAATCTGTTTAATCCGGCTTTTAAACCTTTTCTAATCAGATTTCCATTCACTGTCTTTGGAGTAGCTTCACACTCACAAATATTGGGTTTAACCCTTTAACTGGCATTGCAGTCACACAGCTGACATTTTTTGTGATCACATTGCTTTACAAAAAATTCTGCAAAACCCAATTTCATTTCATACAGATTTTTTTTTTATACAATGCACTTCAGTTTTTTCATTATACTGTAATTTTATTTTTTTATATACCTTTGACAATTTCTTTTTTTTTACCATATATATTTTATACAGATTTTCTTTACTAGATTATTTTTTATTTGTATGTTTTTATTTTTTTCATATGTTTATTGTGTTTAGTCACTTTTGTTTTTCAGATTTTTGTGAAAGTGAGTGAGTGAGTGTTAAAAGGTTACGTACTCCAGTGTTCAGTGTTGGCAGAGTGTTGCTCATGTTTATTGATATTTTTTGGACTGTTTTGGACCAAAGCAATAACGTATAAATTCTGAAAATAGCCGTAGTTTGTGGTTTTACCTGGACTCCTTTTCAGGATGCACTTGTTTTTTTGTCACTTCTTCACCACGAAACGTCAAAGCCAAACAGACTCACCCTCTCTGTTCCTGTTTCTGCTGACACCTCAAATTTCACTGATACTGAAGAGGAAGTCAAAATGTAATAATCTTATCTCCACATGGAATAAACTGAATATACTATCACTGGAAAGAGTATGTAACTCTGATTCCAGTTTGAGTATGTTTGTATTTTGGCTTGATTTTGAAGAAATGTGTCCGTTGTGAACCGTAATGTGCATCAGAAATGACCTGTTGAGGGACACGGAGAGCGTCCTCAGAGCTGTTTTACTGCAGATTTGGGGGAGTAAACCATCTGCTCTTGTGTGCCTGCGGTGACTTTGTGTCTGCCAGTTACCTCAGCCTCTGGCTCGGCGCTGTCGCCGCAGACGGCCCTCTGAGAGGAATGACGAGCGTTGAGGCGGGCGCTTGACCAACTGATGAGGGAGAACGATGTCAATAACAATACATTCTGCTGTCTGAGGGGGAAATGTTTCAGCGTTCAGCCTGGAGACAGCCGACGAGCCGATGCACCAAAACAGATGTAACTCAGTCGTTGAAAGCACTCCTGATGTTTTATTCAGAGTCTGTAAATCAGGCAAATCCTAGTTTCTCACCCTCTCTGTTTCTTCCTCTGCAGGGTGAATACATGTCCCAACAACTGCTCGGGGCGCGGCGAGTGTCGTGTGGGGAACTCCACCGGTTCGGTGTACTGCGAGTGCGAAGACAACTGGAAGGGGGCCGCCTGTGATGTCCCCTACTGCCTGGCTGACTGCGGCTACCCTGACAGAGGTCGCTGCCAGGGCAAGACCTGCATCTGCAAGCCCGGATGGCAAGGTGAGCTGACACTGCAGAAGCATCACTCTCAGCTGCCAGTGATGTGACCTCATTATCTCACACGCTGCGCTGCTTTGAACAGGTTTCTTACGGTCATGAAAAACTTCATAGAGTTAGTTAAATAGCAGTTATCAGGCCTGGAAAAGTTTTGAAAACTAAATACACCCTGAAAATTTGGGGGGAAAGTCATGGAATTTTGTTTCACAAACTTATAAAATAACACATGATGTTTTCAAGGATGGTCAGAAATGTGACAGTCCAACATAAATTTCTGTTTTGACAGAAAAAAAAATCAGCTTTTTTTAAATCACCCAAAAAATTTAAATAACAGAAAATGCCATAATATTTCATTAAAAATGACCAAAAAAATGAAAGAAAAAAAAACAATTTAAAAAATGCCCCAAAAAGATTTTAAAAAATAATGTTTTTCTTTTAAAAAAAAGAAAAATCTGTAAAAATTGCCAAAAAAATTAAAGGAAAAAACCCCACTATGATTTCTTTTAAATCTGCGGCAAAATAAATAAAAAAAATACAAAATAAAAATGTATGTCCCTCCCTGGTGCTTAAAGAATTATTTGACATGCGTCCCCCTTTTTACACCTCAGCCTCCCCTTCATAAATAATGACAGTCTCCAAGTTTTACTTAAGTTTTCAATTCTAAGCCTGTTCTGAATTAATTATTTTTTCAAATAATATACATTAATAAAAGCTATGATATAGTAATGAAAAAGAGCCTCTAAGGAGTATTGATGGTTTTTTCAGAGATTGTAAAATTTAAAATTTACCTCAAAGTCATGTAAAAGTCAAGGAGATGTAAAAACATGTATGGACCCTGTTTGAATAAGCACGATGTCATCAGGTTGGCTCTAACAGACCCACTCGCGCCAAGTCCTCCTCCGTGACTTCAATAGGCTTCTTCCTGGCTCTGTGCTCTCTGTGCAGCATGAACCGGTCTCAGGGGCGGCTAAATCATAAATAAAGCTGCCAGGATTCACCTTTAACAGCCAAATTTATAAAGACAAGATATTTTTGGAAATGCGGTGTGCTTTTGTCCTATTTTCATTATTATTTTATGGAGCAGGTGCTTTCAGTAGTAGAGAAAATTAGGATTTGTTGCCTTTGTGTCTGTTTGATTTAGAGCTTTTGCAGCCACTAAATTGGCTTAAGACACAAAAGAAAAGTGTCATTTAGAGCCCTGATTGTGCCCAACATGAATCCACACGACTTCTGTCCAAGCCCGACTTTAGCTCGACACATGGCAACATTTTTGTGCCCAACAAGATTAAAAACTCAAATTTCTACTGTCAAAGAAACCTTTATGTAGTATTTTTAATATGAAAACATTTAATACAAGCTCAGCGCTGATGTGTTTCCTCGCACCACTTCTCCATCGTCTTTATTTCAAGAGTCTTTCGACTCGTTCGTGATAGTTTTGGCAGAGTGGGCTGCGCAAAACGGTGTGTCAAGCGCACATATAAAAAGATGGAGATGTAGCATGCAGATGATGATCTCAGCTCCTCGCTGCATGTTACGCACATCTCTCCCACCGCCTGAGAGGAAGGAAACACTGCCAACCAACCGAGTCACCTTGCAGCCCGTCTCTCTCTCTCTATTTGTTCGGTCACTTCAGCTGCTCTCTCAGTCATAATCCCCCCTTTCTCTTTTCCCGTCTTGATTCGGTCCATTAGTCCTGTGAAACCTGAGAAAATTGGCTTGATTTCTGCCAAAAACATGAAGGCAGTGAAGGAAGAAATGACCCAAAAATTTGCAAGAAGTTAGTAAAAAGTACAAGAAAAATATGTGAGTTTTATTTTTAATTAATTAAAAAAAATGTTAAAAAATGTTTAAAAAGGAATTGGAAAATGAATAATTCTCTTTCTTTTTTCTTTTTTGCAAAGATTATTTTTTGGGCATGTTACCTTTATTTAAGAGGACAGTTTAAGTTTGGAAGGGGGTGAAAGAGGGGATGACATGCAGCAAAGGGCAGAGGTAGGAATCGAACCTGTGGTGAGGACATAACCTCTGTACATGGTGCGCCCATTCTGCAAACCTAACTTCTGGGCGCCCCACAAATTATCATTATTTTGTAACCTAATATCAAATGTTTAATCATAAAAATTATAAATATAGTTATTCTCTAGATTTTAAAGTTTTTCATGGACATTTTTTCCCTATTTCTTTTTTTTTTTTCAAATAATTTTCTAGATCTACCGTTTTTTTTTTTTAAATCTGTGTAACACTTCTTACAGAGTTGCCTTTTCTTCCCATATTTAAAAAAAATAAATAAATAATTGCACTAACTTGCTTTGGATTCAAAGGTCTGCATAGTAAATGATAATTTCACTCAAAAAATGTAAAAAAAAACAAAAACACAGCTAAATTGCTGAGAACTCGACCAAATTCAAGCCTGAATGCATTAAAAAAAAAACCGGTGGCTTGGGTCGGGCCCAGTAGGGCTTCAGGCAGAGAATCGGCGCTTTAGCGTAATTCTCAAAGCATCAGCACAAAGAGACATGCTCCCTTGACTTCAATGCAAAGCAGATAACGTCTCGGTGCGGCTGCGTTGTTTGCACATATTTAAACGAGGTAATATGCAAATGTTTGGCGCTAAATTGGCCCTTTTCCATGTAAATGACCCTCTTTGGAAAAAAAAATAGCCCAATTCACAAAGATCAATGCTAGCAGCCGCTCACTGCTGCAGAGAGATGAACAGCATCGTAACAGAGCTGGTGGTAACTGACGCACATTTATATTTTATTTATATTTCTAAGCATCACGCCGACTCCACAGTGATCAGGGCAGCACAGTTGTTGCCTCGATGGTCAGCACCTGTAGCTTCAGTTTTTCTCTCTGATGCTGCAAATGCAACATTTCGACCCCTCACAAGGATAATTGCAATCACACGCAATAAAAAAACTAAATTTCAGTTGCAAAACTTTATGGGCTTCCTGCCCTCCGAGCACATGCACCATTTTCACACTGTAACCTAGTGTTTCCTATTCATTGATTTATTTGGTCTTATTTCGTTGCCTGCAGCTTATTTGCTCAGCCTCTGTTTAGCCTGCGCTCTCTCTGTTCATCAGACCATAAATTAGACAAGAGTTATCCAGCAAGCCGCCCGCGGTCCCTTCAGCTCGCCCAAATTTCACACAAACGCTCACTTAATGATCACGATAAACTTCTAACATTTCAGTGGCCAAAGGTCAAGGTCACTGTGACCTCACAAACATGTTTTTGGCCATAACTCAAGAATTCATATGCTAATTATGACACAATTTTAGATGAATTTCTAATAGGATAAATTGATGAAGTGATGATATTAAGGAGAATTTCACTGTCACATCATAATGTTCTTCAAAAACATTTTTTTGGACATTACTCGGCGTCATATTTCGGGAACAGAAAGGAAGATGTTTGATCAGATACTGAATTTTTGACTCTGATCTTAAAGCTGTGCTGATTGTAGAGATTTTCTGTGCGGCCGGGGGAAGATGTGTGTGAAGCGTCCGTGTTTTCACAGACATAGATGTAAACTGTAAATGGTGTGCAGAGGCAGACAGCCACGAGGAGGTATTCTCCATAATCACCGTAATTTCACCCTTTAAAGACTGAATCAGTTTTCTTTGACAGCATTCAGACGCCCTCTTCATACTTTTGAAATAGGACTTCTTTCAATAACATGGGGGAAAAAAAGGCAAATGGCAGCTTGAAATGCTCCAGATATTGCAAAAAAAAGGAAGTGACCTATAACTTTGCTTAAAAAAAAACAACGAATAACTAGGAAAAAATATTTTTAGTTATAGATTACAAAATACTATTTTATTGTTATTTATATTTATTATTTAATTTTATTAAAGCATTTGTTTCTGATCATTACCTGATTTTGTTCTGCTACTTTGTTCACTTCCTTGCTAATTGCAGGTAATTTTTTGCAGCTTTGAGCTATTTCTTTTAAAACTTTTTTTTTCATTCTTTATTTAGTTAATAAATAAATATTTTTTAAGCTAATTTTTTTTTTGCAACTTAAAAAATACATTTCTTTTTCATTGTTTATTTAATTATTAATTATTTTCTAATTAATTTTATTAATAAATTGATACATTTTATTATTCATTTCTTGCTTTGGATCATTCCTGGTTAAGTTGTCTTCCTTGCATTTCTTTCCATGTTTTTTAGAGAAATCGAGCAAATTTCCTCAGGTTTCACAGGGTTGATCATGGTATTTTTTTTTGTTTGTTTTTTATCATTAATTTAGTATCAGTTTCCACTAATTTTCTAATTTTATGGATACCAGAGCTTTCTAACATTTTTCTTTGAAAACATAGCAGGGAACAAATGAAAAGAAAACCCTCCCAGTAAAAATCCAGCGCAGCTGAGCGTTAAGCAGCTCCAGCGAAGCAGTTGGAGGTTTAGTAAAGAGAGCGTTACTGACTTTATCCGTCCAGATTTTGCCTGTTTATCTGGTGATTCAACCCAGTGCCTCCTCAGCTTAAAGCCTCCACCAGTATAATCGAGGCTCCCGCTGCCCCCACAGCGCCCATCTGCTGTAACCTGACGGACTTCACTTCCACTTTTTGCAGCATCAGCTTCCTGAACAGAGTCCTTTTTTAATTTTTTACATTTTTGTGACGACCTGCCGCTCTCCTTTTTGAATCAGACCATATGGGCGCTCTAACAGCTCTATTAGTTGTTGAACGGCTCCAATGCGGCGCTCCGCACAAGCAGAGACAACGGCCACATTTAACTGCACTTATATCAGCAGCTCAGTGTGCTCACCATCTAATTACCAAAGCTAAGGGAGTTGAGGAAACAGACTGGCGTTTTCTTTAGCCTTTATTACCCTGTCATGGTGTGTTAGCCGAGGAATAGCGCACTTAGTGTACTCTGTGCTGCCAGCTCCCAAATGAACTCATTTTCCACACCATGCGGCGCAGAGGCAGACAGATGCCTGTTTAGTCAAGCCAGCCTTGCATTTAATCTCTCTTTCACAGATGCGTAGCCTTCAACAAATTACGTCTATAAGGGAAGCAAGGATGTTTTATTTATAGAAATAATAACCAAGGTGCAAAGGGTAATTTCTTAGCTCAGTGATGCTGGGAGAATATAGGCCACTAGGGGTTTTTTTCAGTGTACAAAACAAAAACATGGAATGGGTTAAGCGACCTTGATTGTTGCAGTGAATCACAACATTTCCTTTCCTGGCACGTGGCCACTTCTGCATTGTTTGGATAATAATCAATAAGGAACTGACCCGGCGGTTCACTTCCTGTTCCTGCGGTGAGATGGAGTGATAGCAGTAATTGGCTGGTAAATGTTGTGTTCCAGGCAGGTTTTTATCTCTGTAGCTCATCAGGTAGGATGGACTGACTGTACATCAGCGGCACTCAGCTTAAGGCCCGCGGGCCAAATCTGGTCCCCGTTAGGGTGCTGAGTGGCCCCCCAGACCATGATCTAATTCACAATGAAATAAAGTGATTCACATAAGGTGCCAGGGTGCATAAAACAGCACTGAAATAGTCTGTTTATCTAAAAAAGGGCCAGTGCACCCCCCCAACAGATGTCTTAGATCCTAGAAATGTCCCGAAGACCTAAAAGTGTCCTTAAATCAAAGAAATGTCCTAAAATCCCAGAAACATCCTAAAACCTAAGAAACCATCTTAAACTTAGAAATGTCATAAAACCCTAGAAATGTCCTAAAATCCCCCAAAACATGCTAAAAATTTAGAAATGTCCTAAAATCCTATAAACATCTTTACGTCTTAGAAATGCCCTAAAATCCATGAAGTGTCTTAAAGTCTTAGAAACATCCTAAAATCAGAGAAACATCCTAGAAATGTCCTAAAAATCCTAGATATGTCCCGAAATCAGAGGTCCTTACTAGGCCCCTAATGTCCTAAAATCCTGGAAACATCCTAAAATCCTAGAAATGTCCTAAATGTGCTAAAATCTGAGAAATGTCCTGAAGTCCTTAAAAAAAGGTCCTTTTAATCTTAGAAATATCCTAAAATCATACAAAGCATCCTAAAACTGAGGAAACATCATAAAATCTTAGAAACATGTATGGTGTCTGCTGTGACTGGCTCCTGTCTTTGAGTGTCCCTGCTGCAGATGAACAAACTGTCCCCCAAACTGTCTCCAAACTTCTACAATTCGTAAGATGGACAGGGCGAGGCCGATCTTTCTATTTCTGACTCCGCAGTTTGTTTGCCAAAGAATCTTTTCCCTTCATTGAGAAGAGATTCCGGTTCATGCTGCCGTTATTGTTCTCGTCCTGCAGCAGGGGAAAACTGCTCTGACCGAGGACGTCTGTCCTAAAAAGAATCAGTCCACTCAAATCTGTAAAGCCGTAAAGAGATCGTTTGGATCTTTTGAGTTGGTATCACAGACGGTAAATGTCAGTCGGCACGCTCACAGTTTGGAGAAGCAGGAGGGGAAGCTGAATGTCCGTCTGTGGACGGAGCAGCAACAAAACGTATTTTAACGCCCTAAAATAAATCAGTATCGACAAAGGAATGCCGACAGTCAGTTTTTTTGCAGCCGACCAGCCATCGAGGTTTTCCACCTTGAGCTTGAGTGTGTCATTTTCACGTTTTAAATCAGAAAAAATGTTATTTAAAGCAGCTTATCCCCTTTGAAACTCGAGCAAATTGGTTTAATCTCTTTCAAAGACACATGAGGAAGGCAAGGAGCAACTTTACAAGAAATTACCCCAAATTAGCAAGGAATTAGTAAAAAAATTACAAGAAACTTACCTGAAAATTAGCACACACAAAAAAAGAAAAGAGATTATTAAGAAAATAAAAAACAAGGAAAGGAAATGGCTTGAAAAAAGTGCTAAAAACATAATTATGTGATAATTATACATAACTGCGATGTTAAATTAGTGTTTTTCTCAGTGGGGTCTGGCTTTGAAGAGAGAGGTGAAGCAGTTTCGGTTAAAAAGGGATGACTCTCTAAATATAGGGTTCAACTTAAACTGATAGTTTTTTTTAGGTGGCTAAAATATGTTACAGTGTGGTGGCACTGCTGCCATCTGCTGAGAGTAATACACCAACTGTGTACAAGTACCTCATACAACCCCACTGCAAAAGATCTGACCTGCCCTTTTAATAGTTAATTGTTTGCTGAATGAATATTAAAAAAGATAAACGTCTACAAACATCAAATTCGCGTTCTTTAATTTATCATTTTTTCTTTACACAGCAGATAAATTTCAGAAACTCTCTGATGCTAAATTACTGCATCTGCATAATCAGCCTCACTTATCTGAAGGCTTTAAAATGCTTCTTTAACCTCTCTGCCCTTTTCTTTCACATTTTCCTTTTATAATTCAGGAGCAATCAATAATGGATCATGTTTTTTTCACCTACAGTCATATCATGGAGAGTAGATGGCCCCTAGTTTCTGTTCCCTCTGCTGCAGGATTTTAAAGTGGACTAATGAACGCCTGTGAAAGTTTAACCCTCCTTTAGTGCAGGAACTTTTTCATCAGATGCATTTTTTTCTTGTGTTTATGCTGATTCTCTTTATCTGCATTTTATCTCCTTTAAGGCTGTTTTTATGTTTCTCTAAAACAGGAATACTTGTTTTATTCGGGTCCACTTTTGCAAAATGACAGGAGGCCGGGGGCCAGTGGGAGCAGTGCGGGACATGTTTCCAGGATTTTAGGACATTTTTCAGATTTTACAACATTCCTAGTATTTTAGCAATATTCTAGGATTTTAGGATGTTTTTAGGTTTTCAGGACATTTCTAGGATTTTGGGATGTTTCTAAAATTTCAGAACATTACTGGGATGTTAGGATGTTTTCAGGTTTTCGGGACATTTCTAGGATTTTGGGATGTTTCTTGGATTTTAGGACATCAGCAGCTTAGATATGACCTCTGTCTGTGGGGTGGGGGATCCTCCTCTAGCACTTTTTTTGATAAACTATCACTATTTTGATGCTGTTTTATGCACTTGAATGTAGACTAAAAGTACAAAAACAAGACATGAGAAAATGGTTGGGGGGGCCATCCGGGACCCTATCGGGGCCCAGATTTGGCCCTTGGGCCGTAAGTTGAGAATCAGTGCTCTAAATGGTTTTGTTTATCCTGTTAATCTTTCATACGTGTGAAAAAACAAAATTAACTGAGCTTCCTGCGTCATTTATTCTCCGTGGCGCCCTGACTCTGGTTTCCTTCCCTCTTCAGGTCCAGACTGCTTCGTCTCCGTGCCTGCCAACTCCTCCTTCTGGAGCCGGGAGGAATACACCGAGGCCGGGCTGGCGAGGGCTTCCCACAAGGCCGTGGTGGACCAGGGCATCATGTGGGTCATCGGAGGCTACGTCTTCAACGCCTCCGACTATCACATGGTCAAAGCGTGAGTACTCTCCCCTGTGACTGCAAACACACTCTCGGATTCTGGGCATTTGGCCGCCGCTATCATCGGAGAGAGCTGCGAGACACGAGTCCTGCTGTTGCTATGCGACTGTGGGGATTGCGCTTTTGAAACACAGTGTCTCTGTTGCAAACATTTCAGTATTTTTAACTTCCATGCCTTGTTATACGGAGCGATAATGCTTGGCTGTCCAGTGGCTTCTTCCTGTCTGCTGAAAATCAACAAGTAAAGAACACGGCTCTGCACAGACAGCTGTGCGTCGGGCGAAGGATGTTATTAAAACCATAAAATTACAGGATAGGCCGATGCTCCTCACCCTGAGCTCCACCCAGCACGCTCACACTGATCCCCTCGGCTCATATTTTGGTTTTATGGGCTGCAGCAGGACAAGGCCCTTTTATTTCTGCACAGTGTCGATTGCACGACACAGAGCATTCTGCAAACTCCACACAACTGTCTGTGTTTGCGACCTTGATAAAGTTGAACTGGACGATGGCACAGCTGTTTGGCGTGTTTCTGATGTTGCTGCAGTGTAACAAGTATTTAAGAGCAGTGCTTTGATAGAGTGTGTGAAACAAAACCACGACAGAAGGAAACACAGTGATGGCACGCGATGACTCGTCTTGTTGATAAGTTAGTTGGGAAGCAGGTTTAACAGGGTTCACTTGACTGAAGAACATGTATCTTTTTGTCATTATTTACCACAGTCTTTTCATAATACACTTCAATTTAAAGGTTAATTTAATATTTATTAATTACAATGTCTAAACGTGTAAACCCGATGTTATATAATTTATCAAGTTATGCGCTTAGATTACCCTGAATGTTTCCAAAAACATTCAAACCCAAAGAAATCGAACCCACGGAGCACCGAGGAGAGAAAAAGAGAGATTGAAATTTGTAACAAGTTTAACATATATAGCATATGAAGTCCTCATTTTTTCCTCTAAAATTAGGAACACTTGTGGGCACTTTGAAAAATGTCAGATGTATAGATTCTATTATCTCCCAATTTTTATAAATTAAATTATGATAGAAATGTATCTTAAATGTTTTTGAATATGCAATTTATAGCATTATTACCAGGATATAATGCTCAAAAGACATTTTTGAGTTCTCTGTGTTTCCATAGAGATGCAGGACATTTATATAACCGTGAAAAACAAGATCGCAGAGAGCAAAATGTGACAGGAGCAAAAAAAACACTGAATCTGCCGATTACCCTTCACAGTCTTACATCAGCTCGATATTAAAACATAATAATAATAGTAAAAATAATATAATAATAAATAAATATAATAATGAATAATAATAATAATAATAATAATAATGAGAATAAATAAATAAATTACAAATAAAGAATGCCCTGAAATTGCATAGAACCCTTTACATTCTTACATCAGCTTGATATCAAAATACTACTACTAATAATAATAATAATGATAATAATTTTTTAAAAATTGCAAATAAATGAATAACGACTTAAAAAATAACGATGATAGTAATTATTGAAAAAATGTTAATTTAATTTTTAAAAAAGAAAGATATGACCTAGAAAAAGTGCTTAAAAATGATGAGAAGTTTTTCACATTATTTTAAATATGTAACCGTGTGCCTTGCATGTTTTTTTTTTGGGGGGGGGGGGTCTAACCTTTCCACTCCTTTTCTGTGCACAAAATACTTTATATAATCATTTTACTGCATTCTTTGTTAACAATAATACATCATCATCTTCAGCTGTGTTTTGTTTTGCCTCTCTGAGGTAAAAAGTGACGCCTGCACGCTTCCCACCTGCCACACACGTTTGATAGAGACGATGTTTTGATGCTTCTCGGATCTTCGTCAGGTGAATCATTTTGAGCTGATGAAGATCCAAGTCGGGTCAAAGCGTCTTTATTAACCTCATGTGACACGGAGTAAGTGTGCAGGCGTCACTTCTTCCCTCACGTACAGTTTTTCGATAGCTCTGCACCTTCTTAATGTGCGTGTAATTATTCTCTCTCGGCTTGTTTTGCGTGCTGCCGCTCTGTCGGACTGTTTGATTTTGTCATCTACGTTCACGTGAACGCAGCATCAATCATTTATTTGGCATTCAGTCATCAACACTTAAAAAAACCTGAAAACATAGAAGGAGAAAATTGTCTTTTTCCTCGTCCTGCTGTGAAACATAAGAATAAACGAATAAGCATAAGGTGCAAACAGCAAGACACAAAAAAGATACAGACGTAAACTGCGCTGACAGACATGCAGTGCGATAACGGAGCAATGTCCTGAGTTCTGAGTCAAGGTCTCCGTCTGTACCAGCGTCCCCGCGGGTCTGTCTTTGCCTGGCTGCACTTGCTTTACCTCGTCTCACATTCAAGTGTTTAAGGGAGTTTTTGACTGATTCTGTATTTTGACATCAGGACTTATTCTTTTTGCAAGTGAGCAAATCTCATTTTGTAGCTTCTTAAATCTGTTCTGTAATGTTTATCTCACCTTTCTGTTTTTTTATTCTTCAGATATAACCTCAACAACAAGAGCTGGCTGACCCTTGACCCCTCCGTCCACACTGTCACGCCACGATACGGCCACTCACTGGCTCTTCATGAGGTACGTGGAGGGTTCGTACGGTCTTAAAAAAGTCATGGAAGTCATGGAACTAAAGGTTTGGGAAAGTTCTTCACAAACCTGTATAACAACACATGATGTGTTCAAGGACTGTCAGTTATTTAAAAATCTGACAATATTTTTTAAAATTAATGGTTGTGATAAACAGTGTTAATTTCTGGTGAAGGCAGTTTCACCAAATAATTTTATAGAAAAAAACAAAGACAATAAAAATAAAAAATAAATTGCATTTTTTTCCAGAAAACATGCATTTCAAACCCCCAAAAGTTTTAAAGAAAAAAAGTCACTGCAATGTTTTCTTAAAAATCTTAAAAAGCCAAACAGTTTTAAGGAAAAAAAAATGCCATTAATTTAAAAAAAAAACGCCTTTTAAACCCCAAACACTGAAAAAAAGCACATTTTTGCCATTTTTTTAAAGAAAATGAAAAAAAAAATTAGAAGAAAAAATTTTAGATTTAAAATTGCTAATAATTTATAAAGAAAAAAAGGGCCAAAATTTGCCTTAGGCATGTTCTCTTTAAAAATCGGCAGTAAAATACATAAAAATACAGCCACTTAAAGTTGCATGCCCTCCCCTCAGCCGAAATCAAAAATAAATTCCCTTTCCAATACCTAAAAAAATAATTTGACATGCCTGCCTCTTTTTGCACCACCCCTTCCTCTTTCATTAATAACTAACAGTATAATACTGCTCTGATATCGTAAAAAAAATAATATATATTTTTAGATGCTATAATATAGTAATGAAATGGTCGTGTCAGAGAATGTTTGGTCTTTAAATTACCTCAAAGTCCTGGAAAATTAAAAATGTGTCTGAACCCTGTATGTTTGGTAAACGCATTACCAAACATAAAGACAATATGACTCCTCGCTGCGCATTGCTCTGTTATTACAGTGCATTTATATGCAGCTTCTGCCGCCTGAGCGTAACGTGAAAAGGCCGTCAGAAGAGGATAAGAAAAGAACAGTTGACAACTAAATTAAATGGAGCTGAAATATTATAAACTCTGCATCCTTTTTATTTATGCTTTCAGTGGTGTCTGTCTGTTGTCTGGAACTAATATATAAATCTCAGGGTCTTTGATATGCTGCAGTGAAGTGCCGAAACCGTTTCTTCTCAGCCAGAAAGTCTGTTCGGAGCCGCTGATGGAATAATAAATGAGAGAGAGGAGGATTCAGAAGAAGACGCAGCCTGTCTGCTCTGCGGTGTGAGAGGAGCGACTTTGAGCCGCAGAGTGTTTGTAATACACAAATTGCATCACAGCGCGTGTGGATGCGTCTCGCAAGTCAATGTGGGCTTGAAAAGACAAAACGGGAATCAAATCAGTCCTGATGCATGACAGATAGAAGTGATTTAAGTCTCGCACAGGCAGATAACGTACCGAGTCGGGCTCTCAGGCACACTTCCCCTCACTGGGTTATAAAGAAAAACTGAAGATGCCACAACTTCTCTGTCTCTCCTGGAAATGAGCAATAGGTGAAGCAGAGCGGTTTCCCCTGACTTCCTCAACGCCAGAAAATGATGATAATGAATGACATTAGAGCGTTTTGAGTGGCAGTCCAGGTAGTTAGTTTACAGCTTTCTTAAAGAGCTGCAACAATTAATCGGTTCGTTTTTAACTGCTGAATTATTTGCTAATTTAATGATAAGTCTGAGTGAGTTCTAAATAACTATTTAGGGAAAAAAAGCGAAAAATTTGTATAATAACACATAATGTGTTGAAAGACTGTTGGAAATTTGAAAATCCAAAGACGATTCAGGTTTTTATGTTTGTAGCTGTGATAAATGGTGTAATTTTTAGTGCAGGCAGGTTTTCTTAAAAAAGAAAAAAAGAAAAAGAAAATAAAGTCATAAAAGTAGCTCACTTTAAAAAAAAATTCACGTTAAAAAAAAACTTTGTTTTTTTCAAAAAAAAACTTTGGTTTTTTTAAGAAAAAAAACTACATTTTTGTCTTTAAAAATTGCCAAAAGTTTTTTTTAAGAAAAAAAGCCTTTTTTCTTTCTTTTTTTTTAAAAAAGGGAATATTCCTTCAAAACCACAAAAGATTTTAAAGAAAAAATAGATCACCTAAACCCCCCCCTTTTTTTAAATTTCAATTTCAATTCAATGAAAGTAGATAATAATATTAATGTATAATATTTTTGTATTGTAACATAAAAACTTTAAAACTTTGATTTCAACCTTTCATGCTGTAAATGTCACTGCGTAATTTAGATTTTGTTCATGCTAATTTAGTTTGACTGTATGATCTAATTTTGTCTGTCTTTGTGTCTTTCAGGGGAAAATCTACATGTACGGAGGAAAGATCGACTCCACGGGAAACGTGTCCAGCCAGCTGTGGGTCTTCCACATCCAGAACCAGACCTGGGTCCTCCTGAGCCCCCGGGCCAAGGAGCACTATGCCGTGGTGGGACACTCGGCTCACATTGTGCCTCCCGTCCAGGAGGGGGACAGCCCGGTCATGCTGGTGATGTTTGGACACTGTCCTCTGTACGGTTACATCAGCCTGGTGCAGGAGTACAACATCGGTGAGTCCAAGGTGCTGCCTGTGCAGAGAGCTGCAGGTCCAGGTCCCGCTGTAGCAGCCCCATACATGTGTCTAAGATTTCAGGGCCATTCATAGGATTTTAGGATGTTTTAAGGACTTAAGGACGAATCCGGGACTTTAAGATGTTTTTAAGATTTTAGGATGTTTCTAGGACGTTTCTAGGACTTCAGGACGTTTCTAGGATTTTAGGACATTTCTAGGATTTTAGGATGCCTTAAGATTTTAGGACGTTTCCAGGATTTTAGCATTTCTTGGACTTAAGGTCATTTCCAGGATTTAACACACTTCCAGGATTTGAAGATGTGTGTGGGATTTTAGAACATTTCCAGGAATCAATGATGGTTGTAGGATTTTAGCATGTTTGTAGGACTTTTAGGAATTTTGGGCTGTTTCTATGATTTAAGGACATTTTTAGGATTTTGGATGTTTGTAAGATTTTGGATGTTTGTAGGGCTTTAGGTCGTTTCTTATCGAGGACACACTCTGGCACCTTATGTTTACTAAAAGCACAAAAACAATGTCCAGTGTGACTCACTTTATTTTTATTGTGAATTAGAAAATGGTAGCGGGGTCACCTGGCACCCTATCGGAGGCCCGATTTGGTCTGTTGAGTATCACTGCTTCAGCTGGTCCTTAACTAGTAACTTAAATATATTGGTTTATAACGACCGGGAGAAGCTACGTGTCTGGATCCGGGTGGCGTGTTCCTCTAATCCACCTCCCTCATTGGCAGGCAACCAAACTTAATTAAGAGGTCTCATTGTTTTCTAAAAGCCAATCTGTCTGAGAAAATGGGATAAATGAACCTGCTGCTGTGGCCGATGGACATGAGCGCATGTGAAAGTGATTTGGTTATTATCATTACCTGAATGAACACCAATAAAATCCGATGGCACTTTGGAGCTACTTTTGGACTCATAATGAATTTAAGGAACAATAATAACAAGATTTTTATTTGCGTAACTCTCTCTTACACCAATAAAACACTGTGTGAACTGACTTAAGCTGTAATTACATCCACTACGTCCCCGCTGGGACCAAAAGCTCGTCCTCCACAAAGACCTGTCCAAAGCTGACTGCACTGTCCCGTTTCTCAGTGCTGTATTTATTTCATGAACCTGAAGTGAGTTCAAATGTTTGTGTGACCCTCCAGCTAAGAACACGTGGAGCCTGGTGTCCACGGACGGAGCGCTGGTCCAAGGCGGCTACGGCCACAGCTCGGTTTTCGACCCGAGCACCAGAGCCATCTACATCCACGGAGGCTACAAGGCCTTCAGCGCCAACAAGTATGGCCTGGCCGGAGACCTGTACAAGTTCGATGTGGACAAGAGGAAATGGTGAGGATTTCTCTTTTGTCGCACATTTACATCAACAATACTGCCAAGTATTTCACACTGACCGGAGGCCCGCGTACTTTAGGACGGAGGGAATAAACAAAAGTAAAGAAAATAAAGGTAGTGTGTTGAGTTTTCCTGGCAGGGGTGGCAGATCATATCCCATGTTTAAATTTTTTATGTTTTTCGTCGTCATCTATGCAGATTTTTTTTTTTTTTAAATTTCCCCATTTTATTTATTTTTTTTAATTTATGTTTTATTTTAGATTTTTTTTTTTTAATTTTATTTATTTATTTTGTTATTTATTTTTATTTTCCCCCAGGTTGCAGGTATCATTGTTTAAATTTCACAGAGGCAGTGCAGATCAGTTCTGTTTATAAATAAATAAAATTGAAGACCTGAAGATATAAAATTATCATGCAAATACATTTAGCCACAATAAATCCATAAAACCATCAGAGACGGAGAACTTGGCACCTGGCCTAAATGCCTCTGAAGCTTACACCCTTCAGGTTTTAAAAGCAAGCTTTCTTTAAAAAAAAATACCAAAATTAGACCATTTATCACACCTAGAAACTTTAAAAACAGAAATAATTTTTTAAAATTCACATTTCTGATGGACTTGAAACACATCATTTGTTAGGAGCTCTTCTATCAGAAAAACCTAAAAAAAAAAAAACTGATAAAAAATGCTGATATCTTTTTAAAGTCACTTTATTTGACATGTCTCATTTAAACTTTTGCCAAAAATAAACTGCTTGCACGAACCAGACCAACCGAAATTCAACTGGGAAGCCATGAATGACTCAGCTGAGACCGACGGTCAAAGCACACACACTCAGTGAAACTGTGACTGAGCTGCAGGCGGTTTCCACCGAGGCGAGAGAACAAGGAGGGTTGGAAAAATGCAAATAGAAAATGTAAATTGCGCTGTAGCAAAATAAAAGTTTAAAAAATGTAGTGGCGAGTTGTGTCATGTGTATACCAAATGAGAATAATAGCTCAGGGAAATGTCAGGCACACGGGCCCCTCGCGTTATGAAAATGTGACCCCTGAACAATATTGTCGAGTAGCCCTGCTGTACGGTGTCACTTATTAATGCAGTGTGCTGCTAAAGTAAGGAAATAATAAGATAAGGTATGATTTATGTTCATTTTTCACACTTTGCTTTTTTCTCTAAAGCTGCATAAAACATTCGCCTCCTCAGGTCTCTAAAATGATGCAAACAAAATGTTCACAAATCATAGACGTGCACATTAAGACAAGCATGTTAGGAGGTCCCAAGCTGGAAAAATTTAGGAGCCGGTGATGTACGTAACAGATGTATCACTGCTTATTTATGGTATTATACAATTGCACTGAGTTGAATTTGGTTTTAATTTGCAAAAGTATTTATGCAAAAATGCTTAACTCTTTAATTTTTGCTCAAAGTCTCAAAAAAGAAGACTGCAAAACAACTGAGGATTTTCAGAGTATCAGAACCAGCTGTATTTGCAGTGGTCATTTTCTTAAGATTAAATTAATGGTAGCAAGAAAAAACAAGTTATGCAAAAAGTCATTATATTAAATGACTTTTGAAAACCTTCCTTTTCTGTATTGGCTGCATCACTGTAAACGTCGATAATGAAGTCTGCAGTCTTCACACACACACACACACACACACACACACACACACACACACACACACACACACACACACACACACACACACACACACACACACACACACACAGGCTGATATTCAAGGCCGAACTCTCACTGGATCCGTTTACTTTAATTCCTCTCTGTTTACCACAGAGTTTGCATTTATTAAAAAAAGGTCAAATGTGATATTTCAGTCACTTGGAGGTTTTAAAAATCTAATACAGATATTTACCTGAAGAACAGCTGAAGAGAGACATGTGGTTGGTGAATATACTCAAAAACAGAAACAGGAGAGACCAACTCACAACTTTACGAAGTGGAGACAATAACATTATTCATCAGCTATAAATTAAAACAATTTGCTTCACATTAAGGAAAAATGGATGAACTTTGTAATACCTCATACATCTGATTTTTATTTTATTTTCACAAATCATGGATTATATTGTAAAGAAAAGATTTCTCTCTAACTGTTCATAGTTTTCTTTTTTATTTCATTTTATTTGCTGCTCCGTGTGTGTACCTCTGAAAAGCCCACTGTGGGATGAATGTTTGATGTATGTGCTCTGCAATAAATGACATGTATTTTAACCTGTAATGGTGCAAAATGTTATGTTACTTTTTATGTAAAGACAGCATTTTGTTGTTTTAAAGGGAGGAATTTGTGAATCTATTTTGGAGCTTTGGATGAAGAGTTCTTGTTAGGAAATCTGTTGTAAGAAATTGATGGTCAGCAGGACGTCAATGCATTAATGTTTTCTGCAGAGAAGTTTACAAATATGAGGAAAAAAAACAGCTGCAAACAAAAAGGAGTTTTGCCCTTTTTTTACAAAAACCGCAGCACAATGTGACGGTGTCAGTAGATTGAAAATATATATTTTTTAATCAAATAAGCTTTTGAAACCTGAATCGGAATATTTATAACCTGAATATTTATCATTTTAATAATTTTACATTTAAAATTATGTCACAGGATAAAAGAAAAATAATTTTGTAGCACTTTTTACATTCAGTCATTCCTTATTTGTTTACAGGCACTATATAAATAAAGTTATTATTATTACTGTGTGTTTGCAGGACGGTCCTGAGAGACAGCGGCTTCTTCCGTTACCTCCACACGGCGGTGATAGTGAGCGGCACCATGCTGGTGTTTGGAGGAAACACACACAACGACACGTCCATGAGCCACGGCGCCAAGTGCTTCTCCTCCGACTTCCTGGCCTACAGTCTGGGTCAGTCACACACACACACACACACACACACACACACACACTCTGAACAACAGCGGCTCCTGCAGTCTCTTCTCTCAGCCTCACTCTGGTTTTTCTGCAGAGCATGCATCATCTTTTTCTCTCCTCCGCACCGAGCTGCTTTGCATTCACACAGTCGCACACACTCACACCTGGGAGCTGCTCGGTACAACCGCAGTGTTTTGTTGTCGGACACCGAGCGGCTCCGCTGGAGCAGGAGAAGGTCAAATGTCGCTGCTCGACGTACACGGGCGGTAAAGCACGGCCCCTTTTCATACATATATCGCTCAGAATAATGCGCTCTGAAGTTTTCCATCCGTGTTTTTGTAATATCTTCAGGGAGAACGCACCCGTATGTGACGGTATTTTCCTGGATAGAGGAAGCGAAGCGAGTGTTGAGAACTTATTTTGGATTTCATGGTTTATTTATGTGCATAATAATGCTTTCCTGCGCCGGATCGTTGTCTGGAAAAAGTTGAATCTAAATCGCTGGACTGGAGTTGTGAATAAAGATGTTGTTTTCAATCGAAACTCCAGTCCATCAGTTTGGATTCAGCTGTAGAAATCGTCTCACCTGCATAAGAGAGAGGAACCTTCACGGACACGAAAAAACATTATTTATGCACTTTTCATCTTCGGCTTTTTGTGGTCTGGGTTAGTTCTCATTGTCCCAGCGAGTGGAAATGCTACAGCGTGCAGGTATATTTAAGACAATTTCCACGTTTTTGGCAAGAGTTTCAGGTCCTGTTTCAACATGACAAAAGCCCTCGTGTACGAAAGCAGCTGCATAGAGAAATGGTTCTCCCAGTTTGGTGAGAGAGAATTTGACTGGCCTTCACAGAGTCCTCACCGCAAACCCACGAGACACCAGTGTGGCTCGAAATACAACTAACACACTCACATGTTGTTTTGCATCTCTTGATGCTTCTTTTTGTTATTCCATGTGTCCTTGAGGTTTTTGTGTCTTATTGTTGTTTTGTCTCTTCAAATTCATTTTGTGTCTTTTTGAGATCTTTTTGTGTCTCCTTGAGGTTGTTTTTTATCTCTTCAAGGCCATTTTGTCTTTTTTAGATAATTTTGTGTCTTCTTGTGGTTGTTTTGTGCCTCTTTTTGAGGTCATTTTGTTCTTCTTAAAGGTTATTTTGTGTCTATTTGTAGTCACTTTGCCTTTTTATTTTGGTCCCTGTTGTGTCTCTTTGTTGGCATCTTGCATCTGTTAGAAGTAATTTTTGTCTTTCTGTAGGCATTTTGTGTTTCTTTGAGGTCGTTTTGGATCTTTTTTTAGTCCTTTTCTGTCTTTATTGGTCATTTTGTATCTCTCAGTTGTTATTTTATGTCTCTTTGTAGTTCCTTCTCATCCCTGTGGTCTTTTTGAGTCTCTTTCTCATCAGTATTTGTTAATTTGAGTGCAATTTTTCAGGTGAAGGCTAGGGGGCCGTGGGCTTGTGTCCAAGAGGCCCGCTCAGTAATCCATCCATACTCGGATAATGTCGATTGTCTGTATATTTAGTGATTTCCAGACGTAATGAACTTTATAAGCCTTTTGATTGGCCCCTTCGAGGCTGTGCACCCAACTGGACAAAACACAAAACCATCCCCAAAAGATCCTCAAAACTCCCCCACTCCAGACAAAAGCTGCTGTGAGCAAATTCTAGCATGAAATTCTTCCTAAAATCTGTTATTAGATTGACTGAGCTTTGTGTTCTATTCACATTTGTACCGTGAAGGAAAGTCAGGTCTTTAGGGGGGAAATTGTCACATCCGATTGTGTCGAGCATCCCCTCGAGCTGCAGTTCACATTTGGCTCCCTGAGGGTTTCCCGGTGAAGGTAAATACAAAGTGATCAAAGCTTAATAATAAAGGCACTAACTTGTCAGTGAGGGACTGGCACTGGTTGCTTTGGGGACGTTACCTCGAGTCTCTAATGTTTATTCTTGTGCTCTCCTCTTTGTTCTGCTGAGGTGCCTTTAATCAAGATGCTTAACCTTCAGTCTGTGTAACACAGTCGCTCAGCAGAGAGAGAGAGAATGACACAGAGCGACTCCCGTATGTGTGTCTGCTTTAAGAAAAGGCAGAACGTTTATTTAGTCTATATTTCTACAAGAACCCGCCGCTCAAAAAAGTGTTTTTCTTTTGTTTATGTCCATTAAAATGTCTGATCTTGACTACACTGACTTATATCTGTGCACACTTTGTCGTGCGTTTACATTCCTCTGCTGAAGGGAGTGATGTCTGTGCACTTTCCTAAAATCTGACATTCAAACGTATGCCGGGTAAACTAGATAAGGATCGTCATTAATGTAAAGCCAATCGATTTTCAGGTCTTGAAAGGCTTGATTTCTTTGAAATTTACCCAAAATCTTAAAAAAAGAAATCACTATTTTTTCTTTAAAAAAAAATAAAAAAAATAAAAAAGGCAATTTAAAAAAAGAAAATGTGTGTTTTGAAGGCATGTTTTCTTTAAAAAAAAAAAAAATTAAGTAAATAAATTGCCAAATTTTGGTCTTAAAAAATCGGCCAAAAAAAATTTAATTTAAAAATTAAATGCAAGGCATGTTTAAAAACAATGTGTGTGTGTGATACATAAATTCTCAGTGAGCGAGACAGAGTAGATCTGCTTCTAGCCCCTTATCAGAGTTTAAAAAAAACCCTTATGATATGAGGAAAACCCTGTAAACAAAACATCAATCATAGCAAGTTATTTTTACAAACTGAAGTAAGTGTCTGGAGAGGGACTTTAAATACAACAATCAAAAGTTGGTAGTTGCTGCTTGTAGTTTAGTCTTTTTTGCATTGTGATTATAATCCCATTTAAAGTTCTCTGATAGTCTCTAATAGAAGTTAGCGCAGCTTTGTCAGAAACCATCCCAGCATCCTCATTGTGTTCGCTGCCTGCAAATATTGTTGTAAATTGAGTCGACCTCCTTCCGCAGCGCCGTCTGAAGCTGCTCATTAATGTGAGGCTTCAGTGTGTCGGGATGGGAGGGAGAAATCCCCGCGGGCTGCGAGATGGCCTCAGGACTTTCTGTTTTTCTGTGTCATTACCAAGATGATTGACAGGCAGAGAAATTACAGTCTCAGGGACACAAGCAGCCCCCGTCCCCTCACTCTGCAACCAGCTTTTGTTCATGAGAATTGCATGTTGGGACTGAAACATCCCCAGCAGACGTCTTTCAGCTCATCTGATCGGTGTGAGGAACAGATGACGAGGAAGGCTGCAGCAGCACATGTGGAGGCATCACATGACAGGGTCCGAAAGGTCATGACAAACATGGAAAAGTCATGGAATTTGCAAATAGCAAACACCAGGCCTTGAAAAGTTTTGGAAAATTCATGGAATTTTGTTTCACAAACCTGTATAATGACACATGATGTGTTAAAGGACTGTCAAAAGTTCAAAGATTCAATGTGAATCTTTGTTTTTATAGTTTCTGAAGTTGTGACATATGATGTAATTTTCAGTGATTTTTAAAGAAAAAAAATTGGCAAAAAAAATTTAAAGATAAAAAAAGGTCAACATTTTTAAAGAAAACATGCGAGTTTAGAAGACATGTTTTTTTGTTGTTGTTTTTTTAAATCACCAAAAAAAAAATCACTTTTTTTCTCTTTTAAAAATTTCCAAAAATGTTTACAGACCAAAACGAAAACGTGAGTTTGAGAGGCATGTTCTCTTTAAAAAGTCACCAAAAATTTTGAAGAAAATAAAACTACCAATTTGTTTTTATTTAAAAATTGCCAGAAACTTTCTAGACAAATAAAGATCATTTTTTCTAAGAAAACATGCAGGTTTTGAAGCCATGTTTTCTTTAAAAAAAACACACACACATTTTAAAGAAAGAAAATCATAAAATATATACAAAATACAGTGGGTATTACTCCTCCTTATACGCCAAAATAAAAAAAACATAAGTACCTTTCCGGTGCTGAAATAAATTCTTTGACATGCCTCCCCCTTTTGTACCACCTCCTCCCCTCTCATAAATAATGAACACTCCCTTAGCTATATTTAAATATTCAGTTCTAATTCTGTTCTGAGTTAATTATTTTTTTTAGATAATATCTGTTTTAAAAAATTTAAATAAAAAACCCACATATAGAAATGAAAAAGAACTGACATCGTTGTTTGTGTCAGAGAACGTATGGTCTTGAATATTTGCCTCAAAGTCATGAAAAAGTCCTGGAACTTTGTTGGCAGAAATGTGTATGAACCCTGATTTTATTTTAATTCTCAGCATAGCGTCCCATTTATTCATTTACCTCATGTCTTCGCTAGATTGGCATAATGAGAGTCTCACAGTGGTCACTGCGGGAAACAAATTGTTTTCATGATTTCCCCAGAGAGTTCACATTTAGAAATTAGAAAGTATTGTTGTTTCCCCTCCCTGGTCTCCCACCTCTCTCTCTCTCTCCCTCCTGCCTCTCCTGATCGTCTGTATGATTTTCTAATCGGACAGAAAAGACCAGTGGACTCTGTTTCTCACCCTCGCCCCCCCAGCAGCCAGCTGCAGGGTCAGTGTCAGCAGCAGCCGCCCTGTAATTGTCTGGTAATTACAGCCGAGATGAGCTTTGCGTCCAGGACTAATCGCACCTCCTTAACAAGCTGAACTCAATTAGAGCGTAGAATTTAAGGGCCGTCCGCTGTCCTGACATTGGTAGAAGGTGTTACAATCAATCCCCACACTGAGGGGCAATGCAGCACGCCGCTGCAGTACCTGCGAGCTGCACCAGAGGGCAGCGTCTGCCTGTGAATGCGGCGCTGTGGCAGATGTCACGCTCTCCTCGGGGAGCCCGTGATGACTTGCACCGCATTGTACTGACTGAAGGTGATGTACTGCAGTCACTGTTTCTGCTCCAGCTGCTTTGACTTTCACAGTCACATGCCAAGTTTTTTTTGTTGTTGCTGTTATTTGTTTTATTGAAGGGGCTCATGATGAGTGAACACTGTCACAAACGGCTGCAGCTTCATTTGGAAACAACCACAAAGGACTTTATCACCTTATTCATTCAGTTTCTTTCAACCAGTAAACACTGATTTGATCAACTGGAGGTCAAAACACGTAGACGTCTGGGTTAAAAAATCATTTTTTAAAAAAGTATGCAGTTCCTTTGCCAAAGTATAAGTACTGATACCAAACTGTGACAATACTCATTAACAAATAAACATCCAGCAGTAAAAATGTTACTTGAGTAAAAGTAAGTTTGTATAATCAGTAAGTTTGTGTAATTTAACCCTTTTGAAACCTGATAATTTCTTTGTCACCCTTTACTGTTGTTTTTGCAGGACTTTGCAGGAAATTTCTTGCTAAGTTACTTATATTTTTTCTTGTGTTCTTTAGAGGAACGTGAGCATTTTTCTCAGGATTCAGAGGTTTAATATCAGCAAGTTTGCATAATTTAAACCTTTGAAACCTGAGCAAATTTGCTTAGTTTCTTTCAAAAACATTGTAAGAGGGCAAAGAGCAATTTAACAAAAAATGGCCCAAAAATAAGCAAGAAATTTGTTTACAAAAAAAGTAAAACACAAAGAGAAAATGACCATAAGAAAGTGTAAATATGTGTAATATCTTTTCAAGCTTTTTAGAATATCTATTAATCACCCTCAGTTAATTTTCAGATCTTTTCTTTGTCACCTTTTACTATTTTTTTGCAGGTTATTTCTTGCTAAGTTGCTCATTATGTTTTTTCTTGTGTTCTTGAGAGGAATGTGAGTATTTTTCTTATCATTTTTTTTTATCAATTCTGAATCCAGTACCAAAATCTGTTCATCAAATCTGAATCCTCTCAAATCCCTTATCAAATCTCATTTAGCGTTCAACATTTGCAATTAACAAGCAACCAAAGATTCAGATCTGTTGTCACTTTTTATTGCTGAGAAGCCCGAAACACTTTAACTTCAAAATTTAATGTCAGACCAATCAATGTTCACGACCTGTAGCTACAAGCTGAAAATGAGATGGAGCAGCAGAGGAGATTAACTTTATTTTTCACAAGCTACTTGCTCTAAATTCTGGAGGACCTAATTGAGATTTATTAAGTCCGTGAGCTTAAAATATTGATGTGATAATCATACAAGTATGACTGGACGATTCTGCTAAGATGGATGTGATGCAATCAGCTGGATAATTTGTCCAGCAAAAGCTGACTTTATCTACTGCAGACTAGCAATGCGCTTAAATGATGACTCACTCTTGACTCCACTAAAGTTGTTTAGTTGCCTTTATGGTTTTTGGAGGGTTTGTTTTATGCTCTGTTTTTACTCTCTAGCACTTTGAGATTTCTTTTAAATGAAAAATGCATGACCAATAACTTTTATTTTATTTTATTTTTGTATTTATCAAATTGCCTGAAACACGTAGAAAAATAATATTTTTTTAAAGCTAGGGTAAAATGTCTTGGGGGGAAAAAAAGAAAGAAAAAAATTCTTGGGAAAGCTATATTTCTAATTATCATAATTACATATTTAAAAAAGTAGCACTAAGTTACTAGGGGTGTAACGATCCATCGATCTGCATCGATATATCAATTAGATGAGCAACAAACAGGTAACATCGATGCAAAGTGTGAACATCGATCAATATCGTCCTCTTTCAGGCGCGCTCTTATTTTGAAAGTCTGTGTGACGTCATACAGCGTCCGGCAGATGATGGCGAGCAGCCGAGAGGAAGATGATGAGGAGAAATATGAAGAGGATATATTACTGTTTTTCACTCGGGAATAAAATCATCTGTGTGGAAATGTTTTGTTTTTGGAGAAACTGCGAGTCAGCAGACGGCGCACGTGATATGTAAACAAAAGCCGTAGTGAGGAAACAGGAAGTACCTGCCGGACACTTCACTGACTTCTCGCTAACGTCACCTTAGCTGCTCTGTTTCAGCGATGTTAACTGAGAAAACGAGCATGTAGACTGAAAATGATTTGTTCAGTCGGGAGTTGCAGGGACTTAAACCAGCGGTGAGTAAGTCAAAGCATAAATAATAGTAAATTGGTTAAGTTATGAGTAGAGGCCGCTAAGCTAATTTCTGCACTGTAAAATGCTATAGGCTTATGCTAATAACGTTAGCATGTTGTATATGTGGGACAAATGTGACCTACAAAAGACTTGTTTTATCTATGATCCTCCACAGTTATTATTGGGTTTATACTTTAGTGCAAAGATGTTGTTGTTTACCCACATTTTGAGGATGTTGGGTGAAGTTCGTCTTCAAGTCAGACTTGAAGTTTTAGGAAAAATGATCATGGTTTGAATTACAATGAAAATGTTTTTTTCCAGAAAGTTTTCAAACAGAATGAACCAGTTTGAATTATTATATAAATGTAAATTATTATAAAGGGTTGGCAGCTTCTACTGTCGCTGATTGTGTTAAATCAGCAGATAATATCGGCTCATATATATCACAGGCCCCTAAATCGAATCAAATGGAAATCGTATCGTGGTAGGTTTTGTAATATTGCCAAATATCGTATTGTTGTCCAAAGTATTGATATAATTTCATATGGTGATGAAACCAGTGATTTACATCCCTAAGAATTACTATAATATTGCTTTAATAATTTAAGCACCTTTTCCAAGTTTTATGTGCCTTTTTTTCTTTATGTCTTTTTCTCCCTTTTTTAAATATTAATTTGTTTATTTTTATTTTAAATATTTTTATACTAATTTTGAGGGAATTGTCTTGTACTTTTACTAAATTCTTCCTACCTTTTTGGATCATTTCTTCTTTGCTTAATTGCTCAGTGCCTTCCTCAACTGTTTTTCTAAAGAATTCAAGCCAATTTTAATTTTTTAGGGTTAATTCAGCAAATGTGGCTTTATTTGAGTAAACAGTTATTATAGTTGTAAATTGTTCTTTGCTAATAAATAAGGAGGAGTAATAAAATAATATTATTGAATGAATGCAGCTCGAGCCACTGTGTTATGTTTAGTCACTTCATGAAACTGTACTTTACGTCAGTCTTTTCACATGTCAGAGACTCAGTTTGATGCCTGGCTGCATTTTCTCTGCCTGATTGTTGCTCCTGTAGCTGTCAGGCCCTCAGTGTCTCGGTCAAGGACGCGTTGCAGACCTCCTCGTTGATAGACGCAAGGATATGTGCTTTTAGAGGTCTCGCTAACCGCCTATGGCATGTCAGCTGAAGACATGTATGATTTAATGTGTGGGCGGAGGTCAGTGGTTTGACCTCTCTGTGTCGTCTTTTGATTGCAGCGTGTGATGAGTGGACGGTGTTGCCTCGACCGGACCTTTACCATGACGTCAATCGCTTCGGACACTCGGCAGTCTTCAGTGACAGGTAATCATCCTGCAACACTCGATGAAAATAGAGTGATGCATATTTAATATTTTTAATGTTTGAAGCTTCTGTTGAGGTTTTCAGATGAAGCTTTGAATTAACTCATATTTTAAGATGTCATCACCCTTAAAAACTAGAAAGTCCTCTTACAGAATCCTCACTTTAAATAAAGTGATTAATTGTATTAGTTGAGTGAGTCTTTTTTTAATTAAATCAACTTTCTTTAATGACTAAACGTTATTTGTGGTGCTGTTAAATTACTGCACACCACCGTGTTAACACAGTGCGTGCCTCCCTGTGTGTGCAGCAAACAGGAGAGAAAACAGTTGCTGTTGTTTTTTAAAAGGACAAACACCAACAAATATGCATTGAAGCGTATTTTGTTAGATAAAAACATGTTGTGAATTTGAAAATGTAAATTAAAAAATCTTTTTTTGCCACATTTTAACATTTGGACTTAACCATGCCCTGGACAGGGTGTCAACAGTCTGAAATAAATTCAGCATTTTGAGTATTGAATCATTTTTTAAAAAAATTAACTTAAATTTTGAATTTATGAGATCGTAATTGCCACCAATATTTCACCTAATGAAAGTTTTAATGTTAAAAATCTTCAAATCTACAACTGAATTCTGTCCTTAAATCCAAGAAATGTGAAAAGGGGCAAAAATCCTGGAAAAGTCCTAAAATCCTAAAAAAAAAAAAAAAAAAAAAGGTGCTGAAATTCAAGAAATGTGGAAAAATCATTAAAAAAAAATCATAAAATCATAAAATATGTCCTTAAATCCTAGAATCCCCCAAGCTGTAAACATGTTTATTTCTGCTTTAAAGTTGGGCATTTTAAGGCGGGAGTCTTTGGGGATTGACCTGCTCTCGGAGCCTCAGGTGGCCATTAGTTGCAGTTTTTCGAATTTTTCAGCCGCCGCTCGCTCAGCTCGTTAAATTAGTGCCAAAGAGCACTAAGATATTCTGGAGGCTCCACCAACACTTTATGTTCTTTCATTCCTTTGAATTTGTCACTTAAACGTATAAAAAACATAACCCTCTCTCAAAATAAGGTTGGAAGTATGTATGGGAGAAACCTGCCAGGTTATTGCAGTACATGTATACATATCTTCAGATATTCAGTCCTAACCTGATTTCTCTGAGTAACCTTGTTTCTGGAGTGCATGTAACCCGGGCTGACAGCTTTTATTTCCATCCAGGCCCACTCATATTTAATTATGCACTCGTGGTATTTAAAGAAAATAGAAAATGGAATATATTATACAAACAAACATGTTCAGCACATAACTGCATCTGGGATGTAGTTTTTTTTCCTCCGCACATATGCGTTGCACTTAGTTTGACAACTTGGGGCTTTTCATCTCTTCTAATGGGAAATTACAGTTTTCTAGGTTCCTTCCCTGGTTCTTTTATTCATGATCACTTCTCTGTGCACTTGGGATTTCCAGCGTGCAGATGTGCTCTCTGATTATTACGAGTCGTTTTCTATAAAACCAAATATGTGATCACATAGAACATTTCAGATTGCACGCTTTTGCAATCATTTATTGAAGCTCTGCATGCTGAGTTGACAAAGAGAAAAAATCTTGTGTAAGCCCTCAAAATGTAAACTGCAGCGGCGCGGGGATAAAAGGCAAACATTTACAACCAAGGCCAACTGACAAGAGACAGAAAAAAAACTTGTTACCTTGGAAAATAATCCTTTGTGCGTTCATACATGACATTTCATTATTAGAGTGCGATGTGAATAGATTGTGATGGGGAAGGTGCCGCGACCAGGAGGGATGACTCATCGGTAAGTATTATCTGCACCGCCGGCCGAGCAAGACACAGCGATCCATATTAAATTATACATCCTGTTGAAGAGAGCGCATCAAATATTAACATGAATCACCAGGCCTGTTCGAGTCAATCCTCACTGATGACTGCTGTTCCTCAGGAGCAATTAAGAGTTTGTTCATGCAGTCGTTCATTGATCCAGTTCAGACTCGACGCAATCACAGACTTCACCACTGAATTTAGGGCAGTAATATTAAGGTTAATTTCTGCTTTGGACAGAAAATGTTTTTAGGACATTTACTTTTTACAGTAACCAGTGACATCATTAGGCCTGGGCTCCTGAGAGGAGGCTTAAAGGACCGTTCCTTATTTAGCAGAGGAAGTGGGTGGCTGGTTTTGTTTTGATTGTTCGTTTTTTTTACCCTCCCCAAAGCTTCTGATATTTGGCTTTGAGTGTTTGTACCACATAATGTGCTCAAGGACCTTTGGAAATTACAAAATCAAGATTTTCTGTTTTTACAGTTTCTCATGACAATGAAATGGCTTCATTTTGGCTAATTTTATTGTGGTGAGCCCTCAGGTTTGTAAGTCATATTAAAAAAGAAAAGAAATTGCCAACATTTTTTAAAGGTAAAACAAATGCCAAAAGTTTTGAAAGAGAAAAAAAACTGCAAAATTTATAAAGATAGAAATTACCCAAAATTTTTTTTAAAGAAGTAAGTAAACAATATTTAAAAATCATCAGAAATGTTAAAAGAAAAAAAACTGCAAAATTTATAAAGATAAAAAATTACCCCAAAAAACATTTAAAGAAGAATGTTTAAAAATCATCAAAAATGGAGAAAAATTTAAAGAAAAAAATATCACCCCAAACTTTTTTGTTAGTTTTTTTTTTCAGGAAAAAGAAAAAAACACCAAAAGAGATTTATTAAAAAAAAAAGGTAAAAATCTTTTTAAAAAAATCACCAAAAGGAAAAAAAAATTAAACATGCCATCCTTGAAAATCAACAATGAAATAAATGAAGAAACAAACTTTGAAAATGTTATTCCCTTAACTAAGCCTAAATAAAAAACACTAATCTTAAAGATTTTTTTACATGCCTCCCCTTTTTTGCTGCCTCCTCTCATAAATAACACACAGTCCCTAATAATGATAAAAAGCCCCGCGCACAGAAGTCTGAGCCAAGCCCCCAATGTCCTTAAATCCTAGAAACACCTGACTGTTACACTTTCACAATTAATATTCTGCACAAATGCACTCATCTAAAGTTCACCTAAAGAGGGAAAATACTGACGCTGCAAGAAAATATGGATGAGATGTTCACCCACTCATTTGTGAATAAGTCAAACAAATACAAGACATCACCGGCGCTCCCTCATTGCGTTGGCCTCCACTTGATCCTGGAATTGATTTTTACTCTTTACTTTTGAAGCACCTCACAGTCAGGCTCCAACATAGATTTGTGAGCCTTTCTCCCCCAAATGTACCGACGCTCAACCTCAGATCCTGCTACAAAACTCTGCAATCACCCAGTCAAGACTTTAAATTAAAGAAAGGAGGCGTGCTCTCGCTGTCAGGGTCCCACAAACTCTGGAGCAGTTTTTCCTTTGAAAGTTGTCTCGCCCCCTCAGTGACTTCTTTCAAATCTCATTTTTAGAAACCTGCATTTCTGCAACAAATTTGACAACTTTGACCCTATTTTCCCATGTTTTTGAATATAAGTGACTTTTGGGAAGAACTGTTTTTGAATTTGGTTCTTTATTGAGTGAGAATGTTATACAGCCAGCAGCCACGAAACAGGCTGCAATGTAACCGCTCTGGGCAGTTCACAATTCAGGGGGGTTTCCATTACAGATTTGCGCAAAACTTGAGTGATATTTTGGAAATGTCGATAAAACACAAATGTGAGATGACATTCCAAGAAGCACGGCGATGGATGTTCAAAACATTAGCAGGTTTATTTCAGTTGCAGCCACCACACTAGCCGTCATTATTTTCAATCGAAGGAGATGTAGACGATAGTGGAGTGTAGCGATAATGGAAAGTGGAGCCCCTTCTACGTGGGAGCGGCCACATATGAGGGATTTCTGGGAGCTGATAGTCCACGACTTCACAGATGAATTGTGGATTCAGAACTTCCAGATGATCCCACTCAACTTTCTCAGAGTTATGTCTACAATTCTACAATTCTACAATTTCATTTAGCAGACGCTTTTATCCAAAGCGACGTACAACACAAGCAAGAATTTAGACTTAAGGAAGAAAACCCTTAGTAAGTGCAAAAAGTGCTTCAGGTGTGATTGGTCACAGGTATTGCCATCTAGTTTTTTTGGAAACCAAAGTAATAACCAGTAGCGATCTCAGCATCTGAGATTCAACATACAACATCGCACAACTTTGTCAGTGCTAGATAATCACTAGGTGCTGGGTTTTGGACCATCTGACTTAATCTACCCCAAAGGGCAAAGAGGAGGAGAGTCAGGTTATGTGATGCAATAACAGCTCTTGTAGCTCCTGCTGCATCACGAGGGAGCTGGTTCCTACTGACAAGCACATAGCCATAGCATCATGTGACCTAGAAAAGACTAAAAAGTGTTTCCATTGCTGTTTTGCAAAGATCTGACTTTTTCAAATTGCCTGAAATACCACCTCATATAAGTGTCGAAGCATTTTTCAAATTGCGGTTTTTCCATCAGAACTATTTTCTGTAGGCAATTTTAATTTGTGCAATTTGATGGTTAATGGAAACCCGCCTGCTGACAAAAGCAAGTCCTTTTAGTGGACGTGTATGATGGTGTGAGTGCTCTGAGTGGTTACGTTGCAGCTGGTTTTGCTGCTGCAGTCTGCAGCGCTCTCACTCTGTACTGGTTCATAATTGTTCTTCCCGTGAGTCACTCAGAAGCAAAAGCATCAGAACAGATCCATGTTAAATAATGTGCCCTTCAGGTGGTCTTGCTGTTCGTGTCACTTTTAACGCGTATCATTTTAAAACATCCTGTCATTGTGTCAGCCGTCCTTTGCTTCTCTGTGATAACTCTGGTTATGTAAATGAAAAAGAAAGACAACGGCTCCCCTGCAAGACTCCCACACTCTCCTCCTCCTGATCCCTGCGCTCAGCGGGACGTCCACGGCCAAAAGTTTGAAGTGTGCCCTCGATGATCCGAGGGGACTTTTGATCAGGCTGGTGCAAATTACACATCCACCACTTTCCACCGCTGCCACCAGCACGCACACACAGACGCACACAGACACACACTAATCCCTGCAGCTGAACAGAGGCCAGCGGGGAGAGATGTTCAGAAATGCCCCGTACACAGCATCCAAACACACACACACTCACACACACAGCAGGGGGTCTGTCAGGTCCGTCCACACAGGAAGAGAGCGCTTGTTGGGGATTTAGCAGACTTGTGAGGCGGGTTGAAGCCCAGAGAAGAGGAAGAGCCCTCGGACTAAGCCTCTCTGGCTCTCACTGTGTACAAAAGGTCGAAACTGGCCAGTTCTCTGTTTTCTGCGGGGTAAAATTCGGCTGGTGTTACTCCCCGAATCCCTTACATCTTCTCGCCACTTTTTCCTGAATTCCTCTAACACAGTGATACTCAACTTGAGGCCCACGGGCCAAATCTGGCTCCTGATAGAGTGCTAGGTGGCCGCTTAAACATTTTTTAATTCACAATAAAAATATGTTTTTCACACTGGGAATTGTTTTTGCCAAAGTGCATAAAACAGCATTAAAATAGAGCTTTTTTATTTAAAAAAAAAAAAAAGTACCAGTGGAGGATCCCCCACAACCCCCGAAACAGATCCTAGCTAAACCCCATATTTCCTAAAATTAGGAAATTTTCTAAAATCCTGGAAATGTCTTAAAACCAGATAAACATCCTAAAATCATGTAAATGTTCTAAAATCCTAGAAATATCTAAAAATCCAGTCCAGTCCCAGAGATGTCCTAAAATCTGAGAAATGTCCTAAAACCCTAGAAATGTCCCATGACTCTTGAAATGTCCTACAATCCTAGAAATGTCTCTAAAATATGAGAAATGTCCTAAAATCTGAGAGATGTCCTTATACCTAGAAATGTCCTAAGATCCTTGAAATGTCTCGAAATTCCCAGAAACTTGCTAAAATCTTGGAAATGTTCTAAATCATAGAAAAGTCTTCAGATTTGACGAGTCTTCTAAAATCCTTGAAATGTCTTAAAATGACAGAGATGTCCTAAAATGGGGCTGCTGCGACTGCCCTCTGTCCCCCTGTCATTTTGCATGTCCCCTAAGCACAGCTAGCTGAGTGTCCCTGCTCTGACATCTTTCCTCTCTTGTCTCGCAGTGTGATGTACGTGTTCGGCGGCTTCAACAGCCTGCTGCTCAGCGACGTCCTCATGTACACCTCGCCCAGCTGCGCGGCCTTCTCCAGCGCGGCGTCCTGCAGCCAGGCCTGGCCGGGGATCCACTGCATGTGGAACAGCACTCAGGGGACCTGCCTGCCCTGGGAGAGCGGCGCCGTCGGAGGCGAGCAGCAGCAGCTCCCGGCCTCCTGCACCACACGATCATGTAGGTGACGCCGCCACGGCTTTGAAATCCCGCGCCGTGCTCGTCTGCTGTGTGAAACTAATCCGAGATTATTTTAGATCCTTGCCGTCTTTTCTTGAGTGTCTGCAGAACTCATCTGCATTCACAGCGCTGATGTCCGATGGCATGCATAAACTGGCAGAAACGGCTTGTTTGTCACAGACTGCCAACGCAGTCTTGCACATCAGAGAGCAAAACATGGCAAAAAAAAGAAGTGTCACCGGGGTGTTCTTTTGTGTGCGAGGTTTTGAAATGTAGAGAACGTGGCCTTCATGCGCCTTCAGAAACTGTCCTGCTGTCTCTGTGCGATTACATGCTGAAAACTGGATCAACTCGACCCATCAACGGAGAAAGATGAAGAGCCATTTTGATAATTGTTCGAGTCATTTATCAAACCCAGAATGCGAAACGTTCGCCAGCTGCTTCTGAGGATTTGCTGTTTTCTCAGTTTCATAATGAACATATTTCTGAACTGTTGGTCAGACAAAACAAAACCTTTGAAAATGTCTCTTCTGTAATTGGCATTTTTCAAGATTTTCCGTGGTGGTTTGAAACCGAGTGTGAAGCGAGCGGGATGAGTCAGCACCTCCAAGTCTGAGGTTCTCAGTCCTCCTCTGGTTTTGGGAGAGAATTACTGCGTCAAGAGAAGGAGTTAATGTCTTGCTGTCTTGTTCATGAGCGTTTGTCAGCCCAGGCTTTTATACCAGCGAGGGTTTTCTCCGACTTCGTCCCACATTCCAGAGACATGTGGGTTAATTGGTGAGTCTAAACTGGCTCCAGCCCCCCTGCATCCCTTAAGAGGGAAGAGAGGTATCGAGTGGTTACAGACAATGACTGAATGCATGAATAACATAATACTGAGTAAACTGAACAGTAAGATATGAAGTAAACATAAATAGGCTAAAGATTAATAGTACTTACATATTTCTATTTTTAAAAATAGTTAGTTTCTAAAAATAGTTATTATTAAAAATAATAATTAATAAAAAGAATAACTTTATTATTTTCAAGTAATTTTTAAATTAAATTTAATTAATGTATTCCATTTATTTACATTTTACATTACATACATTTTTCAATTTATTTACAAGTTATTTAAATGAATTGAATGAATGTAATCAATTACAATTAATTCAATACATTTTTAATAGTTTTAGGGGTGAGGAGTACTAATACTTTCATATAGCTTATTGTATACCCCAGTGACATTTCAGGAAGGTTTGAAATATTACATATGTTGATGTGACCTATAAACACATTTCACTACATTTAAAAGTTTGGGGTTTTTTTGCTCAAGATTACATTGTGTCCCAGTTCTCAGGGTCTGTTTCCTTCTGTGTGTGTGTGTGTGTGTGTGTGTGTGTGTGTGTGTGTGCGTGTGCGTGTGCGTGTGTGTGTGCGTGTTTGTGTGTGTGTGTGTTTGTGTGTGAGCGAGAGAGTGTGTGTGTGTGAGATAGGACAGGGAGATGTAATCATCACAGACAGCTCAGCCAGGTCTTTCCGCGTCCCGCTGAGAAGTCTCGGCTGTTTGCTGTTTGCTATTTGTCACGAAAAAATCCGAGTCACCCCCCCCAAAACACGGCCGGTCTCACTTTCTGGTGTCGGCATCTACAGAAGCGCCAGCAGATGCAAACTGCGCCTCAGAATATCCTTCAGCTTCATTTAATACCAGCGAGGCCTCGCTGCTCTGCTGCCGTCTCTCAGAAACTGTGGCCCGGTTTCCTCAGAAAGAGCCTCCTGACCGCGAAGTGCTGACTGATCTGAACGACTTAAACTGTCAGAAATGAGCAAGAAGTTAAATAAACTCGCCGTGCTTTCGTTTTAATCCTGTAGGTCAAACTCTAAATGAGAAATTACAACAGTCGAAACAGATTATTGAAGTCTGGCGGTGATGGAAAGTAGCTCAGCATTTACTGAAGTCCTGTACTACAGGACACATTTTTGTACTACTCAAACAGCCACCCCCTTTTTTTTACCATCTACATTTTAAAAAAACAAAGTTATAAAAATGTAATTTAAGAGAAAAACAAACAGGAAAAGAGGACAATAAAATGGGCATCTGGAAACTGCACAGTCGAGCTAATAACGTCTCCTTCAGTTCAGTTATTTTCAAATATATTTCTGTCTGTTTTGTTTTAATATTCCATGTTTTTCCAAATTTTTGCAGATGCCGATAATGAGAGATGTGACCAGTATACAGACTGCTACAGCTGCACTGCCAACACCAACGGCTGCCAGTGGTGCTCCGGACAGTGTGTGTCTCTGGGGAGCAACTGCACCTCTGCAACGGTGAGAAAACACACCCAGCTGACCCCGAATACTCCAACATCACAGCTAACGGTTGACACTTTGAGAATTATTATAATGCATGAATAAGTAGTGTTGTGATTTTGAACAGTCACGGGCTCTCTGAAGCACGAAATGATGAGTGCTGGGACACTGTGGGCTCCTGCAGCCAAACACAACTCCACTAAGTGGCAGATTTTATTGTGTTTTAACCCTTTGAAACCTGGTTCATCATCAGTTTTCTTGTGCTGCATTCAGACATCTTTTACAAGCTGTTTAACCCTTTCAAAACTGAGCTGGTGGTGTTGGTGTTATTTCTTTCGAATGGGGTAAAAGGCAGTAAGCAATTTGGCAAAAAATGTCCAACACATGGAAATTAGTGAAAGGTGACAAGAGAAAGACGTTATTGTCTTTTCAAAAGGAATTATATATTTGAAATTATGTGACAAGAAAAAATATACATGTATTTTTTCAAATTATTATTATTTTAAGTTAGTTTTCTTGTAACTGTATGTCTTGTTAATTTTTGTGCTGTGCCAGAATTTATTCTGTTTTAATCCTTTGAAACCTGGATCAACTTAATTTTTCTTGTGCTCCGTTCAGACGCCTTTTCACAATCTGTATAATCCTTTGATATTTAAGCAAATTAGTTTGATTTCTTCAGAAATAATGGGGGAAAAGCAGTGAGTAATTAGGCAAAAAAACAGTGAAAGATGACAAGAAAAAGACCTGATGGTTTTTGGGGAAATTAAAAAAAGGAAAAATGTCCAGAAAGTTATATTTATTATTAAAAAATATATATTTAAAACTGTGTTACAGAAAAAAATACACATATATATATTTTAAATGTTTAGCACCTTTTCTGCCATTTCTTGTTTTTATCTATTTATTTTTTTATCTTTTGGGGTATGGGGAGGTAATTTTAAGTAATTATCTTAAGTAATTGTCTTAAGTAATTATCTTAGGTAATTATCTTGTTAAGTTGCTCATTATTTTCTCCCCATGTTTTTTTACAAGAAATCAAACCAATTTGCTCAGACGGCAAAGGGTTAAGGGGAATACACAGATGTTGTTGTGGCGTTCCTCCTCTTCATTTCCTTCAAGAGATATTACATCTTATAAACCTGGAAATTCCAAATTTAAGTAATGATCAGATGAAGGACTGTTGAAGCACGTTCTTGTCTCTGACGCTGAATCTGATTTGTCAATCTACGATTAAATCTCGGCTCATTCAGAAGCAGTTTGACGCACGGAGACGGTTCATGTGTCTCCTCCGGCGCTCTTATCTTCACTTGTCTTTAAATGTTTGATTAATAAGGGTCAGCCTCTTTGACTGCAATTATTTGATAATCTAACACTTGTGATAACTGCTTTTCTACTCAAATAGCTTCGTTGTCAGTGAGAAAAAAAAATCTTTATTTTAAACAAATTAGGATGATTTTTCATTGTAGCCACAGCACTTCAAAATCTGAAGAATCTGGAACATTTTGTTGCCTTCAATCGATGCTGAAATGCCATTTTATTTTGTTCTCTTCAAAGTCCTTTATGGAGCACGAAATGTAATAGTTTGGCACTTTGAGAGTTGAGTTATTTTCTGTTTTCTCTCCCCAGGGGGCCATCGTGGAGTTTGAAGTCTGCCCCAAGGACAACCCCTCATACGTGTGCAACAAGAAAACCAGCTGCAAGAGCTGCGCTGTGGACCAGAACTGTCAGTGGGAACCTCGCAACCAGGAGTGCATCTCGCTGCCAGGTGACTGCGGCCACTGTGTTTAACAGCATAGATTTCAATTGTAATGTTTACAGCTTTTTTTTATTGCATTTTTTAATATTATTATTATTATTATTATTATTTATATATAAATATATATATATATTTAGATTTAATTAATTAATTTATTTTTATTTCTTGTCTTTTAGGTCATTGTCATTATGTATAGTTTTTTTACCTTACCGTTCTGCGTGCCTTACAGATTGTCCCTCAGGGACGAATAATGTGTTTTTGAATTTGAATGTAAATTTGAGAAAAAACCTAAATGATCTTTTTTAAAAATGAAATTCAACGACTTTTTCCCAGAACGACCCCAACATGAGAAAAAGTGAAACATTGCCTTTTTTTATATTTCCATAAAAGCTGTAAACCAGCAGGGTAAAAATCTTTGCTTTACCTGACTTAAGAATCATTTTCATACCACAAAATGCGTGCACACACACACACACACACACACACACACACACATACACACACACACACACACACACACACACACACACACACACTCACACACTCACTCACACGCACGCACGCACGCACGCACAGTCCAGTACAGAATAATATTTTATGTTGCTAAAGACTGTTATTGTTTCATAAAATGCATTCAAAACTACTTTATGCACATTTTCTACTTTCTGAGGCTACACAAGTGATATATCTTGCTTACAACACTAATGCAGAAACTTCAGTAATAATAAGGATAAACTTATACTTTAGTAAAGGAAACAAATATGACAGATGTGTTGTAATAAAAACGAATGGATTCTGTTGAGTAAACGCAGTCTTTTTGCAATGTAAAAGAGGGAAAACTGAGATAATCGCAAAGTTAATGGTGAATGTTTGGTTGTTACTCTCGCTGCTTTATATTAGGGGTTTAAGTGAAGGCGGCCAATTTGTTTGTTTCAACCTTTAAACCCTGAGCAAACCGGTGCAGCGTCTTTTAAAAACATGGGAATAAAAAAAGTTATAAAAATGATTGACAGATGTATGTGTAATAAAACTCGATAAAAAGATGGATGCCAGTTTGCTGAGTTGGTATCCGGTCCTAAGTATCAGCCTACCGGCCTGTATTTTCTATAGCACCAAGTCTTCATCTGTTCTCTGTTGCAGAAAACGTGTGCGGTGAAAGCTGGCATCTGGTGGGCAACTCCTGTCTGAAGTTCATCACTGCAAAGGACTCGT
Organism: Plectropomus leopardus; assembly: GCF_026936395.1. NCBI lineage: Eukaryota > Metazoa > Chordata > Actinopteri > Perciformes > Serranidae > Plectropomus > Plectropomus leopardus. Next base: position 3,474,620 of record NC_142189.1, on the reverse strand, counting down.
ACGACAACGCCAAGCTGGCCTGCAGGAGCCACAATGCCGTCCTCGCCTCGCTCACCACGCAGAAGAAAGTGGACTTTGTCCTGAAGGAGCTGCAGATCATGAGCGTCGTGGTAAGGAGGACGAGGAAGGGGGGACAGCCCCGGGTATAAACGACCAGATTAGAGAAAGTTTAATTGCTCTTTGGGGGGAAACAGTTTTCCTGCAACATGTTCTCATCCCAACTCGTCACATGGTGCCACTCTGACAGTTTAGGTATCCTTCTGCGTCAGCTGTTTACACTCTGATGCCGTCACCGTGATGTCAACATATGCACATGGTGGATGACGCAGCACGGACCTTATGTTTACTATTACGCAACAAAATCACGAACGGTTTGGTTTTGGTAAAAGAGGTGTTTTTAATGAATTTAATGAAATTGTAAAGCATCTTTGAGTTTCTTGAAAAGCGCTCTATAAATAAAATGTATTATTATTATTATTATAGTAAGGTGTATAAAATTTAAAAAAAAAAACTCAACTCCAGACTGTAAGCGAACTTTGGACTCCCGTTTAAAAGACGGTTGGTCGATGCTCTTTATATTACGTGCAGGTGGACGCGCCCAGTGCCGTCCGGTCAGCCGTCAGCGTATCATAACAACGCCGCCGGTTCTGTCCATCCACGTTCCAGTTGGACCGAACGCAGGCTTTTGGCGTCACGCTCGTACGCTGAAAGCACTGACAGAGCGAGTCAGGAATGAGAACGGGAGTGAATTTGATATTTAGATAAGACTAATCATACAGAGAGAAAGATAGTGGTGTAAATAAAAAAGATGGCTACAGCAAGAAGATGAAAAGTGAAGAATTAAACATCAGATAAATGAATAAGAACGTACCGAACGTAGAGCCTCTTGTTTGTCAGAATTTCATGTTGAAGCGGAGATGCATGTGTACATGAAACAAGATTCCTACGAGATCTGACACGCTGTTTCAAGAGAGAAAACTATAACAATGCACAAATAAACCGTGTTTATTTCCTGTCATCTCAGCCAAAAACTAGACTGCTGTGCACCTTTTTAGTCTCGGCACCTGGATGTCTTTGTAGTGGCTGCCGTCTTTTGAAACCTCGTCTTTTTTTATGTGCAGGTGTTGCTGGTTGGATTCTTTTGTCTGTGATTTTTGCACCAGTGAGCATGAAACAAATCTCCCATTAACAGATTCTTTCCTCGGAGCTCAGACATCTCTTACTCGCTCCATTAGAGCAAAAACACAGAAATCTATCCCCACAATCGACTAACCACAGCCAGCTGCTGTTTCTATCATCAGATGCAGGTCACATATCTACATATAGATGCGTGAATGACGGGGAGGTGCGTGTAAAATGCCCTAAAATGTAAAGCCCCAGAAAGTCATCGACATAAAGGGCACACCTCTTGTGTTATAATGGGGCTCATACAACAATATTTATTGACTTTATAGGCGCTGTTGAAAGAAGTCTCAAATTTTCAAGCTGAGGAGGCAAAAAGTTTGTTTTATTTGGGGGGGTGTCCCCATTATTGTCCCGATCACATCTAAATATATCTAAATATTTTGGTGCACTTGAGTTCTCTGAAGAGTATTACATAATCCCGACTGTGTCAAAAACACGTTGAGAGCACAGCTCTGACGACCCGCTCTGCACTTCAGTGAAACATGTTGTCACGTACAGTTTTTGTGTGCATCACCCAGCAGGCACGAACACCGCCATCCCTCACCGAGGCCACCCATGCAAAAATGTAAGCCACTTACAGAGTGCCCCGGAGCCACCACATGGCATATGTAATGTTGAAGCAAAATAAGACAAAAACATCGGAGTCTAAATCACAAAGCAGTTCAGGGGCTGAGGAGTGTTTTCCATCCATACTAATGCAGTTGTGTAGATTTCCCCTGTTGGCATAAACTCAATTCTGTCGGTCAGTTCCAGGTAATCTTTGCGCTTAAAGGAGGAGAAGAAGAAAAAACCTAATTTCTTTGGAATAATATTGTTTTTCAAACTGTCCTGTTGACAATAAAATGCTGCAGAGACACAGAAACATGCTTCACAGGTCTTCCTGTGTGTTATATTGACACTGCTGGTGCAGTTTAGCAGTTCAGACTATTTCAGATCAATCAATCCGAGAAATGCAATTAAATCCCGATGGAGCAGTAATTCGACCCACGTCTGCGAGAGATCGAGCTCTCACTGTTTACTACTACTGCAACAGAACGGCCATTGATTAGAAATGGGCCGGAGAACAGAGCCTCCCAGGTGAAGTGAAGTAAAGCAGCTTTTATTACGGCGCAGTCAGTCCAAAAGAATTTATGTCAGTCTGATGAAATGTTGCTGACTTGATTCTTTCTGGATTTTATGCCTTCGTGCTGCCGATAGCTGCGGCCAGAGGCTTCATGTTTTCAGGTTGTCCGTCCGTCCATATGTCAGTACGTCCCATTCTCTTGATATCTCAAGCACACCTTGAGGTAAAACAAACAAACATTCACTTAGTCTTAACAGTTAATTGATATGAATTTGGTGTTCAAAGGTCAAGGTCACTGCAACCTTACACCCGTCTCATTCTCGGAAAGACAGTATCTGAAGAAGACCTTGAGGTAGTTTTCTCAAATTTGGCACAAACGTTCAGTTGGACTCAAGAATGAAGTGATTAGAATTTGGTGGCCAAAGGTCACTGCGACCTTATCAAACATAATTATTTTGGTCGTATTGATTTTTATTCATTGTCTCTTTAGTCTTCAGCTACTGTGCAGAGTAACTGTTAGACCAAAAATGGACTGACCCATATTCTATGAAAAGAAAACTACGTGAAGAGTAGAAGAAGAAGGAGGCAGTAGTAGAAACTTGACTGACCTTGAACGCCGTCAAACTTTAAAGAGCGATGAATTTAACAATGTGTAAATTCCTTGTTTTTGACTTTGGCGTGCTGTCATGTGTCCACAGTACAAGGCCACGGTGACGCCCTGGGTGGGGCTCAGGAAGATCAACGTGTCGTACTGGTGCTGGGAGGACATGTCGCCCTTCACCAACACCACCCTGCAGTGGCTGCCCGGCGAGCCGAGTGACGCCGGGTTCTGTGGCTACCTGGCTGAGCCGGCGTCCAGCGGACTGAAAGCACAAACCTGCATCAACCCGGTGAACGGCAGCCTGTGTGAACGGCCAGGTGGGTCTTACAGTACTGGATGGATTAAAAAGCAGTGTGTTATCTTTGAGGAAAGTATGTCAGTGCACATCAGCGCATTTCATATCTGCTAAACAGAAATAATGTGAAGTTTATGTGGGCAACGATTAATATAAAACATTTTTCACCTGCAAATACTGCAGCTTTTACATTTCATGCTAATTCATGAAAACTCACTTGAATACGCAGCCATCACACGTGTACCGTAATTTTCAGGTAAATATATGTTAGATTTTGCTCACATAGGATACATATTGTATTAACCATACTGTATTAAAAATATTGTTGTCATCTTGTTCTTCACGCTCTGAAAACATTTATACTACAGACATCTAATGCTGAGATCAAACTAGATTTATTTCTTTAAAGAGTCACTGTCAAATTAGGCACATTGCCAGACCACACTTTTCTTGTCATTTACAAAAGTGATACATGCCCCCAAATGCACACGTAACCCTTTGAAAGTGGCTTGATTTATTTCAAAAAACATGGGAGGAAAGCAATTAGCAATGAAAAAAGTAATGATCCAAAAATTAGCAAGAAATTAGTGACAAGTACAGAAAAAATTACCTGAAAATTAGTAAAAAATAAATGAATAAATAAATAAAAAGAAGAAATAAAGACATAACATAACAAATAACATAATTTTAAATATGTCATTGTGGTTGTTAGAAATGGTAGTTTTTTTCCCTAGCTTTTTAAAAATAATTTTCAATCATAATTTTTCTAATTTCTTGCAGTTTTTGGAACATTTATAACCAAGTTACTCATTGCCTCTTTTCCAATGTTTTTTAAAGAAATTGCACCAATTTTCACAGGGTTAAAAGGGTAAATACTTGCAAAAGGCATCAGAAAACAGCACAAACAGTGATGTCGTTTCAGGGTTCAAAGGGTGATAATTAATTAGATAAATAAAGTAAAGAACAAAAGGGGTTAAAATAATCTGATGCACGTGCACTGTGCATTTACTGTTATACAAAAGCAGGCCTTATAGTTTACACATGGATGAATCTTTTTGACCACTTTTCATTAAAGACATAATTTTGAGCTTCTGGTTTTAGACAGCTTGGGCTGATCTTTTTTTTATGTCAGTTTTTTAACTTTATGGAAGTTTACCAGCAGCTTTCAAACTTTGTGTTGTGCAGCCATGAGCAGACAAATTATTTTTGCACATATTTTACTATGTAAAATAGCAGAGATGAACTAGAGGCCAAATGAATTTGTAAATAAATAATTTTAAGTTCATTATACAACTTGTAAAATAAAAATTCAGCTGGTTTTGCATCAGGATTCTGACTGTTTGACCTCCGTCAGAAAATGTTTGGGGATCACCTTTGTAAGCTTTTTTTTTTTTTTGCATTTGTTATCCACATTGCCAAACATATTTTTCTGCCCTCTACATAGCACCTTGTTTTTAATAGTCCTGTAGAGTTCAGCAAAGAGAGCACCACCAGGAGGGGTTTGACTTCCCCTGAGAAATATATTAATATAATTGAATATAACTTTGTGAAATTGTTCCACAGCCAACCACAGTGCCAAGCAGTGCCGGACACCGTGCGCCATGAGAACCACCTGCAGCGAATGCACCAGCAGCAGCTCCGAGTGCATGTGGTGCAGCAACATGAAGCAGTGCGTCGACTCCAACGCCTACGTGGCCTCCTTCCCCTTCGGGCAGTGTATGGAGTGGTACACCATGAACACCTGTCCACGTAAGAGATTTCTACCTCTCATATAATCATTTACAGGTTTAATATGATAGTCATTGTGATTCTTGGTTTTTGTTGTTGTTTTTTTATTCATTTACTACAAAAATATATACCGACTGTAAATATTTATACAGAAATCATAATCTGTGATTACATCATTACATGTGATACAAAAAATGTATATCACTCTCTTTCATGACAATTTGCAGTGTAGAAAAAATAAATCTCTGTAACACATTTATTAGTAATGAAGCCCATTACTACCACTGTTATTAAAAAAAAAAAATATATATATAGACTTTCTATCTCAAGATAATGAGTCAGTTTTTCATATAAAAGGAATCTTTCATAATATAAGTTAGTGTTTCAAAACAAAAGGGAAAATTTCTTGAAAAAAAACTTCTTAAAATACTGTGTGTTACTATGATAAAATGACTTAGTGTCTCAAAACAATGATAAACTTTCTTTAAAAACTCTTTAAAAAAAATGAAAAATTAAATGAGAGTTAAATAATAAAATAATGAGTTATATCAATATAATGAGAAACTTACTGAAAATAATTCAGTTAAATAAATAAGTTACTTTTTCAAAAAAATAATTTAAAAAAAATCTAAAAACTTTCTCAAAACAAGTTGATATTTGAACTTAATAAAAACCTTCTGAAAATAATAAGAAACCTTCTCAAAATACAATAAGATAAAGTAATGACTTATTTAAAAAGTCTCTTAAAATAATGAGCTAGTTTCTCAAGAAATGAGAAACTTTCTTAAAATGAGTTAGAAGCTCTGCATCATAACTCAAAAAAACCCAAACTTTGTTAAAATAATGATTTATCTAATAATGAGTTTCACAAAATAATGACTTAGTTTCTTAAAAAATGAGAAACATTCTTAAAAAGAGTTAATACTGCAACATAATGGCAGATTTTCCCAAAATAATGATTTGCCAACTCAAATAATTGAAAACCTTTAGAAATAATGAGAATCTTAAAATAATGAACAGGGATACTTACCTCAACATACTGAAAAGCTGACTTCAAAATAATATTTTTTTTCTCAAAATAATGAGAATCTTTTCCAAAATAATTACTTAATATCTCTGATACTCATTAAATATTTTGAGATACCAAGTTATTATTTCTTATAATAGTGACTAACAGGATCATTTTTTTTTCATCAAACTGGCAGAAATGGGCTTCCATATTTCCGAATACAGAAAACAAGTCAAAACAAATAATTTAAACCCCCCGTGGCTCGACAGTTGTTATAGAGGCAGGATTTTATCTTTCTGCCATTATTATTTTTGACATTGAGTACATCAATGCTGGTCGTAGAGGGGCTCCTTTCATAAATGATGAACAGAGTTCAGAGTTTATCAACCACATTTATGATTAAACTGTTGTAATGTTCCCTCCCAGAGGTTTCATGGAAATTAATATGTAATTTGAAAGTATTTCGGGAAAATAGAATTTGTACAATTAATTATTCATTTATCTTTTAACCGGTGCAAAACAGGTCAGCAGAACTTGCAAAAAGAAGTGAAAATTGTCTACGTGCTTATCTTCATATACGGAAAATTCCAATGTTAAAAGAATATCTACTTGGGCTGAAATTAGGCTTTTCATTTGAGGACGTTTCTGTTTACCCTGTGATTAGTGCCAATTTACAGCAGACCTCCTGGGAAATTAGGAACAAGTAAAATGAGGCGTGATGCTCTCCTCTGTTGTGGTACATCCCCTTTTTTTAATATGCCTCTTTCATCAGTTGACTTGACTCATTGATCTCATCATAGCTCAGTGTAAGAGCCTTTTTTTGCGGTGTTTGTTTTGCAGCTCTGGCATCCGCATCTCTTGAGTCAAAATGTATTGATTTTACACAGAGTGATGACTTTTAAGTACGCACAAATCTCTTTGCATTTCTTATGCCAGTTACCCAGTTCCTCTCCTATTTATTCCAAACAAATTACCGTTGCTACTGACGAAAAAAAACACTTAACCGTCTGACGCATGAAAATGTTGCAGCATTCCTATTTAAACCTCTGATTAAGCTGCAACGTCTTCATGCATAACCACCAACCTCGCAGGCAGGATTCAATCCGTTTAAGGAGGAAACATGAAAATAAAAACACAGATCTGTAGTCCACTCACGTAACGCTTTAGCTGCAGTTAATGTACTCAACCACTTGAGCATATGTAGCGATCCTCATCAGACTCTAAAAAAAACAAAAGCATACCCTAAAAGGCAACATTTTAAATAACCGTTGCTCTCTGGAGCACAGAATCTGTAAATGTTTGCTTTTTTTCAGCCCTCATTTAGCCGAGCGCATTAAAGCGCGGCCCCTCCAGTAGATGAGACAGGGATTAATAATCTGGTTTAATAGTTTGATAACTTAGTCTCCGTCTGGTGCTTTGTTGTTGTACGGTGCAGCAGAGAACAATTTTCATTTATTTAACCTGGCAGGTCAATTAAGTACAAATTGTTGCTTACAGGCATAGGCAGAGAAAGCCCTCGAGGGCCGAGAGTTAGGAATTAAAATATAGGCAAATATCTATGGAGAGCAGGCGGAGAGAGGCAGTGGCCCCGGAACGAGCGAAATTAACTGTTGAGACTTGTTGATTTTGTTGTGGTTGTTGTTAATTTAAACTTTTGGGAAGGCTGGACCCAAAAACAAACTTACTTTTCACCAACACACATATGGCAGTGACTGAATAATTGAAATATTTAGATCGGGGACACTCAACGTGCTTTGTTTGGGGGGACCAGGGGCCAGTCGCAGTAACCCCAAACATGTTTTTAGGATTTTAGGACTTTTCTAGAATTTTAGGACGTTTCTAGGATTTCAGAATGTTTATAGGAATTTAGGACATTTCCAGGATTTAAGGATTTTTGGGGGATTTTAGGACATGTCTAAGACTTAAGCAAGTTTCTAGGATGTGAGGACATTTCTTGGACTTTAGGATTTCTCTAGAATTACAGGACGTTTCTTGGATTTTAGGATATTTCTATGATTTTTTTAGACCTGTCTGGGATTTTAGGACATTTCTAGAATATTAGCTTGTTTCAGGATTTCAGAATGTTTCTTGGAATTTATGACATTTCTTGCATTTTAGGAAATTTCTGCAATTTTCAGAACTCCCTATAACTTTTCTATAACATTACAAGGATTTTAGGACATTAGGGTCTTAGGACGTCTTTTGGGGGGGGGCGTGGGGGATTCACAACTGGCACGCTTTTTGATAAACAAGCTCTAATTTGATGCTGTTTTATGCACTCTGGTAACTTAAGCATACTAAAAGTACAAAAACAATTCCCAGTGTGAATCACTTTATGTTTTTTGTGAAGTCAAAAATGGTTGTAGGGCCACCCAGCACCCTGTCAGTGTCCGGATTCGGCTGGCAGGCCATAAGTTGAATATCACTGCTTTAGTTATACAAGGAAAGCTCACTGAGAACGAGCTTTATCTTTACCCTTGTAACCAGATAAGTCTTCACAGTTGTAAACATCCTGCATTGTTTTATACCCGCTGCGCTGTTGTGTATTTTGCTGCAGCGGAGAACTGCTCCGGGTACAGAACCTGCGGCCAGTGTTTGGACCAGCCGGGCTGCGGTTGGTGCACCGACCCCAGCAACACGGGCAAAGGTCAGTGCATCGAGGGCTCGTATCGAGGGCCCTTCCAGACCTCGGTCCCGGCCCCGTCCACCCTCCCCGGCCTGCCTGCTAGCCCCCAGCCGGCCCTCAATGCCAGCATGTGCCCCAGCGAGGCCAAATACAACTGGTCCTTCATCCACTGCCCAGGTAGGAAACAGTTAGTCCGAAGATGTGTTTTGGAATCAAAGATAATAACCATCTGAAAATACTTATTTCTGTTAATGTAGTGTATAAATGCTATTTATTTATACTTAAAGGGTAATAAGTATACATGTTAATGAAAGTACAGAGGTGGAAACTGTTTTTTTTTTGTTTTTTTACTCCTTTTTGTTTGTTTTTATTTTGGAAAGCTCCCTTTAGAGCCAAAGTCAGCACTAAACAACAGTTTTCTCAGGTTGAACCTCTCGTCATCAATAAATTGATTTTCATGTGTAAAGTCATTGAAGTGCCTTGGTAATGAAAACAGCCAACATAACTTAAAACAGGACTGGGGATAAATAATTGATTTAGCATATTAGTGCGATATTTTGCTTTGCAATATTGTGTCAGTACATGGGCGTCAAGCATGGGCATAGACTTTTAGATAGATAGATAGATAGATCATGGATAGATTTTTTTATTTTATAAATAATAAATTATTAATATTGCAAATACAAACTAAACTTTCTGTAGCCTACAACAATCATGAAATGTATTGGTTTTTCAGTCTGCTATGAGTGATGGAAGTAACAGAAATTAATTAATAGAAACAGAGGTGATGAAAATGCACGTGAGTTGAAAAATGGCATGGTTAGATTGATAAATTATCATGATCATGATTTGGTTAATTTAAAGCTGATTTGATTAAATAGTTGTGAAGTGATGATAGCAGAGACATGTTTCATCAATTTTAATGCAAAATTGCATTTTACCAATTAAGGAAAATGACTTTGAGGGTGCGAGTAAGAAAAAAAAATTTGCAGTGATTAAAATGTTCGCGAGTAAATGATGAAAAATGAGCTTGCGGCAGACGTGACAAATATTGTTGCTGTAAATGAGAAATGTCAGCTGGATGCTGTGAATGATGGTAGACAAATTAATCAAATCACATGGTGATTCATCACTCTTTTTTATATTTCACATCCACCCTTACTTGAAAATAGTTTTCAATTCACGTGTATTTCATCACTTCCGTTACCGATTTGTAGACAATTTCAACACTTTAATTTTTTCAAATTATTTTTCGTGACTTTAAGTCTTGTATGAATGATGAGAGCTAATTTTGTGTTGTGAATGATGAAAGTAAGACAGGAAAAATGATGAAACATATCTTTCAAGTATAGTCTTTTATAATGAATTCACAATTTTATTAATAATGAATACAAATATATATTATGCCAGATGCTTTATGTTTTCCGGTTGTCTCTCCGTCCGTCCCATTCATTCAAGGCGATGTCTCAATAACGCCTTTATGGAATTACTTCAAATTTGGCACAAATGTCCACCTGGACTCAAGGATGAACTGATTTGAATATGGTGGTCAAAGGTCAAGGTCACTGACCTCACAAAACACATTTTGGCCAAGAATTTATATGCTAATCATGACACCATATAAAAGGATAAAATCAATAAATTATCTTTTTTTATTAATTTATTAATTTTTACTTCCACCCTTCATAGTCCACGAAATACATTTTGCTGCAATAAAATTGAAGTGAGATGAAGAGACTGAATACTTATACTTATAATATCTTATTTGCAGTTTAAAATAGGTAATAAATCATAATGTATGTAAACAAAGTATGTTGATAATCTCGTATAAGGGGGCCTCCTCACCATAAATAACAGTGTTTGTCTGCTTACAGGGAGTGTTTAACTCATTGATTTTGGTCTAAATCTAACAGAAGTATCTGCAGTGGCTATTGTGACTTCTCTGAAATTAATATATCTGTGCGATAAATCTTCACAAATAAACCTGGCAGGCATAAAGGATATCAAAGTAACGATATTTGTCACACAAGGACCTCAAACGCAGCACCATCAGACAGTTCAGACCTCACACAGATCCCAGACCGCAAATTACTTCCTCTACTTCCAAATTAACATACAAATTCATTCCTGTTTGGGCCCGGGGCTGTTTATTAAAAAACTTTTTTTTTTTTGGGTGTGTGTGTGATGTTCATGCAGTGTGTGTTTTGTTTACTCTCTGGCAGCTTGTCAGTGTAACGGTCACAGCCAGTGTGTCAACGAGAGCGTGTGCGAGAAGTGCGAGGACCTGACAACCGGCCGGCACTGCGAGAGCTGCATCTCCGGCTTCTACGGAGATCCGACCAACGGGGGCAGCTGCCAGCGTGAGTATCCGCGGCTCCGGTTCAGTCCGGCACTAAATCAGGCATTCGGTCTTCCCTCGCACGGCTTCATTTAACGTGTCAGTATTTTACAGTTCAGTTTTATGCCTGCCATTTTCCTGACTCCTGGCTGCACAGTGAAGCAGCCCTGTGGGATATTTTAGATTTACTCCGCTCTGCAGCTAATGCTGACAGTCAGTCAATCGGACAACAAATCAATCGTCTGTTTCTTCAACAGCTTCATTTAGCTCACCAATATATTACAGCCACGGTGCACGTCAGGGGTACTCAACCTGCTTTACATGGGGCCGCTTTTACAAAATGACAGGAGGCCAGGGGCCAGTCCCAGCAGCCGCCATACATGGGTCTAAGATTTTTCGAGGATTTTAGGACATTTGATTTTAGTATCTTTCTTGCATTTTAAGACATTTCTCAGATTTAGAACATTTCTAGAAATTTTATGACATTTCTGAGATTTCTTGGATTTTGGGACATCTCTAGGACTTCAAGATGTTTTAGGATTTGGGGACTTCTCTATGATTGACTCTATGATTCTAGGATTCAAGGATGGTTTGAAGATTTTTGGATGGTTCTAGGCTTTTAGGACATTTATAGGCTTTTATGACATTTATAGGATTTCAGGAAATTTCATCATTTCTAACATTTAAAGACATTTTTAAGATTTAGCAAGTTTCTAGGATCTTAAGACATTTATAGGATTTAAGGATATCACCAGGATTTAGGATGTTTCTAGGATTTTAAGATGTTTTAGGAATTTAGGACATTTCTAAGAATCAAGGACATTTCTAGGATTTTAGGACATCAGGGGCTTAACAAGGACATTAGAGGGTGCGAGGATCGTTCACTGGCACTAATTTTGATAAACAAGCTCTATTTTGATTTTGTTTGATGCACTCTGGCACCTTAATTTGCGAATACAAAACATTTCCCAGTGGGAATCACTTTAATCACTTTAATCACTTTATTTTTAATTCTGATTAAGACAATGGTTGGGTCCACCCGGCATCCTATCAGGGGCCAGATTTAGGCCACAGGCTGTTACTTGAGTGTCAGTCGTGTATGTTTTTTGGGTATTTCATCATAATTTTTTGGGTATTCTAATTCTATGCATCCCTCTGAAATGTATACAGTGTTTACTTGCTCCTACATCAGTGACAGCCATAAACCAGCCTCTCTGCATGTCTTTATCTTGTCAGTAATGTGCATTCCTTGTTTTTGCTTCTTATTTCTGCCTCCTTCTTGCAGCGTCGTGCCCCCTCTGGGACATTAAAGGCTTTCTGTTTATCAGTGTGACTCAGGAGGCATTATGAGCCGCAGCAAAAAGCGCACAATCAATACCTCAAAGAGGAGACGATAAACAAATAATCAAGATAACACACATCAATAAATAAAAATAAAACCACAGTGTGGCTTGTTGTTCCACCAGCTGTCCCACGTTGTCATACACAGATTTCTACATCAGTCGCAGCTGTTTGTACCAGGAGGCCCGGCCATCTTTAGAAAAGATGAACTGATTTAATGCAAACATTAACATTTATGCAGGTGTTATAAAACCGGTTCTCAAAGTTACCAAACCTAATAGACATTTGGCATCTGTTAACGGACACAAAAACTGTCCCTCGGGACGAGGAAAGTCACCTCGGATGGGGAGGGAGCCAAAACTCGTTAGGGAGGTACAGCGTTTAAGTTCACCTCTGTGCACAGAATTGGCTCTGGAGGTAAACTTCTTGAAAGTGGTAGCATTTTTTATTTTCCTCCTGTCCTTTCCCTGGAGAATGAGCCAGCTGACCCCAGTGAAACATTCAGAGGGGGCAGAGTTTCCATCGATTCTGTCAGTCGTGTCAAATACTTTTATTAGGCTATTATTAGGTTCAAACATCATTTTTGTAACATGACAATCAAAGGTTTTTAAACTGAATCAAATGCGCTCAATTCACTTTTAAGTAAGTAGTCTTGGAAGACACACATTAAAAGAGTTATATTATGATTTTGCATGGCTGCTACTTTGGTCACATCTTGTAAAAGAGATTTTTGATCTCAATGAGACTTAAATGTTTAATAAAGAAACTGTTCCCATTCTGTTATCATGAAGGATCTTCCTATGCCATAAAATAACCCCAAGGAGCAAGGAGACACATTAGCACAATGAAAAGCATCGTCTGTAGAAAAATCAAGGCAGGATTCTCGCGTGATCTTATGATTCTCACGTGATTTCACAAATCCAGCTGCCTCGCAAGCTAACATGCTTTTGCCAGACTTGGAGGAGGAGAGTGAGGTTGTCAATGCAAAAGCCTGTAACACTTAAAATGATCAATTTTAAGCTTAAATTTTAAAATAATTTTGAATTTAATGTTTTGTCTCTTTTATTTTTTACTTTAGTGTTTGGATGGAAGTTCCAAACAAAAGAAGAAAATTAATTAAATTAGTCAAATGTATTTAAGCACGTTATGTTTTCTTTTTTAGCTATTTCTCAACTGAATATACACAACAATTATTGTTTGGCGATATTTATGCTGTACAATGACAATTACATGTACTGTTAAAGAAGGTCTTGGCCATTTTGCACACCCCTAATAGTAGTCATTTAATGTTAAATCGGGTTGGTGGTACAGCTTTACTGAATCATTTTAATTTTCATTTTTCTCGTCTTTGTTCAGCCTGCAAGTGTAACGGCCACGCCAGCATGTGCAACCCGAACAATGGCAAGTGCTTCTGCACCACTAAAGGCATCAAAGGAGACCGCTGCCACCTGTGAGTTTCACATTTTTCTTTCACTCTTTCCTGAATAAGAAAACCTTGTAACTGTCATATCTTGAACACCTACCGTTGAATTTTTGTTGGGAGACTTTTTTTCTCCAATGGTCCACCCCATGCCAGTATTTATGACACAAAGTGCTGAAAAGAACTCTTTTTTATGAACTCTGTAACTTGACCTCACCATGAGGCTGCTATTACTTGTGTACTTGTGTTTTGTCTGAACATCATTGATGTAAATCTGACATCAACATTTATTCTGTGCAAAAATATTGAACCACTCAAGGATTTTGTTCAGGAACTTTCACAAACACCTGCAGGCCAACATGTTAATGTGTTTTAAGAAAAGACTCAATAACCTCCATGTCCTGTTTCTCTCACTGTAATCGCAGCTGTTCATTAGTGCTGGCAGCACTCATCGTAACGCTGGCCTGTATTACCGAAGGGCTTCCCAGAACCCATTAAAAACTTAAACTCACCCACAAATATAAATTAGGCTGTATTTATATACAGAAAGTGCCAGTTAGTGAAATTTGTCCGTTTCACATGGCCTTCGTTCACTCTTTATCTGTTTTCAAGCCTCTATGCTGAAGATAGATTTGGGTTGTCCTTCTGTCTGTCTCCCATGCTCATGATCACAATATCTCAAGAAAACCTTGAGGGAATTTCTTCAATTTTGGCACAAACATCCACTTTAACTCAAAGACTAACTTATTAGACTTTGATAGTTGTAGGTCAAAAGGTCAAGGCCACTGTGACCATTTCTGTTTCATTCTTCTGATCACGATATCTCAAGAACACCTTGAGGTTTGTTTTTTTTTTCAAATTTGGCACAAACGCTAACTTGATTAGAAGTGATTAGATCTTGGTGGTCAGTGTGAGCTCGCATTGGTCTCATTCTTGTAAACGCAATATCTCAAGAGTAACATGAGAGGATTTCCTCAAATTTGTCACAAACATCCACTTGGACTCAAACATGAACTGATAAAAACTTGGTGGTCAAAGGTTAAAGTCAGTGTGAGCTTGCATGCATCTTATTCTCATGAACATACTATCTTAAGAATGCTTTGAGGGAATTTCTTCAAATTTAGCACAAACATCCACATAGACTTTACAATGAACTGATTCGGATTTGGCGGTCAAAGGTCAAGGTCACTGTGACCATCTCATTCTTATGAATGTTGCATGTCAAGAGCACCACAAAGTAATTTCTTTAAATTTGGTACAAAAATTCAAATAGATCCAAGGATGAAATTTTTTGATTTTGAAGATCACACATAAAAGGTCAAGGTAGCAGTGAGCTTGCATCTGTCCATTCTCATGAACACGATATCTCAGTGATGATGCTTTGAGTTAATTTCATGAAATTTGACACAAATGTTCACCTGAACTCAAGAGTGAATTGGTTAGAAATTGGCAATTAAAGATTTGACACAAACGTCCACTTAGAGTTGAGAATGACCTGATTAGAATTTGATGGTTAAAGGTCAAGGTCACTGTGACCTCGGAAAACATGATTTTAGCCATAACTCAAGATTCTATTTGCCAAACATGTCAAAATTTCATATAAATATTTCATAGAATATAACGATGATGTGCTGAAATTTAATAACCAAAAGCTAAAAGGTCAATTTGACTGTGACATCATAATGTTCCGAAAAAAAAAAAACAGTTTCCTATTTAACATAATATCTCAGGATCACAACGGAAGATATTTGCTCAGATCCTGAATTGCTGACACTTATTTTGAAACTGTGCTGATTGTAGAGACCTTCTGTGCTGCGGGGGAAGATGTGTGTGAAGCGTCCATGTTTTCACCTGATATTTGTGTTTAATTTCTCCCGCTTTGTTTATATCCGCAATTTTATTTCCTTAATTCACCTTTTTCCTCTCGGTCTTCTTCTCTTCCGTCTTTTCCCCGTGTTGCGCCTCATTTCCCTTCATCTATCGTCCACCTCTCTCTCTTTCAGGTGTGAAGTCGAGAACCGTTACCAAGGCAACCCGCTCAAAGGAACATGCTACTGTAAGTGGAATTCCAATTACCAACTTCAGTGAAGAGTGTGTGTGTGTGTGTGTGTGTGTGTGTGTGTGTGTGTGTGTGTGTGTGTGTGGCGGGTCACATTAAGAAACCACAGTGAGGCCTCTCCCTTGTTCGGGTCAATGCCAAGACAGTTACATGGCTCTTAAATCAAAGTAGGTCTCAAAGTAGTTTGATGTTTAAAGAAATAACAGCCAGAGGAGAAACGGCTTTTTCAAACAAGTCGCAGGTGGAAAGAATGGAAAGTGAGCCGCGGATGAAAGTGAATCACTGCAGAGTGTGCTGGAGCTTGTCTTTCTCTTTTCCCTGCTGCTGCGATGACGGACATTTTGCCAGAGACTGCAGCGCAGTGATCCACACTGCAGATTAGTCTCTTGACGTTATTATCCTTGTCAGTTGAGATTATGTTTTGTTGAATATGATATTGTAGAAACCATGGGATTTAACTTATTTTGTCCTCCATGAGCCTCAAACACTTATTCCTCATTATTTTAGAAACTAATTTTTATTCTTCTGCACCAGAGACAGCTTTTACTGGGGGCACTATGTTTTCTGGCTGTCCATCCCTCCGTCTGTTGTTTTTCTGTGTTTTCTCTTCTTTTTTCCCCAAAATATATAAATAACACAAAGTCACAAATTGAGAGCACAAAAACACCAATTTATATAACAAATAACTCAAAACTAAGTTAACAGACAATAAAATAAGTTTGCACGTAATGATTCACTTAAAAATGTAACTGATAAAGTTAAGTACAACAATACAATAAAGGGGAAAGAAAGGGACGAGAGACGGCAAAGTGTTAACCATAATGACGCCGTCTATTATAAAACTAGTGTGGTGAAAATATGGAGATCATGAAGGCCGTTATTCAGTCATACAGGATGTGAGATTCTCTGCATAGTTATTTATATTCATATTTAAATAAGTATTAAATAAATGAATATACATGCCTGTGAAATAAATCCTGAAATGAATAAATTATTTATTTTATACAATTAATATATATAAATGATTGTAAATATAAATATATACCTGGCTCATAATAATTCAAAACAAATAAAAAGTATAGATTTTTTTTTTTTGAAATATTACTTTTTTAAAGAACTTAAACCTCAGTCAAAGCTCACAGCATCATATTTTGACAGCACATCATCGCCTGTCGATTATTTGACAAAACATCATATATTCGATTAAATTCTTATAAAAATCGATCATTGATTAATTGTTGTCTTCCCTGTTAGTGACAGTGATCTCCAGCTCTGGATTAAAACAGGCTTGCACACATACTGCCATATCACCCACCCTCTATCATGACCTTCATCACAGCACACGCCGAAATCTTCAGGTCCATCGAAAAAAGTCAATAGAATTTTAAAGAAGAAAAGGGGCTCTGGGTAATTTCCTGCCCGCAGCGCTGTGTGAAAACACGTTCTTGTGTGACTTTCAAACTAAACTGATCGAGCTCTTCTTCTTCTTTTGTAATCTCCACCACGCGCTCCCACACCCACACCGCCGGCTCCATCACTTCAAACAGACACGCTGCTCATCGACTACCAGTTCACCTTCAGCCTGTCGCAGGAGGACGACCGCTACTACACCGCCATCAACTTCGTGGCCACACCTGAGGAGGTATGTCTGACAGTGAACGCCCCGCCGCCACAGCAGCTGTCACTTTTATTAGGATTAAAGATCGTGAAGTCGGCACCAGATGATGATGATGGAGATTAGTTTTTTCTTTGTCTCACCTCAGTTATTGTCAAAACTTTCTTCCAAACACACTTTTCCAGTTATGCATTTACCAGTTTGATAATTAAAATAAAAATGGTTAATAATATGTAATAATAAGAAAGTTGGAAAAAATATAAGATATAAGAGTGACCTGAAAAAGAACAAATATAATAATTAAATGTTGTCCAGTGGAAATTATGTACTTTCAACATGTCAGCATTTTCTGAGTCCTGTTTTCAGCTTTGTGAGGAAGCTTCTATGGAGGACAGAAGCTGCCAAAATCAAAAATAAATAAATGACTCAATAGATAAATTAACATGCCATTAAATGTATCAAGTAATTATTCAAAAATAATTCTTTTTTTTATTTATCTACCTTCAGAGTAATTCCCTATTTATTTAGTTTTCTAACCAGATTTCTTTCTGTCTGTTTATTTACATATGTATTATTTACATATGTATTATTCTTATTATTTTAAATTTTTGCATTTATTTTTTATTTACTTTTGATTTATTTTTAAATTTTTGCATTTATTTTTATGTGTCAATATACTTATACTATACTATTTACTTATTTATTTATGCATTATTTTTCCACTATATTTAACCCCCTTAACCCCCTTTTTATTTTTATTTAATTTAACCGTTATTTATACTAGTAATCTCACAGAGACACAAGGTCACATATAGAAAGAATAAATATATTAATAAATATATATGTAAATATTTATTAATTTATTGAAGTTATTTATTTCTGTAACATGTCTTTATGCATTTCCTCATGCATTTTTTTCTTCGTCATGAGGGACGGTACATGTCCCGCCTTACTGTGCTGTCATTGGATAGTGTGTAATACACTGTTTGTGAAATAGTAGCGAACAAATAATACAAGCAGAGAGCAGAGGCAAGAGATCCCAGAGAAAAAATAAGAAAGTCCGCAGCTCTCCATCCGGAGGTATGTACGCTCTGGAGAAAGCCATCACGGGGCCCTTGGCTTTGGGCACCGACCCTGTCGTCCCTCTGGTTCTCTGGCGGAGGAGCAGAGCACATTTTGGGTCAGTGGGGCTCACTGGAGGCTGCTTAGAGGTGGAACAGAGCCAGGCGACTGAGAGTCCGGCCAGGGCCAGCAGAGGCTACTGGAGGGTTTACTGGGGCTGTCACAGCAAGTGAGAGGAGAGCCAGGGCCCCGAAAACTTATGGAGAGGTCCGATTTTATTTATCCAGTCATTTATTTGTTTTTTTCTTCTGGCAGCTTCTGTCCTCCATACTTTTCAGCTAACACAAGGGGATTTTAATGGTTTATTTAGCTTAAGAAGAATTTCCAAAGAACATATAATCCTTCAGTTTATCTGATATACTTAAAAAAACATCAGAACACATGGTTTTTATTTGGAAGACACAAAGCATCTGCAAACACCCAGAAAATCCCAACTCAAAGTAATTGTCAGTTACACATTGAATAAAATTAGTAGTGGTGTTCAAAATGCTTGAATATGTTGTTTTAAAATTTCCAAAAGTAAAGAGAGATTTAAATTTCAAATGGAAAACAAGAACCATAATTCCCAGTCAACAGAATACAAAAATAATAATTTAGCAGTATTATATCATGATGGTCTTTATTTAGTTAGGAAAGTCCCATTGACTTAAAATATAGTTTAGTTTGAGACATTTAATCTAGCTTTTTTATAACAATAATTACTAATTTATTGCAGATTGTGGGACATTTAACTTACACATAAGACACAAACTAATTGCAAAAAAAGGAATGAAACTATTAGATTGAATCAAACAGGCATCATTCACTCTGTTAACTTAAAATCATCCCCAATAAACAGAGAAAAAAAGAACCGCTGGCTTCACACTTTCCTCAGTAAAAGTCACTCTGCCGCTGAAGAGCACAGCCAGACATTAATGCCATCAGCCTGAAGTGTAATGTCGCAGTTTGAACGACACTCATCATCACGCAGATGTTTCCCCGGTAAATGAGAGCTTGTCCGGTCCTGTTTACCTGGCTGCAGCATCTGGAGCCCAAACTGAAACACGAGGATCTGATTAAATATTCCAGATGGTATTTTTCTCCTGACAAAGCTTTACCAAATGGCGACCGGTGCAGAGTGCAAATATACATGAGTTCTAAAAGTTACAAGAAATGACATTTTGATGATGTCTAGTTGTCGTGATTTCATGTGAATCCAGCGGAAATGAAACTTAACGCAGATAAGACAAAACTTCGTGACTGAAGACCTTCTGGATGATGATGCACTGTGATGTTCAGCAGTTACTTAGTGAGCCAAAAAATGCTGCAGAATGAAGCCTGAGAGGGAGAAATCCTTAAATATAACCGATAAACATAAGACAAACAACAATATTAAGATTATATATCTTCAAAGGAATACTTTACTCCCTCCAAATGATCATTAGTGAATCAATTATTCCCTGTTATGCTGAATTCATAAAGAAAACTTTATTTTTTCCTGTCATGCCTCAACTCTGAATGTAGAATTTAAATTGAATTGAACCAATGAATTAAAGGGATGGGCGTCTGCATTTAACAACAGCAAAATGAAATCAAATATATAATAAATGATATTAAAAAATTAGTTTACAAACTCTCACACAGCTCGTGCAGTATAATCCACGTCTCATTTATCCAGTCGTACACTAAGTATCTTCTAAACACATGCATTTCTGATAAAACATAGTATTTAAAATAATAATAATAATAATAATAATAATAATAATAATTTCATTTATTTGTCAGAATTCATGCATAGAAATTTTTATAAAAGATGATAAAAATGGTTGAAAAATACATAATATAAAATAAATATTTGTTAAAAATGCAGGCTTAGGCACGATAAAACAACATCATATTAAACACATTTTAGTATCAATGGTACAAAGATGTGTCTTCAGATTTTGACACGTCATAAGTAAAAATTATTTATGCTCTCTCAATGCCAGACTTCATTAATAAAAACAGTAATTCTTAATTCTTAATTAATTGAAATTCAGTTAATTAAGAATTTACTTTTTTTGGATTTGTCATTCACACTAAGCATGCTAAAAGAAAAACGTAGCTTTCCTCCAAAATTCAACATAACACAGGCTGAGTAATTGATCTTTGGTGGCTTAAAAATGACTTTAATAATGAATGAAGAAAAGAGTTTGTACAACAGACCCTCCTTAGTTATTCATCCCCACTAAAGCGGTTTCAGTGATTATGTACGTAAACATTAATTAGGTCTCAATTTGCAGCTACTTGACGTTATCAAAGTTGATATAATCGTACAGCAGCTCTTACAGTATTTTAATGCATATCATTTTTATCACTGACTCTTGTTCAAACATTTGTTTTGCTAATGCAGCTTCCATTAGCTGTGCAAATTTGCTCCAGTTTGCAATACAGTGACTGTTTGTACAGCTGCAAACTGGTGTGTGTGTGTGTGTGTGTGTGTGTGTGTGTGTGTGTGTGTGATCCAAAGCTGCGCTCTGCATTCAAAGTCACACACAGGGGCTTTCTGACCTGCTACAAATATACTACATGCTTTGTCTTTAATTGAAATTCTGGTTCATCGTCCATTTAAAAATGATGATAGTGATTGTGTGCTATTTGTGTCCTCTTTTCCTCCTCAGCCAAACCGGGATCTGGACATGTTCATAAACGCCTCAAAGAACTTCAACCTGAACATAACCTGGGCCACCAGCTTCACCGGTAGGTCGCAGCAAACACCACCACAACATTCAGGACAATGACAGACAGTTGATTTCTGCGCTGATTGGTTAGTTTTTCTGTGTCTTCTGTAAATACGTGTCTTCAAAATGTATCTTTTTTTCCCAGGCACACAGTGTCTGCTGGTCCTTAAAGTGTTAAATGTCTGAAATACATTTTTATGAATATTGGCCTTAAATAGTCTTAATTTCAGTTTTTTTAAAAAATGTATTAATTTTTCCATCTTCTAACTCCTTTAATATTACACACGCACGCACGCATGCACGCAGGCACGCACACACACACACACACACACACACACACACACACACAGACAAACGCACACAAACATGTATCGCTTGACAATCATGTTTTAAAAAGATATACATCAATATTATTTTCTACTTTTAATGAGTTAATTTTTTATCAGTCCTGATCATATATATCAAATATTCAGTAATTTTGTCATGACTCCACTGGACATCCACATCACATACTTTACTTTTGTTTCCCTTCGCCGTCTTTGTCATCCGGTGTTTTTGTTCTGTCCTTCAGCAGGCACGCAGACCGGCGAGGAGATTCCCATCGTCTCTCGGAGCAACATCAAGGAGTTCAAAGACAGCTTCTCCAACGAGAACTTTGATTTCCGCAACAGCCCCAATATCACCTTCTTCGTCTACGTCAGCAACTTCACGTGGCCCATTAAGATCCAAGTAAATTTCCTTTCAGTCGAACAAATACACAGCCATATCACTTAGATATAAAGCAGGAAGTAGTTTGTGCTGCAGTAGAATACTTAGTCGTTGTAGTGAAGCTGCACTAGATGTGAGGGGCACATATTGTACTTAACTTTATCCAGTGATTGCATGCTTCATTATAATAAATGCACACACACCTGCATTTACCAAGAAAAAGTAGGTGACCTGAAAACACTACTGACTATTACAGAGCATTAAAAACAGAAATTCTTATCAAATTATCATCGCCCAAATTTTCAAATGTACCTTAAGAGTGGGTGATATATCTAGTATACTCAATATATAGCACCTTGTTCCATAGAACAACATAGAATAACTACATTGCGATCATCGAGTATGAATTGTCAGGTTATTTTCATAAGCCGCAAGCACGAGACACGCTCAGCATTTCAGTTCGGTTGGTCTCCCCTACAGCTCTCTGCCTCACACAGACACACACACAAAAAGCAGGGCTTTTGCAGAGCTCCACACTGCAGCTATTTAGTCAAATTTGCAACCATAAAACATCACTATGGCTTGCACATTTGATATATTAACTGGAGAGCTGTTTTTTGCCAGCTCACAGTGAAGTGAGTCCTTGTTTAAAGGCAATAACTCTGAAACCCAAGAGTTTTTTGTATTTAGTAATTTTTTTTAGGATGGCAAATTTGGTGTTTGCAAATTTGTGAGACATGCCCCACAAATTGCACACAAAAAAGTAAAGAGTAAAAGTTCTTGTTAAGTTGCTCATTGCCATCTTCCCATGCTTTTTAAAGAAATACAGCCAATTTGCTCAGGTTTCAACGGCTTCATTTTAATCCACCTTTTCATTTAAAATGTTTGTATTAGAGGAGATTTCAAAATATGAAGATATACAGGCTATCATGTATCAGGATATAGCCAAAAAATATAAAGATTTTACGGGTTAGGGTTAGGGTTAGGGTTAGGGTTAGGGTTAGGGTTAGGTTAACGTTTTTAAAACCATATCGACCAGCCCTACTTTTACCACTTTTAGCTGCACTAAAGGCAATTTATTTACTGAATTAAAAACAATTGTGTCTGCTAAAATTCATAACAGAGAAATGACTCACTCCCAGTTTCTGTGATGCTTCAAATTCATTTCAACTGGCAAGATTTAATTCTGACAGACAGAATGACGCATTCAGCTGTGACACGCAAGACTCAGCATCCACTGACTGACATGTTGAACAGGGCAGAAAGCTGACAGGTGCAATACAACGCTTGAAATCTAGAAACAGGAGGCTTTGTGCTTTGACAACACCGAAAAGCAGAAATAATGATACCTGGAGTCAATGTGAATGAAATATTGCAGAAAAGGACAGGTGAAATGATTCGCCATTAAATGAAAAAAGGGAGAAATGTGACATCTTTCATATTTAATAATAGAAATCATAATTTATGAAAAAAACACATTTTCCTCACAAAGACACTTTACATAAGTTAAAAACAATCTTAATAATCAAATACACTAAAAATATATAACACACTACATCAATAACACATTGAAAGTAGTATTGCATGATTGCACTTTTTGTTTTATAGTTTCAAAATGTTTAATAGACATAATTAAACATTTCAAGACTTAATAAGAGCATGAAATGTGATTAAAGCAGAATTTGCTCAAGTACAGCATGAGTGCTAATGGAAAAAGGCCTAAGTTGTCCTAAATATTCTGAAAGCACTTAGAGGAAGCTGAGAATGCATGTATTTATGCATCTTAAATAAAAGCATTTACAAAGTTGCACACCAGGTCTCTTAATCTGCTTTTATGTGCATCCTCTGCAAATAAATAAACATGTATACATGCATTCATAGCATCACGTATTTTGGATCAAAGTGCAGCAAATCTGCGGTCAATTTTCACTGTGACTGGTCAGCTTGTCTAATTTACAGGCCACTTTTCTGCTCTATAAACTGAGAAGTTGGCGGGCAAAATGGCAGAATGTAAATGTTGGCAGTCACCAGTAAAGCATGGTCAAAATAAGTTCTCCACACGCCATCCATATGCCTGCTGTTCTGAGTTGCTGTCACCTGACTCAGCTTACATTGTGAACTCAGTTTATACTAAAGGTTTCTGATGGGCTTGCTGGTGTCCTTAACCCTTTGAAACTTTAGCAAGTTGATTTTTTTTTAAGGAAGATATTACAAGTTACAAAAGCATAATTAAAAAATGTAAATAAAAAAAAATTCACCAGTAGGTGAATAAAATAAATAATAAATAAATTTAAAAAAATACAAAATATGTAGAAAAAATTCAGAAAAACTGTAATATTTTTAAAATATTTTTCAGAAGTTCTTTCTCTGTAACTCAAACTAAATTTAAGCTCTTTTTTTGGTCTTAATTTCTTGCAATTTGCGAGACATCTCTTGCCATATTTCTGATTGCCATTTTTAGCCATGTTTTCAAAATCAATCAAAACAATTTTCTTAGGTTTCAAAGTTTTAAATGCGAAAGGCCTCTAAACACAGCACTAGAAAACTGATGTCCTTCCAGGTTACAAAGGGTTAACTTTGAAACCTGAGAAATTGGCTTGATTTTTTTTTTTTTTTAAATTTGGCAATACGGCACGAAAGAAAAAATGATCCAAAAATTAGCAAGAAATTATTTAAAAGTAGAAAATTATTTTTTTAATTATTATTTTTTAAATGAAAAGGGAAAACAGGGAAATGACCTGACAAAGATTTATTATAATTTATTAATTATTATTACAATTATGAGAATTTTTCTTCAGCTTTTTAAAAAATATTTTTTAATCTACTAATCTCCTGCAATTAGTTGAACACTTCATAACAAGTTGTTCATTGCATTTTTTCCTTGTTTATGAAAGAAATTGCGCCAGTTTGCTCTAGTTTTAAGTTTTAAATACTTTTGAAAGGCATCTTAAAAAAGCACAAGAAAAGTGATGTTGTTCCAAGTTTCAAAGGGTTAAAGTAACACTTCACCTCCCAAATGAACATTTGTGTGTAAATCACCTGAGTTACGCAGCATTTGTGGAGAAAACTTTTCCCTCGCGGGCCTCCAGTGAATCCAAAAGCAGAGGAAACTCTGGATAAATTGAAGTCAGAGGGGTCTAACAACAGCAAAACTACATCAAAACATCTGTTCACAAACGCTCACCGGCAGTCTCAGTACTGAGCGTATGATTGGATCGTGAACAGCTGTTTTATATAGTTTTGCTCTTGTTAAATACGGACCCCTATGACTTCAATTATCAAGCGTTTTCTCTGCTTTTGGATTCTTCGTTCACCATGGGGGCATGTAAGAAAAACAACATTTTATTCATGAATTCAACATAACACAGGGTGAGGAATTTATACACAAATCATCATTTTGTGGGTTAATACTCCTTTCACTTCCTTTCCTGATATATTATCACTTAATAACATAATATCCAACAGTGCTACAACCTTACAGCCTTTAAAATGACCATAAATTTCAGTCAACTTGTCTCTGAAACAGTTTAAAAACCTGTGTGAAGGCAGGATTTATTGTAGGGCTATTAGTGTTACTGGAACAGAGCATTGGACAGAGATCAATGTCAGGTGCAAACCAATGAACTTTTTATTAGGAAATGAAGGCTGATTTTAAAGGACAGCAAAAAGGCAAGACTATTGATGAAGTTGTTATTTGGACGTTCTAGTTAATCCCATGGGGCAACACCAGAAAAGAAATAGTAATTAAAAAGTAACCATTTTCCAGGAATTTTAGGTGTTTAATGCGGTTTATTTCATTATTTTAATATTATTTTATTGGCTTTTTATGACTTTATTCCAATAGGAAACCTATAGCCTGTAAAGGGGAACAGGCGGATGACGTGCAGCAAAGGGTCGTGGGTTGGATTCAAAAGTTCTCGGGACTTGTAGTCCCAAAAAGTGAGTTTCAAGGAACTTTAACGTTCCTTCAGGTTTCTTGTTATCTGTGTTTCCACCACGGCCTAAAGACAAGATTATGGAAATTAGTCTGCTGACGTATTAGAAAGCAGCATTGTGGAAAAAGGGCTGCTGGTGGTTGCAGAGGTGCAGGCTACTGTTCAGTTTACCTGCCTGTTTAATCTGAAGAACTCGTTAGAAGAAGAAACAGCAAAGGTTTTGTCTCACTGCGACAGCATTTACTGCAGCAAGTTGGATGTAATGAATGAAATTCAGAGGAGGAACATGAAACTAAGAGCATCTGCCTCCACAGTAAATCATGTGTTGAGTGTTTGATAGTTATTTATTCATTCTTTAGAAGGTAACTGCTGTGAAACAATCAGAAGATAACATTTTATTTCTCTCATTTTCTTTTATTTTGCTTTCTCACAGCACCGCAGCGCTATCTCTCTCTCTCTCAGCCTGCTGAAGCAACCTCTCTGTTTTTCTCTTTTTCTAAAGAGTCAAGAAGCCGACACCTAATTCTAACTTTGCTTGTAATATTATCAAACAAAGACAAAACGTTCTCCCCTCCTAAATCCATAATAGAATACTTCCTTGTTTTATCTCTTAAGTGGTACATGAGTTGAAGCAGCAGCGCTGTTTGTGTTTGACCAATCAGTGATGGTCATCCCCGCAAACCCCGCCCAGAAAGTTCCTGTACCGCCGGCTGTTTACAGACCTATAACTTTTTCACTAGCTGTCACATTGTCTTTAAGCTCAGCTGCCTGTTTCACCAGTACAGACCAGAGACTGAGCTCTGGTGGTGCATGCTGTGCGCTACACACAATCAGTTTAAAGGGGACCTATTATGCTTTTTGAGGGTTTTCTCCTTTTCTTTATTATTTTGCTTGGAGGTGAAGGACCTCCTGGACCTTATTGTTTCCCAATTTGTGGACATTTTCAATTAGTATGGAGTTCTCCTCCATTGAGTTAGCCGCCAACTACTGCTTTCTCCTTTTAAAACTCTCACAGCGGCGGCGGCAAAATATCACAGACACCTCGCTCATAGTCCCATCCTGCCGGCTGATCCTTTGACATATCAATGCGGCTGTTTGTACTTTAACGTGATACAACTCTGTCCTCCTGTTCCGCGATTTTACCTTTTATTCAGAACAGCGAGGCAACATGACATCTTGAGCAGGCAGTGTAAAAGGAGTTGTTGTGAGCTTGATTTGTTAATAATTAATCAGTTGTAACTCTGATCAAACAACTGCGCTACTCAAATACGTCACTACATGTACCACTAAAGGTGGAGTAGAATATAACACATGCAGTAAACGTTGTATCAGTGATGTAGAAGAAACTTTTCTCTCCTGATTCAGGCAGACCGCACTCCTGCGTTACTATTACACAGTGCACCAGAAGAGGGAAGTAAGAGTTTAGTCCACTACCTTCGTGACCTTAACAGTCCGCTTCACAGCACTTATTTGATTAACTTTTACTTGTGTCAAATATTTGATTTAGTGCAATTTCCTCTTGTTCTATAATCCCGTCAAACGGCACACTGGGTAAGATAATGAAAAGAGAAAGAGTTTTTTCTTTATTCACCCAGTGTCGCTCTCTGTTGGGATCCTGCCAACAAAAACGCCAAACTGATGTAGATAGAACTTGTACTCTTGGTCAAGTCTTTATCTTGATGAATAATAGATAACCTCAAGCCACATTTGATCTTACGTGAATACACGAGTTTAATGACAACATGAGTCGGATCTGAGAGGCTCTTGGCACAGCACGTACATGGACAAAGAAACACCAGAAAACCTAACGAAACAGAAGAATCAGTCATCCTTAAAAAGCACATTTTACACGTCATACAGCCGCGTCTTTCATTGTAGTCTAAACATCTACAAGGCCTTGCTCTTGCAGTATCTTAACATTCGTACACCCTGGAGTCAATGAGGGACTCTAAGGTCCTCAACAATACCCAAACCATCAACATGTGAATCATACATCTTCATACAATTATTTGTGGTGATATTTACATACTTTCATATCGCTGCTGTCAGGTGCAAACCTCCTATCTCCAAAATGATCAGGAATTAGAAAAAGGATTTTTAAAAAGGATCCAGTGGATACAGGTTTAGTCACAATTTTTTTAGAATAAATTTCATTGGTTGAGAAATGGTAAAACTGACTGATGGAGGTAGAGGGGGCTGATAGAATTAATTTATGGAAAAAAAAAATGAAAATAGTGAAATGTAAAGATACGAGGTTTGCGCCCGACAATTTTCTACGATAATCGACATGCTGACACGTGTGTAGCTGTTAGTGAAACTGCTCAAATGCTGTTTTTTAAGTACGTTTTGATCATACATGCTTATGCAGTTAGTTTTGGGGTGTTTTTGCTGCATGGTGGAGGATGCAGTAAACTCCATATCCTAGTTGCAGTGAATGCATGCGCTGCCAGGATTGGCTGCAGCTTGTTTGGGAGCGCGAGGTGCTCTGGGCCTGGATTGTGTGCACTCTGCTCAGCCTGCCCGCCTGTGTGCCTCCCCGATCACTTCTGGAAGTGATTTGACTGGTTTGCCCCGTGCACAGCTCCTTCCCCCCCTCTGCCCTCCTCCTCCTCCTCCTCCTCCTCCTGCAGGGGAGAAAAAATCCTGCCTCCATCTCCCATGTCCTGCCTTGTGAGAGCTTTTAGTTCTCTCAGCTTCAGAACTCCAGCTGCTGCCAGCTAGCCTCAGGAGATCTCCAGTGCAGCTCCACGGCACAACACAGAGCAGAGCTGAGTGGAGAGAGGAGCCCTCCCCTCCTCTCAGCCTCCTCTGGTCCACCTCACCTTCTGTCTTGCTGGGTGGGATCATATAGGAGATCACCCCTGTCCTTGAAACTAAAGCGCGCAGGTCTGCTAGCGTGTCATTTGTCTTCCTTGCACTCATGGAGCTTTACCTTCGTCAGCGAGGTAACAATTTCCGCTTGTCTCTTTCTCCTCGTCTTTAAAAAAATCATTTTTTTTCACCATTTCTTCTTAATAACAGCCCTTCATTTTTCTTTTGTTGCCTGTTTTTACTCTCCTCGCCTTCAGTGGTCTACTGCAGTTTGGCATTGGGATGTGTGTGTGCGCACTCGTAGGCGGTTGGTACTCCTGTTTTGGCAGGCGGAGATCGGAGTGTTGGAAAACGGTTCATAAACAGCAGCCGAGAAAGAGCAAGGGCAAAGTGGAATGTTAAGTTGAAACACATGCTGCATTCAGAGTGGGCTGTGTGCAAGCTAAGCCCTCTCTCTCTCCCTCTCTCTGTCCCGGCTTTGGCGTGCAGCTACACAGAGCTCGCTCTCTCATGCTTGGGCTCTGACACACCACCTCAAGGTTGCTTCTGTTTGCTTTCACGTGGTCGGAAGTGGCGTTAGAACAGCGTGCATACCGTCTGCAGGAGAGTTTGTTTTTTGCACCTTTGCATTGAGTTCACTTGTTGCATTCAGCAGCATCTGTCAGTACGGTCATGAAAAACCTGGAAAAATCATGGAATTTGCAAATAGAAATTAACAGGCCTGTTAATGTTTGGAAATTTCCCCAAAGTTTTGGGAAAGTCACGGAAATCAGTTTCTAGAGGTGCACATAATGCGTTCAAGGACTGTCAGAAATTTGAAAATCCCACAATGATTTCTGCTTTTTTACAGTTTCTGGCTATGATGAGTGGAATCATTTTGGAGGATTTTTGGAGAATGTGTGCCTTTCACACCAGAGGTCGAGATTCGAAGAAAAAGAAAATAGTCAAATTGTTGGCAAATGCTGTCTTTAAAAATCACCAAAAACTTTTTAAAAATTGCCAAAAAATCTTTTAAAAAACTAAATTGCCAAAAAAAATTCAAGCAAAAAACAAAATAAAAAATATAAGTCCTCCCTAGTGCTTAAAACATTTTTACATTTGATATGCTTTTCCCTTTTTTCCACCACCCCTTTTTCTCGCATAAATAACAAACAGTCCCTCAGTCATATGTGTCATATTTGAATATTCAGTTGTAATCTACTTTATATAATAAAGCTATTATATAATCATGAATGTTTGGTCTTTAAAATTAGTTTCAAAGTCATGGAAATTTATTGTGAAAATGTGTATAAACACTGATAACAATTTTGGATAGAAAATATCAAACTTCCGAAAAGCACAGTTGTTTTGCAGAAAACAAAACACAGCGATATAATGATTTTAACCCACCAAAAAAAAGATCCTTCACAATGGTCAAAGCGGATTCTGTGATGACTTCATCACCGTTGAGCAGCTCGCAGCATCAAAGCAAAATCAGTTGCACCGCGATTAGTCAGCGAGGAGCTCTCCCACCCCTCTTTTTTTCCCTCTCCTGATGAAGAATGGATCTGAATTTAATGATGTTTGTAATGAAACGCAAATCCCAGACTAATTACATTAAAGAGCTGTGATCTCCTGTTCCGTGCCTTAGTGAACATGTCATGATATGGTAGAGATTAGAACAGCCTCCAATTTAAAACCCCGCTGTGGAGTAGCAGCAGCTGTAGCTATCAGCTGGCTGGGCCGCGCGGCGGATCTGTGTGGACTTGTGTAGTGTTTATCTGGGCCACGCATGGCTGCCTGATGGGTGCGTTTTGATACTGATCACAGGGAGGTGAGGAAACACAAACGGAGCAGTTCTGCCAGCGTGCTGCTGCGGAGGGTATGACCTCAAATCAGCCAGCTACTTAGTATTTAAGCAGTGCATTACATTTCATGCAGACCAAGTAAAAAAAAAAGGAATTATGCATACAAATAAACGTGGAAAATGTATAGTAACAAATGATTTTACGTTAAAGAAAGGTAAAATTACTCTAGATACTCAAATTGCTTTGCTTGGGGCAACTTTTGCAAAATGACGAGTGCCAGTCACAGCAGCCCCATACATGTTTCTAGGAATTTTTGGAGATTCCGAGGATTTAAGGACTTTTCTAGGATTTGGGACGTTTTTTTTGGACATTTCTAAAAATTTCCGACATTTGTAGGAATTTTGGACGTTTCTAGGATTTTAAGACGTTTCTAGGATTTTAAGATGTTTCTAGGGTTTTAGGATATTTCTAGGATTTCATGACATTGAGTTTTGAGTTTTAGCACATCTCAAGGGTTTGAAGACATTTATGGAACTTTGGGACACTTTTAGGATTTTAGCACTTCTCAAGGGTTTCTAGTATGTTAGCACATTTCAGGGATTTTAAGACTTTAATGAGATTTTAGGATGTTTCTAGGATTCAAGCACATTTCTTGAATTTTTGGATGTTCGTCACTGTTTTTAATGTGAATTAGAAATTGGTTGGGGGGCCAGATTCGGCTTGTGTGCTGTAAGTTGAGAATCACTGTCGTACAGCCGCCCTGCTAACATGCCTAAAAATGCGGAAAGTATTATAAATATATAAAAAATAACACATGAATCTGCTTTTTATTGGTGGCTCAACCAGTTTTCCCTCAAGGAAATATTCTTTAATACAGAACTGAACATTGACAAACACACAATCTCACACACATATTCCAGCTCCGCCACATTTAAACCTCACTTTTCCTCTTTTTCGTGAAACCTGTTGAGCGTCTCTCCCTCGCGCTGACAACGACACTCAAAACTCCAATGTAGTTCAAGCGGCTGTCAGAAGCCATTAAAGGCGGAATATTTCGCAGTCTTAATGCCCGGCGGCAGGCTGACAGGCCCCGCTGCGAGATCCTTCGCGGCCCCTGAAGAGTCACCCTCTGCTGGGCTAACGAGAGCGGCACCCGGGGGCCTCCCGCCGCCGCCATCAGCCTGCCTTTGGTGACAAAGCACAGCACACGGCTGACACTCGAGATTAGCCGCTGCAATAACTGTTATCGCACATCTTCTCTGTGAGACTTCCTGCTTGTATTTTTCAAAACGGAGTTGACGGCATGATGCGGAAGCACCTGTCATTGCTTTTTTTTGGAGGAAGTTTGCGTTGTCCTTCAAGTTCACTGTTGTGTCGTTAGAAAAGAGAAGCACTATATGGTTCTCTAATCGCTGGATGGCTTTGTTGGGGCGCCGTCACAAAGCGAGCGGGGTTTCAGTACTCCGGCTGACGCGGCTCCTGTGATAATACTCAGCTTTGCTCTCAAAAGAATCCCCGCCACTCAGTTTCACACAATCTGCACTCGTTTTTTTCTTTAATCCTTTCATTTTTACCTCCCATTTACATTCATGAGCGCAGGAAGTAAAGTATTCCCTCCAAACCATTCATCCCTAATTGCGAGCATCTGATTGGCTTTTTAAAAAACTCTGAATAATTTCCAAAAATTGCTCTGTAGTGCTTTGTGGAGGTACAGAGAAGACTTTTTTTATTCTCTTTTTTAAATCCTGCTTATGTTGAAGCAGCTGCTTCAGAATATGTTGGATATTAATGTCATTAAAGTGAGTGACAAGTATTAGGATTTTTTTTTCTTTTTAATCAAAGAATATAGTTTTTCTGACAGTTTATGTCAACGGTTTTTATCTTAAACATATTTTTGTGCCACCTCGTAAGGAGAAACGCTGAAGTGATGAGTAGATTAGTCGTTCCAGAGTCACTCACTGAGCATAATTACATGAACAGGCTGCTTCCAGGCTCGCAGATGTGAGGATTTCCTGCTTTTTTCGGTTTTATATCACTATAAATCTGATATTGGGTTGGATATCTGATTATTGGATTTTAAGTTTTACCTCAGTTTCAGATCTAGGAACTTTTGATGGTACTTTTTCACTATTTTTTGACATTTTTTTAAAAACCTAATTGAGCCTTGAGAGCTTTATTAATATTAAAACAGTGTTTAAAGAGCTAGAAAAAGCAGCAGCAATGTGTTGAAGACAAATGGTGTGGATCAAATAACATAATTATGACATCAAATCAAAATGTAAATAAGAATTGAGTTTTAAAAAAATACATAAATAGCATTATTAACATCCTAAAGATCTTAAAGATGACCTGGTACTAGAGTTGTCTAAATCATTAAAAAACTAATGCGAGACAATAAAGGGCAAAAAGTGGCAAAAACAAGCACTTTTAGCGGATGCAAATTGACTGTGCGCACATGCACTGAGGGGTTACAATGCAGCCGGCTGCTCCATTTAACCTGTGTCAAAATCGTTGTTTGCATGAGTCATTAAGCCACAAAATTTGTAAAAATTTGGTTGAAAAAAATTGCCTTTTAAAGAGACAAACATATGAAGATCTTGAAATACCCCCCGAAATGGCTTTAGAAAGACATTTGGTAGAATAAACGACTGTTTATTCCTTTGAAACCTGAGCAGAAAAGTTTGAGATCTTTCAAAAACACGAGAAAGAGGCAGTGAGCAACTTAACAACACATGGCCCAAAATTAATCAAAAAATTAAAAAAAAAAACAAGTTACAAGAATATTACCTGAAAATAAGGAAAAACTGAAAAAAAGAAGAAAATTCCCTGAAAAAAATTGCAGTTTTTTTTTCTTTAACATAATTTTAAACAAATAATTATGAATGTAATTATCTGGACATCTTTCCTTTTTTGATAATTTTCTAATAATAAACCCCCCCTTTTTTAAATTTTCTTTAATATCTTTTATTCATTTCTTCCAATTTGTTGGGCACTTTTTGCCAATTCTTTCACGTCTTTTAAAGAAATTAAACCAATTTAAATAGCTTGTAAAAAGGCATCAGGGCGCAGCACATGAAAAGTGATGTTGAACCAGGTTTTACAGTTTTGAAAAGTAAAGGATCCTTGGCAAAAGCTCACAGTTTGTTTGTACCCCGATTGATATTAACGCCGTCCCCCGCCGTACCCGGGGAATCACACAGTAAATCCTCTCTGCTGTCGGTCACCCGCTGAGACCCACACTGCTGACATCTTTCAAAAAGTTTCTCTCTGGGTGTTTTGGCACCCTGAACTTCTCGTCTGTGTTCAACAGTCTGGAGGAAAATGATCACACTGAGGATTCGGCGCTCAACAGTAATCAACAGCAACACATTAGCGAGCCAGATGGTGCTGACTACAAGAGTAAATTAGACCCCGGGCCGTCCACAAAACACTCACACCCCCCCGTCATCTCACCACAGCGGCCAATGCCTTTGGCCCTCTACTTGCTCTTGTGTAAAGTCGCTGAAAATGTACACACATCCCGACCCTCCTGTGCATGTATTATAGCTCTTAAACACATATTAGGCATTCACAGACTCATCCTGACATGCACACAGCTGGGTTTCCCAGCTTTTGTATTTTTTTTCTTCTTCCTCTTGCTCCTTTTTTCTGGAATTGTATGCAAATCCGTGCTTTGCTGAGGAATAATAAGCAGGAGGGCTGATAAGTTCTGGTCCAGGGTGTCACCTCGGAGGAAAGGTGTGAGGGGAATTGTACCGCAGGCAGGAGGAGGTGCAGGACCCCGATGTGGCCAGAGAGAGGCAGTGTTGTGTTGCTGCAGGAAGTCATTGTGTGGCATTTTTTGGGGGGGTTTGTAGGCGTAAGAGTAAAGAGGAGGAGGAGGCGGAGGAGGGAGGTGTGGAGGGTGGGGAGGTGGTATGGCACTGCCAGTGTTACCCCTGGCAACCTTGATTAAGACAGGATATCGTTAGTACAATTGCTCTTGTGATGATTACATCGTGATGTTTCTGCCCACATGTGCAGGAATTTCGTTTTTTTTGTACGCAGTCTGTGGGCAGCTGAGAGGACCGTCTGCTGGTGTGTTGTTGCTCTGACAGGCGTGCAGTCTGGAGCACAGATAAGCAGAGAGACTGGGAACCTCCCAGTGGTTGTGAGTAAGGAGATGTGAGCACCGTAAAGATAAAAAACCCTTAGATATCCCTTATCTTTACACCATCATTGAGGCAGAAAAAACTTGTACTCTTGTCAGTTGCCACTCTGATGAATAATTAAAGAAAGAGTTAATTCGCCTTAATTAAATCACAGTAAATTAGTGTCAGGGCGCCCGGAGGCTCGGGTAGTAGAGCGGGCGTCACATGTGCAGAGGATTTGTCCTCGCTGCAGCAGCCGCAGGTTCGATTCTGGCCTCAGCTCTTTGCTGCATGTCATGCCCTCTTTCTCCCATTTCACGGTTAAGCAGTCCTATCAAAAATAAAGACAAAAATAGCCCCAAAAATATCTCAAAAAACTACAAAACAATCTGCTAAACAGCACTTATTTAATTCATTTACTTATGTCAAATATTCATTTTAGTACAGTTTTCTCTTGTTTTATGATCCTGTCAAGAGGCACACTGGGTAAGATATAGATATATTTTATTCTTTACTCGCCCAGTGTCTTTATCTGTTGGGATCCTTCCAAAACCGCCAAATTAATGTAGAAAAAACCTGTACTCTCTTTATTTTGACGAGTAATAAAATAAAGAGTCAATACAACTTAATTTAGCTGCTAATCTGCTAAAGAGCACATAGGTAAATCATTTACCTGTGTCAGATATTCATTTTAGTTGAATTTAGGACAGTACTCATTGCGTTCTCAGGACCGCTTTATACTGTCGGTCCCAAATGCTCGGACAGAAATTGGGAAAAGGGCGTTTGTTTTCTGCATCCTCAGCCTGGAATTAGTTGCAGAATGACTTGAAACTGAAGGAGCTGGTGTCGTTAAAGGTTTTTAAATCTAAAATATAAGACTTAGAGCAGAGTCCGTAGGATGTGGATGTTTTTAGCCTGCCTGGTTTGTACAACTGACTCCCGAAAAGCTCTCTTTTGACTCACAGCTAGTTCTCTTTTAATGCAGATTTTAGTGTGTGAATTAGTATTTTGTCTCCCTTTGTGTCTTCACTGCTGACTGTCTCAGCCGGGTATGCCTTGAAAACGAGATTCTTAATCTCAGTAGGACCAACCTGGCTAAGTAAAGGTTAAATAATATAAAATGAAATAAAATAATAAATAATCTACAAGGTCTTGATCTTGCAGCATCTTCACCCTCAGACAGCCTGGAGCCTCCTCACATGCCCGCATACAGACAGTGAAGGACTCTGAGGCCTCTGAAAGTACATAAAACCTCCACCATGGATGAATCATACATTCATGCACTTACTATTATACATGATGACATTCAGACACGTTCATGTTGAATAAGTTTTCATGACGGTCCATTAATTTGTGCACCACCGCACACTTTAAAATATGCGAGTTAAGTCACAGATTGTCAAAAATCTACATATATTATCCACAATATACAACACATACATATGCTCTGACTGCCACTGTGACTGCATTATCTCTCCCGCTCATTTGTGCGCCTTTTGTCACACCCACAAGGTCGACTGCAGTCCAAAGCCTGCATGTTTATGAGTGTATAATGCTGACCCCCCCCTGCTGTAAAATCTCCCTTATTAAAGCACAATCTCTGACCCGGTCTGTTGTCCTCTCTCTCTGCAGATCGCCTTCTCGCAGCACAGTAACTTCATGGATCTGGTGCAGTTCTTTGTCACGTTCTTCAGGTGAGCAGCTCCCCCTCCCCTCTCCCTTCTGTCAATTCACTTACTCCGCACCACAGATGTGTTAAAGTGGCGGCAGTCGCCTTCGACGTTTCTGTGTGTGTTCGTGATGTGGTGTGAACCGCGCTGATGGATCACCAGCGCTGCTCTGCTGTGCCTGTGCACCGGTCGTTACTGTGAGGAAGCGCTGCAGCTCGCTGGTTTATAGGAGCTGCTTAGCTGTCGGCACGTGAGGGCGAATGCACACATATGCACACACGTGCAACTCCTGCTGTTTTATTTATTTATTTACACGAGCACAGTCATAAACCAAGTAAACAGGGAGGTGTAGCAAAAATCACACGGCTCCGAAATGTGAATGTGTGCTCCAGGATTTCTCGGAAATTTGTTCCCCATTTAAAGGACCTAATTGTAATTACCAACCGAATAGGGGTCAGTATTTCACCGTTTTAATCCTGCCTCGTCTCATTACTGAGTGGTTACAATAAGCTAAACCGGTTGATTTGAATTGTGTCGGTCTGCCACTGTGTCCATACAACCACGATTTACAGTCTTCAGTCTAACGACAACTCACAGCTGACAGCTGAACGAGAATACAGCCGGTCAAAATTAGGCTGCTTTCTTAAGATCTTCACATGTGGCCTTTGTGCATAAAATTGACTTTATAGGTTACTGAGCTCAGTTTTAGCAACACCACAGTAACAAGAAAACAGTCGCA
Organism: Plectropomus leopardus; assembly: GCF_026936395.1. Taxonomy (NCBI): domain Eukaryota; kingdom Metazoa; phylum Chordata; class Actinopteri; order Perciformes; family Serranidae; genus Plectropomus; species Plectropomus leopardus. Next base: position 3,437,739 of record NC_142189.1, on the reverse strand, counting down.
TCACTCCATTTGAAATGTTTATCACCGACTTTGAGCCTGCAGTTTGTGTTGTCATTAGTTACACTAAAGATAGGTGTCGATGAATGGCCAACTTTAGATGTTACTTTCTAGTCTACAAAGTACAAGGCAGATATATTATTCTACAATTTGTGCTTGATCCTGCTACATCTTTGGAGTTGAAGGATGAGTTGATTAAAATCAGCAGTGATTATGAAGATTCTACGTGGTTGCTGCGCATGTTGCTGCTGATGGCATCATACAGTTCCTGCAGTGCATTTTTTGAATTTGCATCAGAGTCTTGTGTCCCGTTGGCTCTGAACGAGGTCCGCCCATTCAGTGCGACAACTTGATCTGGGATGTTAGGGGTTAAACATGTCTCTGCGGACATGTGCGCAAATAGATAAAATAAAATAAATAATAAAAAGAGATTTTTAGCTGTCGAGTTGCTTTTATCATATCATAGTATTCTGTGTATTCAGCAGTGAGTCAGATGTCTAAACCCACGAGTCCATATGATGAAAACGAGATGGGGCAATGATTGGTTTGTTTTGGCTTTGCGCCCATGTCCTTGTGGTTCACGCTGACATACAGTAGCTGAAATGTTTAGAAACCTTGGGATCTTAATGAGAATTCAGGGTTTCCTGTCAGAGCAACACGCTACTTTGTTATGATGGACACGCTGGTGTTTTTTTTGTTTTTTCTGGTCGGGCTGCATGTGTTGAGCTGTGATGAATCCTTTTTTTCTTCTTCTTCTTCTTCTTCTTCTTCTTCTTTTTCTTCTTCTTCAGCAGCTGCTGTAATGTGTTATCGATTGCAACAATGAAACAAAAATTGGGTGTGCAAGTGTTTTCCATGCATGTGTGAATGCATGTGTGTATGTTTTTCTGTGCGCATACATAAGACCCAGGGGAGAAATGTAGGACGTTTTCGTCTCCTCGTCTCTGCAACGTCTTGAAAGAATTGCAGGCTTTCTCGAGTCATACTGCTTTTATTGATCCGGCCGGCATGTACGGGCGGAGAGATTTGATGGTGCTGATTTGAAAGATTCTCTTTTTCTTTCAAAAGTCATGTTCAATAACCGTATGTTTCAGCATCGACTGAACAAATCTCCCCTCCACGCCGAGGTTTATTTTGGATGCTATTCAGCTGTAAAAACCTCACCTCGCTCCCTCTGCATACAGATGCCGAGCCTATTAATTTAAAGTGCAAGAAAAATACCTGAAAATTAATGGAAACAAAAAACAGGGAAAAAAGTGCTTAGAAATATAGAAATTTTAAAAAATAATTTTAAATGTTAATTATGATGATATATACAATACATTTTTCCCTATGTGTTTTTAGAAACGGAGAGAAAATGTCTTGAGAATTGGTAAAAAGAAAAAAAAGGGATAAAAAGAACAAGAAAGTTAAAATAAGACAATGAAATAACCTGGGAAATATTTTAAAATTCTTTAACATATTTTAAATTTGTAATTATAATCATAAGTATAGTTTATCCGTAGACATTTGTCCGTAGTTTTTTTTTTTTCAAATAATTTTCTAACTCCAATAATTTCTTGCAATTTGAGAAACATTTCTTTCCAATTTACTCATTACCTTTTTGTCATGTTTTCGAAAGAAATCTCATTAATTTACTTGGAGTTTAAAGGTTAAATTTATAACATTATTTTAAGTACGTAATTTTTCTGATGTTTCCGTAGCTTTTTTCTTCCTTCCCTTTACATTTTTTCCTTCTCTTTTTTAGAAATAGAGAGAAAATTACCTAAAAATTAGTAAAAATAAATAAATAAATTAATTAATTAAAAAAATTAAAATTTGATAAAATCACCTGAAAATTAGTAAAAAGGAAAAGTTAAAAAAAAGAAATAAAGAATTGCCGACTTTCTCAAGTCTCAAGAGATTTGATGGTGCTGATTTGAAAGATCCTCTTTTATTTTTTCTCCCATTCATGTTCAATAACCGTATGTTTCAGCACGGTCTGAATAAATCCCCCTCCACGCCGAGCTTTATTTTGGATGCTCTTCAGCTGTAAAGGCTCCACCTCGCATACAAATGCCGAGCCTGCAGTCGCTCATGATGCTGGCATGTTTATACACACGTGTCAGCGTTTGCAGGTTTGCGTGTCAGCATCCGGAGCGTGCAACCTGCGCCTGCTGTGTGCGGCGAGCAGGCATCACGGCGATCCATAAACACAACAACGCTCGATCTCTGTCCCCCCTGCATCTTTATCACCCCCTCTCTTTCTTTTCTCTTTACATCTCCTCTGTTTTGTCCTCCTCTCCTCCGTCATCTCTGCTTTCTGCCCCTCCTTCACTCATCATTTTTTACGTTCCCTTATTCTCCCCCTCAATCCCTCAATCCCTCGCCTCCCTCCGCCTCTCTTTCCCTCCCTCTCGCGCTCTCAATCTCCTTTCATCTTCAGCTCTCCATCTCCCCTTTCTGCTGTTTTCCTCCTCTCCACTTCGTCTCCTCTGTCCCTCACCTCCCTCCCTCCCTCTGTCAGTCTCCCTTGTTCCATCTTCTCCTCCCTCCCCTCTCTGTTTTCTTTCCTCCCAGCCTCCCACCACTCCCTCTGACTTGCTCTTAATCCCACAGCTCAGTCTTTTTTTTGATGTGTGTGCTGCCTGCCACTGATTTAGCACACATGAGTAGACCTAAAGTTAGCGAGCTCGCAGCCTTGTCCCTGTTTGCTTTTGGGCGCCGCATTGTTTGTGATGCGGGGGAGGAGAGGGATGCTAATTATCGTGGAAATTGTTTGCTCTTCTTCATTCCCGACTTTTTCTCTGTGTCTTAATCTCGCTCTCGGTACTTCCTCTCTCTCTCTCTCGGTGCAACGTTCCCCGCGGGGACAGATGAAGGTGGTGCCATCCCGTTATCTGCAGCACTAGCAGAGAGCGATACCCCCACGACAGTCCGCCGGCCGCAAAGTAGATGCATTAAACGTCGGCGACAATAAAAAGCGCTCACATATTCACGTCCAGCTGTCCGGCTGCACCTCAGCTTCAGCTCCTTATGCTGAATCATGGCTTTTAACCCCTAAAAACCTGAGTGAAATGTGTTGATTTCTTTCAAAAACATGGGAAGAAGGCAGAAAGAAGAAACTGCCCCAAAAATTAGCAAGAAATTAGTGGAAAAAAACAGGGAAATGACCTGGAAAGAGTGCTTAAAAATGATAATAATTGTGCTATATAATTTTGATTATGTAATTATGATACTGTTTCTTTAGTTTTGTTATTTTTTCCTTAGACATTTTTCCCTATAGCTTCTTAAAAACAGAGAGAAAAATATGTAAAAAGAGAAAAGGGATAAAATGAAAAACAAAGTTAAAATAAGAGAAAGAAATGACCTGGAAAAAAGTGCTTAAAAACTACAATAATTTTTTAACAAAATTTCAAAGATGTAATTACGTTAATGTTTCCTTATCTTTTTTTTCCTTTCAGAGTCAGAGCATTTATGAAAAACTTTTTTTTTCTGAATGTTATACTAATTGAATGTTCCCTCTTAGTTGAATGTTTTTTTTCCAGGGCTGGAAAATCCCTTGAGAATGTGAAATTTCTAAAATATTTTTGAAAATGCAATGAAAATGTATCTTTTTTTTCCACTCAAACTGTCATGTTTTTAATTTAAAACTTGGCTGCTGCTAAAGCGAGCACCCTTTGAAGTAATCGTGACCTGAATGAAATATTTCTTGGCTACATAAGTCCAAACTGCCGGGTGGAGGAAACTAAAAGAGCTATCATAAAAATGCAACTTTTTATTTATTATATATTTATTTATTTTATTTTTTTAGATTGCACACTGGGACATATTTGTCACGGAAATATTACTGCGGCTGTGGCTATTTTTGAAGTCGGACTTTGTGCACCATCTCTCACCCAGCTGGTTTACCGAGCTGCTTCAAAAGGAAAATGAAAGTTTGTTTATGTTTTCTGAATAGTTGATGTTGTTTATGAAGCCGTGATCTGCAGCGGTTCAACAAAGGTGCATGTGAAAGTGGGACTTAACTTACAGAGGTTACATCTGTGTGAGTGTGTCTTGGAGAATTAAATGTGCTCTAATATATAATTTACCAAAATAAAGGGAAAAACGAGGATTTAATGTCCTATTCAGCCAAGTATTTCTGTGCAGCGGTGAGTTCTGCAGTGTGGGCAAAACAAGAGAGACATAATGTTTTGATGTAACTTCAAATCCTGGAAAAAGAAGGAGGTCAGGGCGCATTGATAAAGCTGTCAGGTTTGTGAGACAACACTCAGCTCCTCTAACCTGCTGTGGGATCCCGGCTCTTTGTTGTGGGACCTACAGGAGTTTCTTTTTCGTTTTGACGGATACATCAAAAGATTTTCTCAATTCTTCCTCTGCAGCGTTGACCACACGTTCACCGGCTTCGGTGTTTACTTCTTATAAAAACTTGCCTTAACCTTCTTATAGTCATCGCCGAGGCCTGATGTCCCAGAAAATTCTGCGTCCCCTGAGACTGTACGTCCCCGGCATATCTGTGCTGCTGACAGCTAATATTAAAACGTTTGTGCTCTCTGATGGGCACTTAGATCCAACCTGAGTGCTTAGATATATTTTTAGTTGCACGGCTGGTCTCAGTGGGGAGAGAGTCCCTGGTGCTGGCAGTGTGCGCCCAAAAATGTCTCAAGAAAAACACTCTTGAGTCTTCAGACAGAAGATTATCTCTGTTTTCACGTGCTGTGTGCATGTTGAAGAGTTACTTAGTCATCCCTCGTCTCCATGGCAACTGTAAAACAGCCGCCTCATTCAGTGGCTGTAGCTCAGAGGTAGAGCGGGTCGTCCTCTAATCGGACAGTCAGCGGTTCGATCCCCGACTCCTCAGTCAACATGTCAAAGTGTTGAGTGTGTATGAAAGGTACTGAGTAGCAGGTGGCATCATGTATGGTAGCCTCGGCCATCAGAGTGTGAATGTGTGTGTGAATGTGTGTGTGAATGGGTGAACGTGACATGTGGTGTGAAAGCGCTTTGAGTTCAGTCCTTTTACAAATCTCCTTTTCTATGCAAAATGCATTTTCGCTGTTCATCTGAAATATGAGGCTTTAGCACCCTCACTGACTCCTAATATAGTCCGAATATTCAAAAAAAACACTTTATCAGGGCTGCAGTGAGCGTAAATTTTGTGGTACAAATTAATGAAAGAGCATATAAACCAGAAAACAGCTGAGATTCATTTTGCTTTTTTCAGCAATTCACAAAAATATCGTCATAACCAGTGAAATCAACAGGCCACAGCACAGACATAAAGGTCCAACAATAATATTCTACAAACAGTGGTGCCACTCTGATGTAGCTGTTGGCAGTTTAGGAAAATGGATATTTTTGACTTGTTACAGCTGTATTTTGCGTAGAGAAACAACCTCGTTAATAATAATAACTAAAACTTGCTGTCTCTGATTCTGGGGGTGAGCTAGATTGCATCCCAAAAATCATCCCTCTTATAGCGTCTTTATAAGACAGTTTGTTTTATCAAACATTTCACCTTTAGGATTATCAGGATTATTTAGGATTATTCTCTCTGCATTTTCATTTCTATTTTATTTAAGACAATGCTCATCTATCAACATTTCTGTGAATGTGCCAGTGTTCGCCATCAGGCTCATTTTCTACCTGCAGTCCTTTTGCAAGATGTTTTGAAGCCTTTAAAATAATAAAATCCACATACCAACAACAGCAGGACACCGTAAAGACAGCAACCGCTGCAACAAACGGGAACTTCCAAGACAAAACGCGAGCCATTTTAGCACTGACAGCTGTGCACACATCATGAAGCAAAGACACACATCTAACCATAACATGCAGAGCAGCAACAAGCAATGACAACAGACAGAAGCAGAGATAAAATACAAGAGTCATAATTCAGACCTTAATCAAATGTTAAGAGATAAAGTTACGGGTTAACAATATGTTTGTATGCACTAAAACACAGGCAGGCCAAGCAACACAAAGTGGTCGTCATATAGATGTCTTTCTGGAAATTTGCAGGTAAATTCGTATGATGTTTGCAGTCGGCAACTGCTATTACGTTTGTGGGATAATTACATTAAAAGCTGCAGATTTGTATTACGTTTGTGGTTTATCACGTTTGTGGGCTGTTATTACGTTTGCAGGTGTTACATGGCGCCTTCTAAATTCGGATGGATTTTGATCGGATGTTTCTATTGCTCATTAAATCGCTCCGAAATTGATCCCGATGAAATGGTTTTCCTCTGTAGTTTTGAGGCGGACTATTAGAACAATTTTTGAAATGATATATTGATAGTTATTGTTCGTTTTTGGTGTGGACAGTCCTTAAAACTCGCTAGAGCCCCTCAGGATGTTTAAAAGTCCATTGTGTGAGATTTAGGGGGATTTAATGGCATCAAGCTCCGAGGATTGCAGATTGCAACCAGCTGCGGATACAGACGACATGTTGGTAATATTTTGCATCTCTGCTACAGATAGTTTCTGTGTGTCCAAAGCCTGACATCTTATTCCTTTGTGCCACAGAGCTCATTGTTCTCCAAAAAGTAAAAGCACATCGGAGAGCACACAGTTGCACTGGATGACACGTTCGCTCAGAACAATGGGCAGTAATGACCGCAGACGTGAATCAGCACCAGGCGAGCTCATAAGCACTCTGGAGAAATGTCATCCTCCTTTGAGATTAATTATTAAAAACTCATCAAATAATCTTAATTCACCCCACTTTGCGGCGTGTTAGCACGGCTGTGTGTTTAAAACGATTAGTGATTTATTTTGCTTCGCCGGCTGTTTGAACAGAGGGGAGGCGTCGTTTTGTCGGGGCAGAGGCATTAAAAGAGGGGGTACCAGCAGGCTGCCCGCCCTGGGCCAAGTCTGGGTGGGCGGGTGTGTGGGCGGCTGGGATACGATGAAGTGAATGAATCACCCCGCTGATATCAAGGAGACTGAAAATCTCTCCTCTGAGAGGCGGACTCAAATGTACCAAAGAGTTTTCCGTCTCCAGCTGAGGCTTCGCTGCTGGACCCTTCCGGAGTCAACCGGTGGCAACTTCTTCACTGCTTTCTTTTGTTGTTATTTTGAGTAGCAGAGCTTTGTCATCAAATAGTACCCAACACAATTCCTAATCACAAGTGGAGTACCAGCGTAATCGCCCAGCCGCCATCAGCATGCAGCAGCAGGGAGCGGGCGGCGGTGTTTTTCCGCTCGCTGACCTTGTTCTCGACCGTTTACCTCGTTAGAGCCGAGAGGTGATTATTGTCGTCACTCTCAGGTCTCTTGAGTCAGCACAGTAACCGTGTACGTCGCTCTCCTTCTCTCTCCACCTCCCAGTGTCAGCTCAGCCTCTGCTCCTTCTCCCATCATCCCCAGCAGGGCCCTTTAACCCTTTGTGCCGAGGCCGCTGCAGTCATACTGTTGCTATTTGCCACTGGCTCTGTGCTCAGTATGTCCCAGTTACACAAATGTATCTCTGCACCGTCCTCTCCACTTTTCATGCCTCCCCGCCAGCGACAGCCGTGGCAGGTCTGTCCCATTCTCCTGACCGCAATATCTCAGGAACGCCTTGAGGGAATATCTTCGAATTTGGCACAAACATCCACTTGGAGTCAATGATGAACCGATTAGATTTTGGTGGTATCAAGTCCAAGGTCAAGGCCACTGTAACTTCATCTGTCTTATTCTCAGAAATGCAATAGCTCAAGAGGGTCATGGAATTTCTTCCAATTTGGCATATACATATATATATATATATATATATATATATACTGTATATATATATGTTTGTGTGTGTGTGTGTATATATATAGATAGATAGATAGATTTATTAGGGCTGTCAATTGATTAAAATATTTAATTGTGATTAAAATGCATGACTGTCCATAGTTAACTATAATTCGCACATCTTTTTTTCTGTTCTAAATGTAACTTAAAGGGTTATTTTTCAAGTTTTTAGTAGTAAAATGGGAGTGGACAAATATGCTTACTTTACACAAATGTACGTATATCATCATTGCCTCAAGCCAGAACGATGCCAGTAACTCTCCAGAATATTCTCCAGAATAACCTCAAAGGCACTGCATGCTCAAAAAAACAAACTGAATGAGAAAGTTGAGCATATCTCTGCAGAGAAGCTGTGATGGCTGGTTGGAGGCTGTGAGTGACGCAGGGCACATATATGAACGGGAGCCGCCCGGCCGCTGCAGTCATGTAGCTGCACCATCAGTGGTCAGTGTGCTGCAGCGGACCTGCATAAAGTGCACTGCAAACTATCCAGCGTGGTCTGCCTTTGGCGAGGGGAAGCAGGGCTCTGTGCATCAGCTGTGTGTAAGACTGGAAGTACTCCGGTGGTAACTCAGTTCACATCGACAGTAGATGCAAATAAGTTTGGCTGTGTTGAAAGAGCCGTCTGACCGGGCTTCACAGCAGAACTTCTTTACCCATTTTCATGCGCCCAAAAAATTAGTGGCGTTAAAGTGAATTTGCAAACTGACATCTTTTTGGAGCGTAAAAGTGATGTAAATGACTTGTTTGCTTAATAGCAGCTGAGTCATGCAGGTACTGGTCCTCAAAGAACTGGTCTAAAACGAAGCCCTCCAGTTAAATTATTCATTAATGGTCGGATGTTTTGGGTAGACGCCCTTCCTCTGCTGAAGTTGCAACTTTTCCATCTGGCGGTGTTGATTGGAGAGCCGTACTTCTTTTGATTTTGCTTTTGAGGATTCAGCAGCGCCCGTTTACACATTAAACATGTGGATTCATTATCATTTTGAGAAAGAAATAAAAAGCTTGACCACCCGCTGCCAAATACACACGTACGCACACATTTTTGGGTCTGTGTGTTGGTCGCGGGCTCTGAGGGTAACGTAGTGGCCACTCATGCATATTTTGGCAGCTTGAAGTGGCCTGCAACAGAACATAAATAATTCTGTTGTTGTGATCATCATCTCACTACTCAGCCTCTTAAACACATCTGCAGGTTTAGACACTGGAACAGAAACTCTCTCCGGTGCACACGCTCAGTCTTTTGTGCATACTTACACACACACACACACACTCAGAAACACTCTTAATTCAAACACAGAAGGCAGCTGGCCACTCAGTGGTGCTGTGTGCCCTCTGAGCTGTATGATTACCCTTCACACACACACACACACACACACACACGCACAGATATATACACAGCGACTGGCTCTTTTTCTCTCTCTGCTGCATCTTTAGAGCTTCGGACTGCAGCCTGCACGAGTTCATGTGTCGGGGGTCGGCTCAATACAATCAATTCCAAAATGTCAATTTAAATTGCAACCACTTTACTAACGACAGATCATTCCCAATTATCTCCCTGTGGTATTTGTTCTCAGCGGCTTCATTATCGAGCGGAGAGCTTTTCTGTCTTCAAATTCGGGAAAGCGACCCATCACTATGATTTGCTGAAAAGAAAGTGACATTGACCCCGACCCTGATACGCGCCCCTGGAGCTCGTGGGCTCGCCGCTTCCTCTCGCACACGTTTGTGTTTGTACACAAACGTCAGGCTGCATTAGCGTCACCAGCAGCGGTGACAGGGCGGCTGATGGGTGATTGACAGCAGGACAGAGTGTGGACGACTCTGTAGCACGGAGACGCAAAGCAGAGCTGTGATTTCATCCAACTGTCAAGCGAATGTTTTTAAACTTTTTGAAATGTTGACTCGTATAAACAGACTTTTAAAAAAAACAAAAAACAGAAATTTGATTTGTACCGGACACATTTTTGTTGTGTGAAACACATCTCATAATTTGAGTTGTTGTTTATATTAAGTGCCATTCTCTGTCAATCATTTTAAGAAATCTTTAACCCTTTGAAATCTGTAGTCACATCACTTTTCTTGTGCTGCTTTGAGACGCTTTTCACAGGTATTCAGACATTTGAAAACTGAGTTAATTGGTTATTCTTTCAGAAACATGGGGAAAAAGGCAATGAGCAACTTAGTGAGAAATGTTCCAAAAATTGCAAGAAATTAGTAGATTTAGAAAATTAGGTTTTTAAAAAGCTAGGAAAAAGAGAAGAGAAAAAAGGAAGGGAAAATTATTTTTATAATTATCACAAGTACATATTTAATGCCATGTTACATAAATATTATAATTTTAATTACTTTACCTAGACTTGTATGCCTTGTTTAATTATTTATTTAATTATTTATATATTTATTCATCAGTCAAAAATGTTCCACAAATTGCAAGAAATTAGATTTAAAAATTTATTTTTAAAAGTCTAGGGAAAATATCTAGAGAAAAAAGCTAGGAATAATTATATTTAATAATTGCATATTTAAATTTACATTGCATTTTTTGCTAATTTTATGCAATGCAATAACACCTCTTGTGGCGGCTGCTGCATCTGCCTGAGGGAACCAGTTACGAGCACATAGCCATAGCATCAAAAAAAGCCAAAAAAGGGTTTTTATTGCAGTTTTGTGAAATATGGCTTTTTTTTTAAAAATCACCTGGAAATCCACCTCTTGAGGGTTTATTAACTGTCCGGTCTTACACTGCAGTTTATTGTTAAAGCGGTAACTGTTTTGTTCCTAGACAAAGCGTGTCACTCCAGGCTGTAGAACCTGTTTTTGGAACTTTTTACCTTCTATTTTTGACAGTTTAGATATGAAACCCACCATAGAGGTTTCAAGTCGCAGCTCTTACTTCCTTCACCTACTTTTCTCTCTTTTCATACAGTTAAAATGTAAAAATAAATATTTGTACGGAAACCCCGCCGCGCTTTCACGTGTACATCCGCACAGTTTGTGCATGATATCATCCAAACACACACTCATCCACACTCAGCGTGGCGTTTGCCCTCAGCCTGCTCCTTGTTGTGTTGACTGACAGCCGACTCTGTCTCTCCCTCTCCGCCCCGAGACACCTGAGGAAGACAGAGACACGCTCAGCTCACATTCAAACCCTGTCTCGCTGTCCTAAGGGGCCTCCCCGGGCACTCAGCAGGGGTTGCTGCAGGTGCTGTGCCAGAGTCCCGGCCTTCTCCTCCTCCTCCTCCTCCAAGCTTTCTAGTCTCTCTGTGAAGCTGCGCCTCCTCTTACTCCCTCCTTCTTTATCTGAACCTTTGCTGCTGCAGCACCGCCGGTCCATTTACCTCCCTGCCTCGGTGTGTCTTCTTCTTTTTTTCTTCTTCCACACTGTCTTTCATATTCCTTCCACATTTCCAACCTTATCTTTTTTTCCCTCTTTCCCGTTGCCTCTTTTTCTTCTCCCCACCTCTTGCTCCATCTCCTTTTTTATGCCCCAGTGCCGGCGGCAGTGTGTTTTTTGTGTTGTCCATCTGTACATATGTCTGGCCCATTCTTGTGGAGTTGAAATCTCAAAAACACTGTGAGGGAATTTCTTTAAATTTAATACAAACGTCCACTTTGTGTTAAGGATAAAATGAATAGATTTCGGTGCTCATAGATCAAGGGTCAAAGTCCCTGTGACCTTGTTTGTCTCATTCTTGTGAACCAAATATTTAAAGAGCACATAAAGGGTTGTTCTTTCTTTCTTTTTTCATGGATGAACTGATAAGATTTTGATAGTCACAGGTCAAAGGTCAAAGTCACTTTGACCTTAAAATCTGTCTCATACTTGTAAACATGTTATCATGAGCACCTTGAGGGAATTTCTTCAAATTTGGTGCAAATGTTCTCTTGGACTCCAGGATGAGCTGATTAGATTTCAGTGGTCACAGGTCAAATGTTGAGGTCATGGTAACCTCGTCCGTCTCATACTTTTAATAGTGATATCTCAAAAACACCTTAAACACCATATTTGGCACAAATGTTTGAATGGACTGGAGGAGATAAGATGTTTTTGGTGGTCAAGAGTAAAGGTCATGGTGACTTTCCATTTCTCTCATTCTTGTGAAAGCGATATCTCAAGAACATCTTAAAGGGGATTTTTTTCAAATTGGACATAAACGTTCACTTGGACTCAAGGATGAACTGATTAGTGGTTGATCTTTAATGGTCAGGGTCACTGCAACCTTGCATCTGTCTTATTTTTGTGAACAAAACAGCTGAAAATGGGCTTTAGAGAGTTTTCTCAAATTCTGCACAAATGTCTACTTGGGCTCAAGAATGTACTGATAAAAATCTGGTGGTTGAAGGTCGAAGACCAAGGTCATGGTGACCTCATAAAACATGTTTTTTGCCATAACTCAAGAACTCATACCATCAAAGTCATGGTGACTGTGCATTTGTCTTGTTTTCATGAATGTGACATCTCAAAAACACCTTTAGAGGAATTCTTTAGATTTGAAACAAATGTTCACTTGGACTCAAGGATGAACTGATTAGTTTCTGATGTTTGAAGGTCAAGGTCAACAGGACCTTGCATCAGCCTCATTGTTGTAAATGCAATATCTGGCGAACAAAAACACCTTGAGGGAGTTTTGTCACATTTGGCACCAATATCCACTCGGACTCAATAATTAGAATCTGCTGGTCAAAGGTCAAGGTCATGGTGAACTCATAAACCATGTTTTGGGCCAAAACTCAAGAAAACGTATGCTTAAATTTTGCACAAATGTCTAATAGGATATAATAATGAAGCTCTGACACTTTACATCAAAGTGTATGAAATGTCCGTGTTGTTATTGTGAGTGCAGCTTGACCGGTGCGCTCAGGTGCACTGCTGCATGCTGGTATTTCTGCTTCTCCTCCTCTCCTCTTGCATTCTTTAACACTCTCTCTTTGTATCTGACCTCATTGTCAGGTCATCAGCGCCGAGCTGCAGAGAGATACAAGTGAAAGATGGAGCAGATAGAGAGAGTGCAAGGAGCGCCTGGTGGTTAAGCCCGCCCCCCCTCCGATAGGTCCGGGAGGAGCTGACAGCCGCTCTGCGTCCGTTTAATAATAAATGAGTCAGATCAGTAGGTTCGACTCCACTCTCCGCTCTTTCTCCTCCTCTTACTCACCTGTAATGAGTAGGGAGGAGAGCAAAGGGAACGTGAACTGGGCTGTAACGCCCTCCTGGGGAGTCCCATGAGGGAGGCCAGGTCTTTTCTTCCCACCTCGTGTCCACACCCCCCCTCCACGTCTCATATGTGTACTTTAAAGGCTGCGGAGCTCCTGCTGTGGAAATCAGTTTTGGCAAGCTCGATTTAAAAAAAAAAAAAAAGCAAATTCTTGCAGAAAGCAGCTAAAAAGACGTCTTTGGACTCCTCATGCTGCGGGCCCCGTTGCAGGATTGTGGGAAATATAACATGACTTGTGGAAAAGCTCTTTATTTTTTTGATTTTTTTCACCTCATTGTTTTTGCTCTGATCTCTTTTACCTGTTCAGGATGAAGGTGCGCCGGCTCGGCTTGCTTACGCTTTTAGAAGGAATCTGCTCCTTTATTCACCAATCAATTTCTTAAATCCTCATATTCCCTCGGCTGCTTTGGTCGCCTTTTTCGCTGCAGCTTTTGTTTTGATCTCTCAGTTTTTGTCACCGCAGCTTCTTCTTTCCACAGATTAGATCTCAGACAGGCAGTTTGCTCCAAACAAGGTCACATTTACCAAGTTGTCAGTCTCGAATAGCTTCCTGCAGGTAAATAGGGCTGCGTAATATATTGATATTATATCATAATGTGATTTTATGGCCCAATACATGGAAGAAAAAGCAGACACAACATTTTACTTGATAATGCGGTTGGTTATGGAGGGTTTGGAAACCTCGGCTGCACTGGATAAATCAGCTGCATTGTTTTCATAACAGGATGCGTTGATGTGATTGATTTGTTTTGATGTGAGAAGTGAAAATACCCACGAGGATGCTCTGCTGCATCACATTTCTTCTGGTATGAGGCATTTTTGTCGTTTTTAAACAGATTCTACTCTTTGTTTATTCAATTTTTAATTTTTTGATTTTTAATTTTTTACACAATTTTATGTTTTATGTTTTATTTGTTTACATTGGAAATGCCTCCAGAGGTCCGTTTCACAAAGCAGGTTTAGCGAAAACTCTGAGTCTGTTAACCCTGAAATGAGGGAAACTCTGAGTTTTCCGTTTCAAAAAGGGAGGTAACTCAAACCAGAGAAAGAAGTGTAACTCTAGCCTGTTTCACAGAGAGGGGTAACTTAAGCGCTCGGTCAGTTACCATAGTAACAGACTCTATGAACCTAACCTGGTCGGGACCAGGTTTTTCTCAATGAACCTCGAGTTTCTCTCAGTCTCCGCCCTCTTTCAGCCACATATGCTATTTGATTTCCTCATTCATTCATTCATTCATAGGCGAGTGTCGGAGTATAGTTCTGCCGTCTGTCAAAATGGCATGCCCTATCATTAATGATCCAGTGGATGAAGGAGCAGCATTACTGCGCAGAGAATTAGGCCTAAATATTCGTCGGGAGATTGTTTTCAGATCGCGGATAGATGTTCTCGCATTTCCGGACAGTTATCTTTTTGAGCGGTACCGTTTCACATCACAGTCCATATTATACATACACAACCTAATCCGTCCTTACATTTGCAGCATTACCAACCGCAGTCACGCTCTCACATCCCATCAGATATTGTGTGTTGCGCTGCGGTTCTTTGCAAATGGCAGTTTCTTGTATAATGTTGGAGATGCAGAGCATTTAAGCAAGGCAACTGTATGCAGGGCGGTCAGAAAAGTGTGCCTGGCCCTGAAATGACTTTTACACATCGTTGTCGTTTTCCGTGGACATAAACCTGTCAGAGCCATCAAGGAGGAGTTCCACAGGACTGCAGGTGAATGATGTAGACATCTGTTACATTAATTTTGAATCATATTCCGTTAATGACATTGTGCTGCAACCTCAGACTGGGATTAGTAATTTTAATTTCTTTTAGGATTTCCCAGTGTGATTGGCTGCATAGATGGCACACACATCCCCATCCCCATTGCACCTAAATGAAATAAAATGAAATAAATTAATACGCTACCATTCAAACAGTTTTCCCCCGTAATAGTATTGTGATTGGAAAGGACTACATTTAAACTTACGCATTGACCCGGGCAGCAATGTTCTCCCACGCCGTCTCCCTCGCTTTTGCAGCTGCAGCGGTGTTGCACTTCTTTCTAAAAACATGTTCAAACTCCGCATATGAGCGCATTAAAATTTCCAATTCGAGTGGGGTGAAGAGCGCAGCCCTCCGCTTCCCCGTTGCCATGGTGACTCGTCGAATCGGGGCTCCATTGATGCTGGCTTTTTATAGTTGTGGTGCACGCGCTTAACTCCAGGTGAAACTACTCCGAGTTGATTAAACCAACTCAAATCAGCTCTTCTGGAACCGGAAACTCAGAGTTTCCTATCTCAGAGTAGATCAACTCAGAGTTCAGGGTTACACTCAGAGTTTGTTGAACCTGCTTTGTGAAACGGACCCCAGGGAAGTCTCTTTTCTTCCCGGGGTCCACACAAAACAAAAACAAAAAAGTAATTAAAAAAAAGAAAGAAAGGAAAAAAGAAAATAATAATAATAATGATTATAATAAAACAAGATGTAATTAAAATTGAATTAAAAAAACTGTGATAATAGTTTAGTTGTAATAAATTAAGAAAGCAAGATGAAATTAAATTAGAAAGGACTGTTTCCTTGGTGAAAGAGACTGCTTTTTAAGGCTGCATTACAGTGAAGCGATGTCATTTTCTAAACTTATCAGACTATTCTCGCTGTCCTCTTGCTCTTTTTTGAGTATTTCATTTTATTTTCCAAAATATACAAACACATCGATGGCACAAAAACATTACAAAAGCCTAAAAAATAAATTAACAAGAAAAAAAATAGCATGTAACAAAATTTAGTACAAAGAAAAGAGAGGGAAAAAAGGATTTGGAGATAGGATCACATTGACCATGAAAGCGGTGTCTATTATAACACAGCATGGTTAAAAAATAAATAAATAAAGAGATAATCATCATTCAGCTGTTCTGTTATCAGCCACTTAATCATTATATCCACATTAATTTTGTTAAGGCACCAATAGTCAGTCCTACAGTATTGTTTTAATATCTGTGTATTTTG
Source organism: Plectropomus leopardus (assembly GCF_026936395.1). Taxonomy (NCBI): domain Eukaryota; kingdom Metazoa; phylum Chordata; class Actinopteri; order Perciformes; family Serranidae; genus Plectropomus; species Plectropomus leopardus. The sequence goes on along the minus strand of NC_142189.1, from coordinate 3,421,767 downwards.
TCAAAAACATTGTAATATTTGATTTTCTCTCATCGCCCAGCCCCACAGGTAAATATGAGCACACGCGCTGCAGCTCCAAATATACAAAATAAAATGTACAATAATTAAATGCTCTTTATTGAACTTACAAAAAGCACAATTTACAAACCTGCAGTTTTAATTAGCTGCAGTCTGCCGTCTCCGTTACGTTCAAAAGGTGAGACGATACCTGTCCGTGCTGAATTTAATTATCTGTAGCTAATTAACACCCATGATCTGGCACTGGGGGCATCGAACAAGGCTGTGTAAAAAAAAAAAAATCATTTCGGCAATCTTTGCACACCACACTGCAGCAACATGCTTCATGTTACCTGAGAGAACAGGCACTATCTCATTTTTCACCCCACCATCAAAAATAAAGTGGATCCAGCCACTTTCCCAGCTCCCATTGTGCTCGCAGCGAGTAAACAAACTATACAAAGCCGAGATTATACGGAAATTTGTATTCTGCGACGTGCAGCCCTGCTTCTTTTTCAGGTGGGTAACGCTGCCTGGAAGTGTCCCACCACCCATAGCGCTGCAGGGTTTAGTGGTGACAAGTGCAGGGGCAGAACGGGACCTCGGAGCGGCTGCTGGTTAGCGTGAGGTTCAGCAGACAAACTTATCAGCTGTGCTGAAAACGAAATGGCGTTTGGCTGCCGAGCGGGTTTAATTTCCCGCTCCCGGAGTGGAAGCCAGCGGCTGGCGGGCGGGCGGGCTGCCGGATTAGTATTCAGCAGGCCGTAGACAACAGAGCCGGTGTGTTGGTGTTTGCCCTGTGGCTGTTGTCTCGCTGTCAGGTTAGCCAATGACACGTCAGAGCTCACCTCTCTGGCCTCAGCAGCTCCTGGTTATAATACACTCTCTCTGGCTCTCCTCCCACACTCACACACACTGCTTCCATCATGTTTTTGTACTTGATTTAGTCAGGAGAGGTTTGCATGCCACACATGACATTTTTGATATTTTCCTGCTTATTTTACATGTTCATTCTCTTGACCTATGTTTCTATTGTTGAGCACTGAACTGATAGGGAAGTTGTTTAAGTTAATGCAAGGAATCTCTAACTCATGTAAATGTGTGCAGATAAGTGCGCATATTAATTTAATGACATATTTAAAATTATTTTGCAAAATTATTGTAATTTTTAATTTTTAAGCCCTTTTTCCAGGTCATGGCTGGGTTTTTTTGTGCATTTTTTTGCTTTCTTTTTTCTTTTTTTAAATTCAGTTTTCCATTAATATTCTTGTACTTTTTACTAAATTATTACTAATTTTGGGGTCATTTCTTCTTTTGTCATTCACTGGTTTTAAGTGAATGTTAGGAATCGCCAATTCATGTACAAATGTGTCGGGTTGCAGCGGTATACCGGTTTCAAGGTATAACACGGTTTAACGCTTTGAAACTGAAGTGACATAGTTATTCTTGGCTGCATTCAGATGTCTTTTACAAGTTTTCAAACTATTGAACCATGAGCAAATTTGTGCGATTTCTTTCAAAAACATGGAAAAAAGGCATGTTAGTACACGTTACAATATTTGCAAAAAAAATTGTGGATTTAGACAATAATTCCAAAAACCTTAGAGAAGAATATCTAGAAAAAAACTCCACATATTTATATAACTATGTATTTAAAATTATTTGACAAAATTATTATAATTTTTCAAGTAGTTTTTTCCAGGTATTTTTTGTTTTTTTAAGTTTCCTTTTTATTAATTTTCCAGTTCTTTTTAAAAAGTTATTGCTAACCTCAGGGTAATTTCTTCTTTTGTTGCTCGTATCCATCTTCAATCAAGTCAAATCAAATCAAGTCAATTTCTCCAGGTTTCAAGGGGTTAACACATGCTGTACATAGCCAAATTGTGCTGTACCAAACTGTGAAAACAGAAAGACTGCATGAACCTGTTTTTTCGCTAAAAATTGCAGCTAAATAAATGGCTGACATAAAACGTAATTCTACCAAATGATCATCATTATTTGATTTTGAGCAATTTGTTTTCAGGACTTTTTGTTCCGTAACACAGTATTTCTTGCTTTTAAATTAATAGCATGAAAACTATTAGAACTGGATGTTTTCAAAGATACTCTGTAGATTTTTTTGTCGTTTTGGAGTCACCATAAAGCAGATAAATAGATCATTACATAAATACATGCATAACATATTTGCAGAGGGAGTAGTATTTGGTGGCACCGGTGTGGCAGTGAAATGTGCAGCAGAAAAAAAGACCACCAGCCAAAGTAAACACTGCAGGTCTCAGTACATTCAGTGAGAAGCTTTGCAAAAGCTTTAACCGGGTAAGAAAAGCACTCAGCACGTTTGTTAGGCCTTGAGGACATGCACAATATGACGAGGTGAAAAAATACAAACCAAACATTGTTTACAGTGAAAACTCCACAGGAAACATTCAGCTTATTATTTTCACAGGTTATGAGGAAACATGCTTTCCATTAACCTTTTGAAACCTGAGCAAATTGGCTTAACTTCTTTCAAAAACATGGGAAGAAGGCAATGAGCAATGAAAGAATAAATGACTGAAAAATTTGCAAGAAATTAATTTTTAAAAATTTTTAAAAAGAAAATTTCCTAACAAATAATTTAAAAAAGAAAGAAAGAAAATTAGATTAAAAAAGGAAATGACCTGGAAAACTGATTAAAAACTATAATAATTTATACTAATTTCAGTAATTTATAACTAATTATTTTAAATTTGTAATTATGATAATTATAATTTTCCCTAGTTTTTCCCCTATACTTTTTCCCTTAGCTTTTTAAAAACACTTTGGTAATCTACTAATTTCTTGCAATTTGTGAAACATTTATTACATTTTTAATTATTAATTGCTTGTTGCCTTTTTTTCCGTGTTTTTGAAAGAAATCACACCAACATTCCCAATGTTTAAAAGTTTAAATACTTGTGAAAGGTGTCTGAAAACAGCAAAAGAAAAGTGATGGTAAAGGTTTCCAAGACTCAAAGAAAAAATCGATCCAGATAGACTGTGTGGCCGTCTTCTTAAATTAGGAGTTAGGTAACACTTGTTTTTTAATTGATGTTAAACCTGAATTTACATATGCATCAGACCACACACTTTCTTCAACCTCGGTGACTCCTCTGCTTTTTACCATCTGTTCTCAGCGACTCTGCAGAGTAGACGCGATGCTCTTATAGTGACTCTGAAACTCCAGAGATGTATCACTTTCAGCTGATGTGACAACGGTGCTTCAAACAAGGCGAGGTGCGATGGTTGGTTTCTGGTGAAGGAGCATCTGCGGGTGGAAGCTGGTTTCTATTCCCAGTGAGAGTTGGAGCTCTCGGTGTGATGGAGCGGCGGTGGGGGAGGGGTGGGAGGTGGGAACTGAAGCCTGACTAACTTGGCCAGCTTCCCTTGTGGAGGTTGAGATCAAATGAAGCGCGCAGTTCTGTCTGTTTCCATCTGTGTCTTCTTCTCCTTGTGTTTGTGTCCATCTCTCTGCGTCTGTATGTTTCTCTTTTGCTCTTTGTCTTTTGGGCTCCGTCTCTGGGAGAATATTGAGAATTGAGAGAGCTTAAAACAAATTTGCTTTTATGTCAGTCTGCACATGGGCAGATATTTGTAAGAGCAGAGTTAGATTTGTCTGCGAAGGACATAGACTGTATATATAAATGGACGACCCAACCCTACTTATCCCTGCTATGCTTAAGTGAGGTTAAAGTATCCAAGATACAGGTGTTGCCATCCACGGTGAGCGAATTCCCACCAAAACACCTGTCCAACCAAACAGCTCCACTGAATGCGAGCGCATGGATTGGCTGTCAGAGCTTCCCCCTTTTTGTATAATTTAATAACTGATTAAAACCAAACTTGTTAAAACGATCACTAGAACAAACATCAGGGTGATGAGAACTACCTCCAGTGACAGAAACAATCTTTCAGGAAAAACATTTTTTGGCGTGTTATTTAAGTTGTTAGTTTGGCCCATGTCCCATTCACTAACATTGGAGGGGCGAGCTTTATGACCTATACTGCAGACAGACACCAGGGGGCGATCCAGACTGAAAAGTTACACTTTTGGGGAGCTGTCATGTCGTCAATCTTTATATACAGTCTATGGCAAAGGAGGAGAATTGTGATCATAATTGTTCATTTTGTTCTAGTTTCAACATAAAAGCCGGGACTAGGGGTGGGTGATAAAATATACTCAATATATCGGGGCTTGTTCCATGTGCAACATATAAAATGTTTAAGGTGTAACATCATTTTCATAAGCAAGTGGCATTTGGGTTCTCTTGCTCCCCCGCTTTACCTCTCGGCTCTCTGCCTCTCACAGACACACACACAAAGCAGGGCTTTTGCAGAGCTCTGAACTGCAAAGCTTTTAGTTTGTTTGCATCTTATAGTGAATAAATCATCAGGTTTAACAGCACTGCGTTAACAGTCTAACTTCATGGTTGTTCGCTCGCAGTGGAACTTGATTTATTTAATTATAGCAATACTTTTTACAATTTCATTGTAAAAATACTTTATTTAACTTCCCTATAACCGCATTTTGTTAAAATTCATTATAACAGTAGTGTATTCAACATTATCATCGGACAATAGCTGCTTTATTTAACTTTACAGTTCATTCAATAATTTTGTATTTTAGTAGTTAACATTAGTTTAAAGGATATTTAAAAATATCAAGATACACATTGTGTGTCGCGATAAAGCCTATTTTAAAGCCTTATCGCCCAGCCCAGTGGTGTGTGCTATGTACTACATACAATGAGTTTATTAGAAAGAGTGGTGGTTTGTATTTATGTGCCTGTGTGTGTATATATATATATACATATATATATATATGTTTTATTAATATTGCTCTTGTTTTGTATTTTCTTCGCCTTGGAAAGCACTTTGTGCGTTTGGCTTAGAAAGTGCTTTACAGATGAAGTTATTATCAATCTGTCGTGCAGATCCAAATGCCACAATAATTGAAACTGGAGGCTAATGGCATACTGGCATACAATATGTAAATGGCATGTTGCTGTAAATAATCATATGGTCAACAGTCCCCCCAGAGATTCAGTTTATTTAAAAGCTAATTTTAATGACATTGATTTTAATTTATGTATTCATTATTTAAATAATTTTTTTTTTTTCCATTTTTCCCTTTTTCTTTCTCTCCAACATACCAGAATGACTGGATTACAATATAGGCACATGCTTACACACACACACACACACACTCTGCATACCCCAACGTCAAATCAGCGTCCTCAACACGTGGAAATGTTTTTAACTGTTTCACTGTTATTAGTGTGTGTATTTGTGTTTAGTACTTTTGTAAGTGTTTTGTCTTTTGTCTTGCAATTACAAAAAAAAAAAAACAAAACTTAAAATTAAGACATGACCATGAAGTCCCAATAGTAATGGCTGTAGTTGCACCTTAGGGGTCCAAAATTTTTAGTCTCTTTCACTTTGAAATTGAGAGACTCAGAAACGAACACATGCATTATCAGGACTGGTCGCTCGAATCTGAATCTGACGTTTGTAAATCGGTGCCTGTGCGCTCATAAATGTCGGTTTGTAGACCGAGTTTTACTGAGAGTCTGTTTTGTGCTCTCATCAATATACAGTTACATCCATATTCTATCTGCTTCTTTCTTTGTCCATTGTTCTGACTTGAGCTCACACTTTCTGATCTCTTCCGTACTTTCACCATTGCTGTCCATTTCTCTCTGTCCCTTTGTCTCTCCCTCCTCCTCCTCCTCCTCTCCTCTCCTCTCTGTCCTTTGTCTCGCTCCTCCTCTCCCTCCCACCCTGCTGGGCAGGGAGGCCTTTGATGCCAGGCTGATATCTATTCACGCGGGTCATTCATCAGCATCGTGTCGCTCTTTAAGCAGCGAGCAGGAAGCCAGATCAATAAGATGGCTGAACGGATGGATCTCTTAAGAGTCCTCCTCGGCCTGGAGAGATAAGGGAATTTTTTTGAATGGATGGCACTTTAAAGAGTCACACAGGGTGGGCGGGGGAGGGGGCGGCAGGGATGAATAAAGATCTGAACACATCACAGTCAGTATTAAAATGGGCAAAGGCATTTAGATTGAAAGGGTGGTAAAACTTTGCAGGAAAAATCTGGAAGGAGTGTCGCTTGAAGGCCCAAATGTCTGGAAAAGTTCAATTAAATCCACATCCAACCCTTGAAAGAAAATTCACCTCCATAACTCCTGTGATCTTAAGCAAAAGGAGGTAAGGGTGCACGTGAAACATGACTTAATTCACTTTTAGTGATTTTTTTTGTTTTTTTTTCGTTTGTGTGTATAGACGTAAACAGTCATATCAGCAGTGTTAAGGCAAATGTCTCTGCAGTAAGCAAATTCTTTTCATAAAGCACTTTTTAGTATGAACATGGTGTTTCTTTCAACTTTTTTTAATGTCATGAGCCCATTAAGCCTTTGAAACCTGAGCAAATTAGCTTGGCTTCTTTCAAAAAATTATGGTCAAAAAATATAACTTTTTTGGCAATTTGTGTAACATTTCTTGCCTGGTTGGTGAATGCCTTTTCCCCCATGTTTTAAAAGCAAAGCAAAAAAATTGTGCAGCGTAAGAAAAGTCATGACAATCCAGCTTTCAAAGGGTTAAACTAAAAAAGTAGGTTTGGCACCTATACCTAATCAAACTGTGATAGTCTTCTATATGCACCTTCTGGTCTAGTGGTAGTTGTATATGTGACGCAAATGAAGTACGTCAAGCACATGATGTGACAGAAGTGTATTTTGCAGGTTAACTTATATTCATCAGTAATAATGGTTTCACACAGGACACAAACAGCCATCTCCTGGGTGAAAGTCCTGTTTGTTTGACTCATTCATTCACCACATTCTGCTCCATACACAGACTTTGTCCTCTTAATACTACATGACTACTTTCTTTGCTCCCTTCAAAATGACCTTAGAGGTCCTTTCCTCACAATATATGTAAATATAGGAGGTAGAATGATAACAGCCATTTAATGAACTGATAACATTCAAATGGAGTTTTTCTTTCACAAGTCAAGCCTCAAATAGAGCTCAATTAAAATCATTAAGATTGATAACCTTTTCTTTTCCTGCTGTCACATTCTGAATACATGGTGCTTAGAGTAATGTAAATACAGGCTGTCAGCTGTGTGAATGGTAAATTAAATCATAAACATCACTGCGTACTTAGTTTAATCTTACATCAGCTGCACTGACAGTGATCACAGACTGTAAACAGAGTTTGATGGGAAACTGATGCATTTTTCTAGTTCAGTTTGTTTTTTATTGATGTAAAATGTACCTCATTAGTCTCTAAAGCCCTAAATAAACATAATATTTATAGATCAGTTTTAAACAGAAATTTATTTTGTCTCATTTTAACATCATAATTCAATGTCCCACTGCTCAGTTTTATAGTTTTGGGAAAAACTTTGAGCTATCCACAAGACGTAAGTGCAAATGACTATTTTTTTTTTTTTTTTTTTTTTTGAACAGTGGATGTTTTGCTTGAGGAAAATCTGAGACGATGTTTGGATCACTGGTGTTTAGGCGTTTTGCCATCACGCAACTGATACTCGGCTCATCAGCAGCCAGTTGCCACAACACTGACGTGAGCTGAAATATAGGACGTCTGGGCTGCAGAGCCGCAGGAAAGCTGACAGGAAATCAGCGAGAAGCACAACAGTCAGGGAATGAAGTTCAGATTGCAGGAGATGTTTGCTCTGATGTATTTGTGCAACACACACACACACACACACTAACACACACATACACAAACACATACAGAGGCTTTGTCTTTATTTTTGTGGTTTTCTTACCTGTCGTCTTCACAGCTTCTTAAGTGCAAGTGTGAAAGCAGCCACAGGAAGTTGAGGGAGACAGGGAATACACACACAGATGTGCACGCACACACACACACACACACACACACACACACACACACACACACACACACACACACACACACACACACACACACACACACACACAGTAACACTGCCAACAAAGCCACCTCCCGAAGACATGTCACCCCTACCTTCATCACCTCAAGGTGATTTTGTGTGAGTGCAAAGAACACTCTGGGTTATGATTCTTTGTATTTTTTATTTCTGCAAATGTGAAAAACACAGAAAATGGAGTGGGGGGAAAAAACATTAAGTAAAAAATTTAACAGCAAAAAAAAAATTTTAAAAATGAATGGAAAATACAGAGCGTGATTGGCCTCTCCACCTCTACCGACAGCTGCCTCCTCCGTCTGCCAGCATTTCACACCTGCACCTTGTGAACCAATCACATCATCCTCGCTTACTTCACGTACTTTAAGTGTGAGGATATTTTTAGTTTTGGGTCTATATTTGGGCACAGAGCAGGGCAGGCTGGGTTCTTATGCCTTCAGGACGACAGCCCGGTTGTCCCCGTTCAAGGATGAGCTGATTAGATTTTGGTGGTCAAAGCACCCTAAAACACTTTTATTTTCTCGTTTTCTGTTCATCAGTCCGTCCATTTCATCAAATTATGGCACAAACGTCCACTTGATCTCAAGAATGAAGTGATTTGGTTTTGGTGGTCTGAAGTCGCTGCAACCTTGTCCATCTCATTCTCATGATCATATCTCAAGAGCACCTTGTTTTTTACATGTTTTTAAAGGAAATAAAGCCAATTTCCTTAGGTTTCAAAGGGTTAAATTATAATACAGACTAATAAAAACCAAACTCGTGAATATGCATAAATTCCGCAAAGAAAATCAGCACTCATTGATTGATTTATTTATGGTCATGTACGTCTAAGCTACAAATGGGTCCTCAAATGCTCCCAGATTTGGTCATTTCTCCTCTACATGAATCTGTCTTTTTCTCCCCTTTTTTAATATGTCTCCTCCTGTCTTCATGTCTCCACAGCTGCTTCCTGTCCCTGCTCCTTGTGGCCGCTGTGGTTTGGAAGATCAAACAAAGCTGCTGGGCGTCAAGGCGACGAGAGGTAAGTCAGAGGCTCATGCTGACAACAAATATAGACTTTGGCTACTCTGGTTGGTAAATGAGGACAGTTGGTGTTTGTATACAATTTGGGCACTAAGAAGCTGCTGTTCAGACGTAATGTTTTTGGTCAGTGTTGCTTAAAGGAAGACTGGACTGAGGTTTCAGACCAGTAAGTATAAAGATACTCCAGAAACTCAGAGGTTGCGTCTGTAAATGGATCATACAAAATTGCAAAATGCAGCTCTGCAAGACTGCTACAGTATTAGTTATGTAGTTGGTGGAATAAGCTAAATGTGTTTTGGTTTCCAGAGTTGAATTTGAGCTGTATTTCCTCACTCTACAGGTTTATAATTAGAGAACGTTTTAAATTGAGAAGAACAGGAAAATATTTTTGTCTTGACTCTGTCTTGGCATCATGCTCCGTTTGCCCGAGGCTTGAGGTATTATGTTTTCGGGTTGTCTGTCTCATTCTTGTGAAGGTGATATCTCAAGAACACCTTGAGGGGATTTCTTCAAATTTGGCACAAATGTCCACTGAGACTTAATGATGAACTGATTAGATTTTGATGGTCATAGATCAAAGGTCAATCTCATTGCCACTTTGTCTGTCTCATTCTTGTGAATGCAATATCTCAAGAACGCCTTGAGGGATTTTTTTTTTTTTAATTTGGCTCAAACGTCCACTGAGACTTAATGATGAACTAATTAAATTTAGGTGGTCAATGCATTCCAAACCCTTCTTTATTTTTTGGTTTTCCGTCCATCAATCCATCTGTCCGTATGTATGTACATATGTCAGTACATCTGTACATCTGTCTGATATCTTAACAATGCCTTAAGGGATTTTTTGGAAGGATTTTTTTTAAGAATTTGGCACAAACATCTACTTGGACTTAAAAATGAACTGATCAGATTTTAGTGATTGATGTTCAAAAGTCAATGTGATCTTGCATCTGTCTTATTCTTGCAAACATGATGTCTCAAGAACACCTTGATGGAATATTTTCAAATTTGGACTTGAACTAGTAAGATTGTGATGGTCAAAGGTCAAGATCACTGTGACCTCACAAAACAAGTTTTTACGCCACTTTTTATCATCATTCTATCTAATGGGATAGAATGATCAAGTGCTGACATTTATATCCACAAAGGCAAAGGTCATCTTCACTGTGACATTATAATGATCTGCAAAAACACTTTTCTGGCTATTATTCAATGACATAAATAAAGAGCAGAAGGGGAGACTTCTAGTCAGATACTAAATTGGTGACATTAATCTTGAAAATGTGCTGATTTTAGAGATCTTCTGTGCTGCCTGGGGAAGATGTGTTTGAAGCATCCATGTTTTCACAGGCATTGATGTAAACTCTTTAGTGCGGAGGTATTTTAGTTTACTTTAATCTGCGAGAGGCTCTGTATGGTCTTTAAACTGTGTTAGCTGCGTTGAGGAGAGAACTGGAATTGTAACAAGGAAATGGAGAATTCAAAGATAATAGCCGAACTGTAATTTATTTCTTTATTCTTTTGCTTTGAGTCCAACTTCTGCCCTTGAAACTTCCATGAACCTTTTTTTCTCTTGTGGATAGAGAATTGCTGAGAAAAGAACAAATGCATTGCAACAACTCCAACTTCTCATTTGACCCTCATCTGTTTTGTTTTGTGTGCGTTCAGATTAAGTACGTGGGCTTTGGTTGGCTTACAGCTACACATTTCTTTGTGTTTCTCTATAATGATAATAACTTAATGGCAAGAACAGGGTATATATGTGACGGCCAGTATTTGTTAACCAAGCCACTGAATTTTGGACTTGTTAAAGTCGAGTTAATGGTGATTGAGTGATGCCTGTGAAATATAGTCGTTTTTTTTTTTTGTTTGTTTGTTTTTTTATTGGCATTTCTCAATAAACATTCAGTGTATGCATACAGGGGACATACATGCCTGTCACAGATCCTGTAGTATTTTCAGCGGTACACTCACAGAGCAGAAAAAACAAAACTAAAACTAAAACCAAAATAATAATTAATAATATAATTACGTAAAATAAAAATGTAACAATAAATAAATAAAATAAAATTAAAACAATTATAAGTTGTCATCATAATAATAAGAAGAAAAAGAATAATAATAACAATATTAATAATAGAAAAAATCTATGGACAGTTACGGAGTCATCTTTTCTCAAGAAATGTGGGATTTAAAGTTCACGTGTTGGTCAAACAGTATACCGAGATTCTTAGAGGTGGTCTTGATATTGTTGGTGAGGGGCGAGATGTATTGACTGACCTCCTTACTAATGTAATCAGGGGTGACCACAAGAACCACAGTTTTATCAGAATGGAGATGAAGATAATTTTGAGACATCAGCAGAAGCTAAACAGTCATGGAGGGTGGTAGGTTTGTTGAGGTTGTTTGGTTTAAACGAGAGATAGAGCTGCGTATCGTCTGCATAGAAATGTATCCGGTCAAATCGGTTACATCTTATCGTTACTATCTGAACCGCTGTATTATACTATTGTACCAGTGTTTTTCTGTTCTTAGGCTGTGTAAAATTTTAGCTCAAACTTGAGCTCATCTATCCTGTCAGGGAAACTGTAAAGCAAGCAGATACTTTACTACCACATAGAAGCTGAAATCCAAATTAATGTCACTGTCAGTAGTTATATTTTTATTATAAAACTTGCAGAGTACTATTATTGTATGTTTATTGAGTGAATACTTTCTAGCAAACTTGCTGGCTACCAAAAAGTTTGACTACTACTTACTGATTAGTTAAAAAAAGGAAACATTAAGGTTATCAAATTCTGCACCAAATTTTGGTTCGTAAAGGTTTGTAAACAACCCAGTCGATGATCGCAAACTCTTGCTGCAGGACTTTAGATAATCCAATGACGCACCCTAAAATCTTGACAGACCTCAAGATTTTGAAGCATTGTAAGTGTTAACAGTCAGCAAGCAGCACACAGAGGCAGCTGAAATTCTGCAAAAACACAAATGCTTGTGTTCTTGTGCCAAAACACCAACAAATATCCATCCAGTCAAACTTAATTCATGCTGCAATTTGCATGGAAAAGGCAAAGAGGAGAGACATACTTATTCAGAAAAGGAGTAGGATGGAGAGATTAACAACAGAGAAGTGTAAAGAGAGAGTTGGAGGTGACTGAACTTCATCAGAAGTAACTTTCAGCTGAGCCGCAGAGCCTAGTGAAGTAAATGTTAAAGTAATTGTCTCTTATAGTACATCACATCTTTTTTTATTATTTGCTTGCCAGTTAAGTTGTTATTTCTCAACTAATGTAATTAGTTTCTCTGCCTTAAGCAGTGTTTTTACGTCAAGACCAAACACAAAATAAAAAAAAACAAATACTCTCCAAATAATGAGGGGTGAGCAATACAAGGATGCAAAAACTCTGAATTTTGTATCCACTTCTTAGTGTTTTGCATTTTAGCTTTTTTTTTTTTTTTTATAGTGTAAAAAGTATCACAAAGAGGTATTTGTAAATCATCCCCTGCTCACTCGTATCTTCATTTTCGTGCTGAAAAATAACATTATAAGGTGAAGAAGGTCATGGGAGGTGTGATGCCCAGGTGAGTGGCGGCCAGGCTGCAGACCACTGGTCAAGACCAGACCAGACCATGCAGGAAAAATATTTTTTTTATGCAGGAAATCAGCAGCATTTCCAGCCATGACTATGCACCAAATATGGATATTTAAAGCCAAAACACAATCTTTTACAAACCATAACCAACTGACTTTTATACCTAAACATAACCACATGCACGAAAACTTCCAACATATCCACTTTATAATAATGTACAAATGTGTCATTTTTATTTTGCCGAAAAGTACAATGCCAGCATTTATTCTGGCGATTGTGCTGCACAATTTTCCTAAAACTGAACTGAAATGAGTCGACACTTTAATTACTGCAGCAGAGACCTCGTGCATTAGCTCAGAACTGTGGGAACAAAACATCAAGCCTTCACTTTTGTGCTTTTTTATCCTTATTTGAAGCACAGCCATTTTTCTGACAGCCTAAGAACCTCATACATGCTTTTATCTCTCTTTAGCCGGTTTGATTGCTGTGATGGGTTTTTTTTGGGGGGGGGGGTTCATGGCTACCCAAAGAAAACCTTAAATTACATAAACTGCAGATCAGCCAGCGTTCACAGGCTCAAATGCTGACCTGGACAAAGCTGGCATTGCTGTCTTTCTATTTGTTTCTGAATGGATTTTGTTAAAATTTGTCAAATCATTCAGTAGGATTGCATCTTAATACACACATACAGCTAAAACATAATGATATACAGAACATTTGCAGGTGTTGCATTTTAATAAAGCAAAAAAACAAAGTAAAAATGTGAATAGTAACTGTCGTGTATAAAAAAAGTGCTTAGTAATTCAAAACCTGCAGATGTGTCGATACTCCAGAGTTCATGAGCATCACAGGGTTTCTGTCACTCAGTATTTCCAAAAAATTTAGCAAACAGTATTTCATTTTGAACTGTCAGTCATTGAAAGTACATTACTGAAGTGCAGTGACCATAATTAATTGCTCCTATGGCACAGCGCATGATGTCTTTCGAGCCGCACTGAGTCAACTGGAAAAAGTCAATAATTTTTTGAAAGGACTGAACGCAGGATGCCAAAGCAATCTGCCGAACTGTGGGGAGCACTGCAGGGTGCACAGAGGATGAAAATGACAGACAATTTTACAGTTTTTTTGTAACAATTCTGGGAAACCAAAATTATAGTAAAAAAATAAATAAATTCATTTATCGATTCGTTGGAGGAAAAGTCTCACATCAGGCTGTCTGTATCTCACCTGCGGATCAGGAAACAGGTTTTTGGGATAGACTGTCGTGCACTGCAGATTTTAAGCTTTGGGGACGTTAACCCACTTTTCAAAAAATTCACTGTGCTGACGGACAGAGAGCAGGCATTCTGACAAAGCTCCCGTGTGATTGGTTTATACCTCATAAGATGACAGCAGCCACAATAGATTTGCTCAGTTTATGACTTTATTTCTTAAAGTCATTGTCCAAGTAACTGTGGTGGCATTTGGAAATAGGACGAGCTCTCAGTGCACTGTAAAATCTGACTGGTTGATCTTACTTTTAAAAAATCTAGGACACAGGTTGCCTTGACCCACTCTTGGATTGCGACCCATCAGTTGGGAACCACTGTCCTATCTCCGCCATGTGCAAAATTATTTTCATCGTGACACAAAATACGTAAAACGTTTCAGTTAAGTCCAACTTCTTAAAAACTTGAGTCAATTCCACTCATCATTTTTAAGTTGCAACAACAAATTTCAAATCAGTAAATTTAACATTGAAATATGAAATAAACATAATTTAAAACTTATTGTTATATTTTTTACCTCTATCAAGGCACTCAGTTTCTTTTTTTTCTTTTGATTTTTTTAATGTAAGACCAGTTTGTGAGTTATTATGAGCTTGTTGGTCAGATTTACAAAGTTTTTAGGTGCTTCCTGGACGTTTGAGATATATTTAGCAGGGCTAGTATGTTGCAGCTGGTCAGCTAACTAAAGTAAAAAGTATGAAAAGCCATCATGAGTGCAGTTTTTGCATATTGAAAACCTGCTCCCTCAAAAATAAAAAAGACAAAATACATTTTCACAGCGTGTTCCCTGAAGGGTTTGAACCAGCTTTTGAATGAGTGGCTGAAAGGTTGTGTGCATGTAGGAGTGTGTTTCTCTGCCAGTGTCTGAGGGCACACAAGCTTTTGTTGCGCTTGATGTGAACTTTTGGTTTGTGCTTTTCACACTCGGCGTGCCGGCTGAAGTGCCTTTCGGCTGAAACCTCGCCCAAGAGTGCTGTCATCACCCTCACCTCCGGATGCCTCTTAACATCCCCCCTTCACCTGCTTCCACTCCGCCCGCTCTCCATCACACAGCCGCTGTGGTCCAGCTGGACCCTCTTACAGACTAGCCTTTGCAAAACATTAGCAGTGGCCCTTTGTTAAGAGGATATTGGGGCCATTAATAAACCTCACAACAGCAGGGTTTGCTTAAACGCCTTTCTTTTAATCAGCTTTAGCCTCCAATAAAGGCTCTTCTGTACACACTTTATGTACGATGATATACGTTCATTTCGATCATTGTAACGCTCACTGCCCAAATACTTCCATGCATCCTTTTTTTGGTAGATACATCCACTAGATGACATTAGATGGCAGAATCAAAAGTTACTTAAAATAGCGGCAAATGTAATAATGTACCTTTTAACAGAGGCGGCGTTGTATATGTTGGTGCTCTGTGAGGCCAAAAATACATAAAAACGTGGACGTAGAACCCAGTTAGCAATTTTTGGCTCTAAAAATCTTCTGAGAATGTTTTTATTATGTTTTCATTGGTAAGTTTTCTTTTTTTTCCTTTTTTTTTGGTAACAGGAACATTTCATAAAATAATGTTCTGTAATCTCAAACCTTAATAACATTCTGAAAGCGTTTTCTGGATATTGCTTTGTAAACATTCTTCCTTTGTTCTCAAGGAACATTGTGGGAACGTTTTAAGAACATTTTACGATCTGTCACCTCTCAACATCACTGAAACATCCTCAGAAAGTTGCAGTTATAATGTTAGGTCTTAGTCAGCATTTAATCTTTAAGGGGATTAAATGCTGACTAAGTTTCTTTCACGATGGTCATCTTTCGTCTGGGACAGCCCAAAATCGCACAGTGTATCCCGGCTTAATGCTTTATAGTCTGTATCGCCCGTTCTTAAAAAAATTATTTTGACTCCTGTAGTTTTGCATTTGACTGCCCAAACTCATCTGAAACATGGAATTGCAGATCAGTTCTGCACAAAGCAGGCATTTTGGCTATTTCAGTCAAAGTGGAACGGGCGAACCAGCCAATTCATCGAGCACAGGTGCATTTAGGTTCCTGCAGTTGAAGCAGCAGGTGGCAGCAGTAATGACCCACCATCACTGTGAGGATTAATATTTCCTTGTTGGAGGTTGCTTCAACTTAAATGCTGTCTGAGAGAGACACAGCAGCAAAGAGCAGCCAGCTCTGAGGGAGTCCTAATAATGATGCTCTCTGTGGCATCATTGTCCTTCGTAGTGATAGCCTTTTTTTTTTTTGCATATGTAATAGATTTTAATTTAAACCACATTCTGGAAGTCATTATAAATTTTGATTTTGGCTTAGTTGCCCTGAGGAAACAAGCCTGCCCAAAAATAAGTACCAAAAATCAATAATATGCCATTTACATTTCATTTTAAATGCAAAAGTAATACTTAAGGAGTTTCTAAAAGAATAATTCTAGGTTTAAGTATGTGTTGAAAAGTTGTAGGGGGTGAGAGAAAGCAGATAAAATATTAGTTATATCATGAGCACCTCCTATCACAGATGTCGAGTTGAATTAGGGTTGTGATTGCTTTAGAAATACTCAGCAGAAGCTTTTGGCATCCCACGTCCGCCTCTCTCCTCACACGCTCTGTGCAGTGGAGAAAAAAGTCTGTATGCGTGAAGAATTATGTTTGGAAATAATATTTTTATCGTCTGCTGCAAGATTTCTTCTTCACTTGAGGTATTGAAAAGCATTGTTTTACTGCTCCAAAATGCAAATACTCTCTTGTGATTCCAGGCTCTTATCATGTCACGCACATAGTTTTTGCGGCTGAGAGTGATGTGATGTATTGTGAGTGTTATAAGAAGGAAACTCAACACCAACCAAACAATATTACAAATCAAGAAAGGAAATGAATTTGCTTCTGAAACTGTGCTGCAACCTCATTTCTCGTTTCAACTTTAATTACCTTGTCCTACTCAAGCAGAAAGGCAAACACTTACACATAGCAGACCTGCCCTCATGCATACACATGTACTCGTGCGAACGCATCGTGACACGTAATTTTCGGCAAACAGAAAGCTAATCATGTTTTTCAACGAGGCCGGCTCTCTCTGCGTCTCCGACACCGGGACCGTTGTGTTCTTTTCAGCGCTGTCCCCCTCAGGCTTCGTTCCCACATTCATCCCGGATCTCTCCGCGTTACTCGGCGCTTGCATCAGCCGTACAGTGACACACATTTGCAACTAATTACGCCCACGCTCACCTCACTTGGGCCCGCTGCGGTGACAAGTGGCGGCCATTGCATTTTGTGTGGTCACTGCAGGGTCACAGGATTTCGAGGCTGCGGCCCTGATCCTTGTACTTCTTACTCCTGGCTGCTTGTCATCTGACTGTAAGGAGTTTAAGCTCATTGTGCTGTCACAGTCAATGTGAGTCGCTCTGGATAACAGCGTTAGCTTAAGCCCTGAAATGTAAATGTCACTGTGGGCTTTTTTTAAGAAAAGCAGTAGAAACAAGACTCGGATTCAACTTTTTGGGACTTCTTGAAATGACCAGAATAACAATCAACTTTAGTGGTATTGTATTGTACTTGTACAAGTAATTTTGGTGCTGTGAGTGTGCATACACAGGAATAGACATTATGCACATAGCTCATATCGCCTACATTAAAATATTTCCTAGGTTGAAGATTAACTTTTAGGCTCACTCATACTATTTTGAGAGAAAGAAAGCCAAACAACAAATAGAAATAGGCATTATAGATATATTATCTTGTATGTAGGAGATAATATGTCCCTAATAACAATATCTCCTACATGTGGGATAATATGTCCTATGTAGGAGATACACTTTAAAGCTTAATAAGACTTAAGTTTTGACTGTAAGAAAGCCGTACAAAATGAAGCACAGATTTTGACTGTTTTTGTGGCTCTTAGTGTGCATACACAGAAATTAATATCATATTATCCCCTATAGAGGAGATAATATCTCCTGTATAAGAATATCGCCAACATGTGAGATAATACCTCTTATGTTAAAGATAAACTTTTGAGCTTGATAAGACTGTTTTGAGAGTAAGAAAGCTGTACTACAAACAGCAGAGACTTTTACCCCGTTTTTTGTTGTTCTCAGTGTACATACACAGAAATAGACAAATTATCTTGTATATAGGAGATAATATCTCCTATATAAGAATGTCCTCTTCGTGCAAGATAAAATCTTCTACTTAGAAGATAAACTCTTAGGCTTAATTAGGCTGTTTTAGAGTGTGAAAGTAAAATGAAGCACTTAATGCAAGATACAAAGGGCTCTGGAAGTTCAGCTAAAATGCAGCATAAACAAAAGTTCTTTTCTTCTGAGTTAACCGACTACAAATGTCCAATGTTAAACACAATGAAACTGCGCAGGGACACCGCCACGACCCTACTTTATATACACAAGAACCGCCCAGTTTTCTTAGTTCCCACTTATGCAGTATACGTAACAACAAGTGAGTGAAGAAAAGAAAGTGAGACAGTTCGTGTCTTCATTACTGATAAACATGATAAAACTGATCAGCCTACCACAGAGGCCTGGCTTTGCTTAGCTGTTGTTTCAGCACCATGGATAGCTCCACTGTCCATAAACGGAGAAGAAGAGAGAAATTCTCATCTTTCAATGTTTATCTTTAAAAAAAACATGCCTTCATCTTTACTTTAAAGCAGTGGGATATCCTCCAGTGTGAGAAATCCTAGAATACTTAATGGTAAAATTCATTGCAAGGGTGTAAGGATCAAAAATCACCAATTTCTATTAGTTTAGATGGACCGCCTGAAAAGGCAGGATCGGTGTGTTAAAGGGTGAGAAGAGCAGCGCCTCTGGGAAGGTATCGATTTATCGGCAGCTGTCAGATTTATACTTTTGCACACAGTCTGCTGCACACATACGTATCAACATACTGTAAATACCACTGAGCACATGGCCGAGCTGTTAAAGTCGGTCTTTGTGTTTGCACCTTTGTAGTTCTGAGTCTTGATGATGCCATCCGCCACATGTAATTTTCACTCTCATCTTGGCTGTTTTTCAGGTGTGAATTTCATGCACTGAGCAGAAATAAGTTCAGGACTATGTATGAGGTCCGCTCACTGTGGTATCAGGCTAACACCTGCTGTGACTGGTGGAGGCTTTTGGAACAAGCCAGAGCCCACCTGTTGGGGTTTCAAAGTGTTCAGGTGCATGTTTTTTCCTCACGTGTGTTTCGCTGTGCATCTGTTTGCATAGATGCGCTTGGATGTTTGTATATATGTGTGTGCACTGTCTGATTCTTAATCAAAGCCTTCCTTTGAGACCTGACAGTCCCTTTGAAGGAGCTCGAGCTGCCAGATGGCAATAGACAGACCCAACCACAGCAACCATTTTGTGCCATAGAAGGCGCCAGTCTCTTAGTCCGAATGAGCCCGAATGCAACATGAGCGACCCTCTGTCAACACTGGTTGATTATCCCTGCAGGAACTGCTGAGTTATGACGGGTAGCAGCTGTAGTGACTTTTACATAGTCTGTCATCTTTAAAGGTATACTATTCAGGAGTTATCAGTTACTCTTTGTAAAAAGCAGCATTGTGCTTTGTGTAATTAGTGTGTAATTAGTTACTTTTCTCAAAAAAAATCAATGACTTTACCAATTACTGCATGTAAAAGTAATTAGTTACTAGGAAAGTAACTTTTGCATTACCTTTGATTGCTGCTTTAATTCCTTCAGCTATTTGCTATAAACCTATATTATTTATACCGTTTATGATGCAGACTGAATCACAATCATGTTTGTTAACAATAACTTCAAGGTAGAAAACTGCCACGTCATGCACATATAATCAAACAGCGCTGAGCAAACTCTGCCTTTATCTATTACTTTTAATCCACACAAATAAGAGATATGAGTTCAAGTTTAGCCTACGCTATATTTAGAATATTTTTACCGCTTTACCTCACCATCAGACAGCCCTTACCGACGGGGATTTGAAGGCGTTATATCAAAAACACCACACTGCATTGAGAAAAACAGCCATTTTACTCCACTGAACGACAGCGGCGTGCCATGTTTGTATGAAAACTGCGGTAATGAAAGCTGGCAGTACAACTAACCTCTGTGACAAGTGATTAATATTAATTTAAGTGCAAGTTTTGTTAACAGAACCTGAGCATTTATTTTATTTCACATTTCAATCCCCATGTTGAATATTCTTGAGAATTGACAGTTCTCTTTAAAACTATGTACCTGCATTATTGTGCAATATTATAATTTCATCAGTAGCATAAAATGGCCTTTACACGACACTGACGATAACATAGTTTATCGCGATATTTTCTGGGAAAATATATTGCCCAACAAACAGCTGACTTACTTTTCATAACAAGTATTTTTTCAGGATCGTGTCTGCGATTGTTTTAGCTTCCTCTTGGATGTGATCTGCTCACAGTCTGGTACCTGGTTGCAACTTTTCCATAACGTCCTGACCTCACCTGTAAGCTGTGCTCACAAACTTCGAGAAAAACAGCAAAATAAGAAGAAAATACAGGCAGAGGACAGAGTCTCTGCAGAAAAATACACCACCACACACTTACAGTGGATCATAAGTGATGATCAAGAGAGACTGGTTTTGCACGAGTCTATACATTGTTTTTTAGAGATACCTTGCATAGTAAAGAGACACTGAGTCAAAAAAGGAGCATAGATTTCTCTTCTGAGTCACAGTTCCAGCAGCACCTGCAGGTTTCAGGCGCAGCTTAGCCGGCGTGCTACACCACACACAAACGATAAAAGCACACATTTTTTGAATAAAAATGAGCACGCCAGCTAATTAGAGCAGAAATCCAGCAGAAGCATCCTGTGGCGCGGGTAATGTATCATGATGCAAAATACTGTAATAATGGTGCCGTTTTAACATTCACTTTCTTTGCCTTTGGATAGAAAAAGTAAAATAATCAAAATCTGGATTGTTGCACCAAAAGAGATTTCTGGCCAGAATATGAGTTTTTGAAAAGCCTGCACCTGGCAACGTAACAGTTGAGTCATATGTATTGATTTATGGGAGGTCAGGTTGCTAGCTGACTTTGTGGTGCGCTGTACTGTAAGACTTTGATGTTCATTGTCAGTTTTCACCATTTTTCCTTTTCTTTTTTTTTTCCTTTGCTGGCGTCTTAATGTTCCTCCTCAAAAAATATCCTTATGATGACAACATGTGTATCTACCCAACATCCATCGCCGCCCTAACACACACATACATCACACATAACTTGACATATATTAGACATGTATTGCACCCTGAGGTATTGACAGAAATGCAGAATGTGATAATGTACCTGATCGTTGCCGTGGCGACCCACATGATTAACTGTGCTGTAGATCTTTTACGCCAGAGGCAGACCGCCGGGAGGAGGCAGTGGCATAAACGTCTCCAGATACCCTCACATATTTATTACCCCATTAAGCTCCCTCCTCTCGCCACCTCCTTCCCTCCACTATAAATATGAATGTCAACCAACGTGTCAAGGCTCAAGCCCCTGTTAGAAATACCCGCTATTATGTCATAAAATGAGTGGAAAGCTGCTCAATGGCCTGTGATGTGTAAACTTTTCCTTCTAATCAAATGTTGCACGGCTCAGGTTGCGGGGTGTTAATGAAGTGATGTGCAGAGGTGCAGCTCTCCCTCTCTGTCTGAACACACACATATTTCTCCTCCCGGGAGCCGACTGCCACCGTTTCACGTCTCCCTTTGATGCTTCAGTGAGGGAAAGTATACAGTCCACACATAAAAGTTTGCAAAGAATGGGAGCAGATCAGAGGAAAGATCTGAGGCTTTAACAATGCAGGTTGCAGTGAAACTGCTCGGCGCTCTGAAGTTCGACTTCTCGCTGGCTGTTTTGAAGTGCATTAACCTGCAAGTTCACCTGCGAAAAAGCACCAAATGTACCGCGGTGATTGATTGTAAACAGTTCATGATGTACAAGAAAAGTATGAAAACAATGTGTTTACAGACGCAGAAGTTTCGATCTCACAACAAGTTTATAGACGTTTGTTTGGATTTCTGAATGTTTTGTTGGGCTTTCCATCCAGCAGGGAACGTTCCCACATTAGCTAAGGTTATCTACAAGTTGCAATAATGATTTAAAGAGAAAAAAATAATAATAATGTTCAAAGAACCTTTTAGGGATGTTTGTGAATTCAGATAATGTTCCTGTAAGGTTAAATACTGATGAAGATGTAACGTTATAACATTACTAAAACATTCAGAGGTTGCATTGTACCATTCTCAAAATGTTTTTAGAACCAAAACTTGCTAGCAGGGTTGGGCTTAAGGTAATTATACCCTGGCACATTCATGCATGTGTGCATTAAATAGTAAAATTAGTTGGTTTTTTTTTTTCAAGGAAGCCTGGCTTTGAAGAGAGCATGGATAAGTTTCACTCCGGTCAGTTCGCCATTGGAGAGAGTTGGCTGTTTCTGAAGTTCTGAGCACATAATTTGATCAATGAGAGTTGGATTATTTTGCACATATTGGGAACGGATGTTTTCATTAAGTTTGCTGTTCAATGTGGACCCCGACCACTTCAGTCGATAAGAATTTTCTCGGCTTACGGACTTTTTGTCATAATGGAGGCATGCGAGAAAAAAAGTTTTCTTCACAAATTCATCGTAACATGTGGTGAATAGTTGATATTTAAATGGCCATTTGAAGGCTGATGTATTACTTTAAACATTACCATGAACAAAGCAAAAAACAAAAAGCTGTTCCTTATCTCTAACGGGTTGGATACGTAGTTCCCCACCTGAAACAGTTGTCTGTAGTATAAAAATACACTTTAGAATCTACTTCAACAAGTCAGTTTTTTTGTATTAACCTGGGTTAGAAAATGATATTTAATCTCTTTATAATGCAACTTTTGTCATTTTGATTTTTTGTAAACCCCAATTTTGTATTTCAAAATGCCATTGTAGTATTTGCTTGTACAGTACTCGATCTATCAGGCCGATAAACCTCCTTTTACACTCGTGGTCACATTAAAACATCGCTCCTGTTGGTCCATTTGATGCAGAAGGTGAGTAAAAGTCAGAACTGACAATAAAAGTTGTTAAGCAGCTCCGCGGCTGCGTCCTTGTGTCTGTGCCCTCTGCCACCGCAGACTGCTGACCCTCGGTTTTTGGGCGGGGTGACAGTGTCACCAAGCCTCCTCGCCTCGTTCCGTCCTCTCTTGTCTGCCCCCGTCCTTTCCCACCTCCGCTGATGGAGGGAGCTGTGTGACCTCTGACCTGTGCCATCGCCGACCCTGTTCGCACCTTTCAGCGACCCGGCTGCTCCCGCTGCTCAGTGGCACATGCACATAAACACGTGCACACTCCTTCCACCTCCTCTCACATACACACACTCAAACATTCAGAAGAAAAACTTCAATGAGATTTAAAATGTATTTTTATTGGAGGTCAGCAATCATAATGTTAGCAGCACGTTGAAATATGTAATACATAAGTTACAAAATATTTAACACTGATCAAATGAAAGTAAATGTACTACTGTGCTTCAAAGATATATAAGAATTATAAATAATAATATGAAGTTGAAAGTAGGAAATAAACAATATAAATAAGAAAAAAATAATTAAATAAATAACATTGATTTGATTTTTCTTTGATATTTATTTTTATTTTATAATTAAATGAATTTAATTTAAAAACAAAATATATTGAATCGATAAACTGTGCTTCAAAAATATATAAGAATTATACATAATAATATGTTCTTGAAAGTAGAGCATAAATACTATATAAAGTAGAAAAAATAATTAAATAAAATTGATTTTACTTTTATTTGTTGTTATTATTAATTGATTTGAATTAATAAAATAATAAACTGCTTCCATCACACATAAGAATTATGCACAATAATATGTTCTTGAAAGTAGGAAATAAATAAACTATATAAATAACAAAAATAAATTAATCAGTAAATAAATACAATTATTTTTATTTTATTTCTTAATTTCCTATTCATTAATTTTGATCAATAATGAAACACATTAAATAAATGAATATAGTGCCAGCTGAATCCTGCTGCTTGAATGTTTAATACATTGATCCTTGTAAATTAAACAAAGCAGGGGAGAGAAAATTCAATACAGGATTTGTCAGCCTTGGAACATGATAGATCTGGGTGTTTTACCAACCTAAAACCAAGTTTCGAACCCGGCCCTGCCTGTAACACAGAACAATGACGGAAATGGGCAGTCGATAATGAACATAGAGGCCTTAAGGAGAGGCACGTTTCTGTCATATCTCAATCATCAATGACGCAGCCCTTCTCAGAAGCAATCCCGACACCTTATTCTCACAAACACACAATCCTGCTCTCCCAAACACACATTTAACATTCACCGACTTCACTCACACTCCCGCCTCGCCTCATATATACACCCCGCCTCACATACGACGAGATCTACAGCAGATGGTTCGGTGTGAAAGCGCAGCAGAGTGGGAGAGATTGGCGGCGGTATCCTCTGAAAAAGCACAGTCCTGAATACAATGAAGATATCTACTGAGCACGTAGAGCTCTGCTTCAAATTAGTTTCTAGAATCATCCGTAATGATAAGGAGGATCCTCTCACCAGCGTGGCTGCTCCTGCCCCGTAGCACCCCGGTCCCAGAAGCAGATGGCTGGATGTGAATGCAGTTCACACATGAGCAGGGAAGAAAGGAAAAAACAATCTTTCCACCTTTACCTTGCAGCTGTTACCCCCTTACGAAGCACTTCTCGATGATGCTCTGTAATACATTATAATTTCTGAATCATGGGAATACACCGGGGCTCAGTGCCTCTCGGTTTCCGCTTGCCAAAAGTGTTCCACAACACAATTCAGAGAGTGCATGGATGTCTGGGTGCATCCCCCCTGACAGCGGTTTAATACACATGACCCACATTTGATGCGCCACATGGTTACAATTTGTATTCCAAATGGACAAAAAGATGACCAAGATAACCAGACTGAACTCAGCAGAGAGGGAGAACCCATTCACGACAGCCTAATTACAAATCGGAGAAATCATGAGTCTCTGCCAGCTACGATATCTCTCACTTTCTGACAAGGACCATCAACAGACTGCTGCCAAATGAACTGCAACGCTGCCATGGCCCGTAGTTGAGTCTAAATAAACTCACTTAGATGATCATTTCAGCAATTTAAAAGCTCAATTCATTCATTTTCTTCCACGTAATGACCAAACGACCAGAGTCAGTGGACTCATGCTGCCTTTGCATGCTCCGCGGAAATATCATATTTACCGTATTAACCATATTTACCAGTTACAAGCACATTTGGCCCTCCAAAGTCATAATTACAAGAGGGAAATGGAAACACTGTCAAAAACTGTAAAAATGTAAATATTTCATTATTTAGTTCCCAGTTGCTATTATGTACTTTAAGTTGTTGCACGTTTTAGTATATGCATCTGTTTTTCTGTTTTCTGTTTTTAACAAGGGGTCTGGACTTTGCAGGCCATTTATGTGAAATGAACTTGTCTGCTTTTAACGAGAGGTTGGGACATTTCCCGTTGTATTTGTGCCAACAAAACCTTGTATTTGTAAACAGAGGTAGAGACTGATGGCATACTCAGCATTAAACACCTACATGCAAATTGTCTAGACCTAATTTAAGTTGTTCTATATTATGCATCAAACTATATTTATACTATTGAGGACAAATTTCCATTCACTGAATGTTTAGCAGAGCCGGTAATCATTTTTGGAATAATGTATTTTCCTGTTGTTCACAATCTGGAGGCGCGATTACACTTCAACAAGCAGAGCAGAGAGTTTGATCCTGCTAAACCTTAAATTTTAGCCTCATTTCCTCAGGACTAACAAAGCCTGGGGACATCCAAAAATTTTTAATAATCAGCTCCGTTTTCATCATCAGTTAAAAATGAAACAGTGTACAAAAAAAGGACTTTCAAACTTGTACACATTTACCGACAAATCTGTTTAAGTATTCTGATGACATTCCTGAAGGGATTTTTTTTTTTTTTGCGGCAGACAGAAACAGATGCCGGAGGTGAGCTGGAGGAATTGACGGTGTAGTGGATGGTTACAGTCTTAAAGAGCTTTACTCAGAGCCGTCCATCACGTCTCTCAGACACTTGATCTGCTTCACCCCGATAATCTCATTGGCTCTGTCGATAATATGGTTAAAGGCATTTTTGTGTTTTATTGATGACTGGAAACTTCCTGGTGTGATTTAAAAATGTTAGTGCAGGTTGCCTACGGTGTTTTGGTTCAATTAAAAGATCCGTTCTCTTACTAATGCTGTACAGATTTCAGCTCCAGTTGGGTTTTTTTGTTTGTTAATTTGGAGTCCTCTTGTTATAGGAAATGGATGTCATACTGGACTTTAAAAAGCTGAGCAAATTGATTAGATTTTTTTAAAAAAACAGCAGAGAAGGCAGTGAGCAACTTAACAACACATAATAAAAAATAAATCATGGAATAAGAAATAGTTGCAAGATAAGTACCTGAAAATGAGCAAAAAAAGTAAAAAAAACAAACAAACAAACAAAAACAAATTAAAGCTGCAAGCAGCGATGAACGGGACCACGCACTTCTCTGGCTGCACTCCGACTGACGTGGTCGTTTAGTTCTGTGAAAGTCGGATAGTGCATGTCGAAACTTTGGCTACATCATTTGTTTACCAAACCCTGAAAATTTAATGTAAATCAAAGGATAATTGCTTTACCAGGCTTACTTCCTCTTGCCAGTCGGTGGCGCAGTGAGTATGACAGGTAATTGACATATTTATGAGTTCAGGCCTGCAGCCTGATTTAACGTGTGAAATTTTGGGCAAATTGGTCCATGCAAAGTGAAGCTACGACAGCTTCCTGTTTGGCAGCGAATTCTGCGTCACCATGGCAACAGTGTTTTAGGAATACCTATAATCTTCACAAGGAGGCATCATTAAGGCCTTAAGGCTTTTCTTACCAACTTTGAGCTGAAGGTGGTCAACCTGTAAAGACGTGCTCATTAAAATCAAGAAAATGTGCCAGTAGGTGGTGCTATGACTATAGTTCAATATAGTCATAAATATATATATGTGTATACATACATACATTTTTTAATAGTTTTTTTTAGAGAATAATTATATTTTTGATTTGATTGTTTGTTCAGCCGGTTAGTTTTTAAATTTTGCTCATTTTCAGGTAATTTTCTTGTACTTTTTACTAATTTCTTGCCAGTATTTTTTATTTTATTAAATTTTATTTAAATTATTTTATTTTATTATAACAGTAGTGTATTTATCTTCATTGTCTCACAGTCACTACTTAATTCAACTTTATAGCAACTGCAGTTCATTCAATAATTTTGTATTTTAGTAATTTAATTCATTTTGAGGAAAAATGTACATGTAAATGAGTGTAGTCTTAAAATATTGTAATATTATTTTAAAGCCATATCGCCAAGCTCTACCTCTGAGGCAAGCCAGAAAAACAAAGTTTGCTTTTCCAATTTCATTGTAACAAAAAGTGAGTATCTGATAAATAAATGGTCATTCGAAGAGTGAAGTATTCCTTTAATGACACTTGTTGCCTGTGTTAACTTCACGCACTTGAACTCAGTGGCAGTCGGTCTGAGGATTTTCCGCTCATGTGGTCAAGTGTGGAACAGTAAAGTAAGGCTTATGAAACCATTCAGCTCATCTAAGGTCACTCGATAAAAAACAGCGTCAGCTACGTGACTAAAATGCGCTTGTGACAGATCTCCTCGTGGATCCGGCAGACGTGGTATTCTTGAGCTCTTGAAAGGCGTTTTGTAATGTTGTTTGAAGATAGAGGTGGATGAGTGTTACCATTGTGCACCCTTGAAAATGGATTCAACCATGCCTGCACTCAGTAAGAATAATAGTGTCCTTGAAGGCAGACTGTTGAGGCCGTGGTCGCCGTTATGGCTCAGCGGCACAGTGAAGTGTGCTGGGATTGTACTGCAAAAGTACAACTTTATGAAATTATAAAGAACTTGGGACGCTCCCCGTTGTTGGAGACATCCCAGGCACTTTATTAACTACTTTGTAACTGTCACTTGTGGGTTAAAAATGTCTTTTTTACCCCCCCTGCTGTGCAGTGAGAACACAATTCAGAAATCGTCTCCCCCACTAGCTCTTCCTCTCTCTGAAACACAAACACATGTAAATTGAACTTTTGTTAACGATTGACTGCGCAGCAGAATAGCACGTGGCTCTCCGGGGAGACTGCGGTGCCCCCGAAACATTAAGAAATATGCAGGTGATGAATTTACTTTCATTTAATAGCTTATTCCGCTGTAAGGGTTGTTCTTTTGTCTTTTTGTAGTCTACAAAAAAAAGAAGAAAGGAATCAAAGACTTTCTTCTTTCCTTTTTGGGGGAAAAACTGCTATCTGTGCCGAGTTGAGACATGAAAGCCAAAGGGTCACCTTTTCTTTTTTATGTGAAAGCTCATTTGAGCTGCGACATTTGACAGAACCTTTTTCAGACGGATGTGTTTGTCTCAGCTGTTGGGACGTCTCCTCTCTCACCAGTCCAGCTGTGGCTGCATCCACACCGGAGGTCACAGAGCACGGACCCTCAACCTGCTTCGACTGGGGGCCACTTCTGCAAAATGACAGGAGGCCAGGGGCCAGTCCCAGCAGCCTCATACATGTTTGTTTTTTAGGGTTTTAGGACATTTCCAGGATTTAGGAATGTTTCTAGGATTTTAAGACATTTTTAGGATTTTAGAAGATTTCAAGAATTTTAGAACATTTAGGATTTTAGGATTTCTGAGTTAAGGCTGTTTCTAGGATTTTAGGCCATATTTAGGATTTTTGGACATTTCTAGGATTTGAGGATGCTCATAGCATTTTAGGACATTTCTCAGATTTTAGGATGTTTCTAGGATTTGAGGGCATTTGTAAGATTTTAGTGACATTTCTAGGAATTTAGGAAGTTGATAGAAATTAAGGAAGTTTTGAGGATTTTATGACATTTCTAGGTTTTTAGCACGCTTGTTGGATTTTAGGAAATTTCTTAGATTTTAACACATTTTTAGAATTTTAGGACATGCATTTAGGATTTAAGGACATTTCTAGGTTTTAATATGTCTGTAAGCTCTTAGGACATATCTTTTAGGACATTACTAGGATTTCTGGACATTTCTAAGATTTTAGGACATTAGGGGCTGAGCTAGGACCTCTGTCAAAAGATGCAGGAGTCCTCCAGTGGCACTTTTTTAATAAACAAGCTCTATGTTGATGCTGCTTTATGCACTCTTGCACCTTATGTATACTAAAAGTACAGAAACAATTCCCAGTGTGAATCACTTTATTTTTTATTGTAAATTAGAAAATGGGGGTCCACCTGACACCCTGGGTCCAGATTTGACCCGCAGGCCGTACGTTATGTACCACTGTCGTAGAGGGAGAGCCCTCACTTTATCTCACCCTCTGCAGAGAGTTATTAAGCGGGAGGAAACCTTTTCTCTCCCTCCCCTCTTGCTTCTGCGGTCTCCCTCCCTCCTTCAAGACGGAGATGGATCGGTCAAGGTGACCCGAGCCGGGTGCAGTCTGCTCGGCCCGCCCGCCCTCACGCCACCGCTCCTCACACTCACCCATTCTGTGCTGTCGACTCCGCTCGTCCCCCAGGCGGTGGACTTCAGAGCCGCCTTCAGCAGCCTCTTGGTTGCGGCCTCAGTGTTTCTCAGAAGGTTGATGATTGAGAAATCTCTCAGTGTGCTTCTTTTTTAAATATGCCAAAACTGTAGTAATAAAACATGCTAATGCAGCCAATTACCAGCTCATACAATAACCTCTTTCAGACATATTATGATTAGTGGAAAACTCACAGTGCTCATAATGTAATGATGTATTACATTATGAGAAAATGTATTATCACAGGATCAGATTTTATTATTTTTTCAGTCAGAGAAACATTTTATTAAATCATCTATTTCATTTGCTCATAACTCTAAAAGCTGTCCATTAAAACCAAAACTGCACAAATTCTCTGCAGTCAGAATTTAGCAATAAAATGCTAAGATTATCCTTCTGCATTAATGAAAGTCTGCGCTGTAGCATTTACATGATTGAACAGTAAAAAATTTCCCTTGGAATCAGTGCCAATGAAAGTCTGAGCATTCGAATTGAAAGCAACTTTTAAACGATGCAGCATAAAGACTCTGGAAACACTTCCTCTGATCAGGGTTGCACACATTGACTGTATAAAAGTAAAGAGTGTAGCCTCTGTGATGCCACTCATTTTTTTGCCTATTTTCAGGAATTTTCTTGTCATTTTCGGGCTGTTTCTTGTTAAGTTGCTTGTTGCCCTCTTCCCATCTTATTGAGAGAAATCAACCAAATTGGCTCAGCTATTAAAGGGTTAAAGGAGTGAGTTATGTAAAAATTCGCCAACGGGAACACTTGCTCTAGAAGACGAGGGAACCAGACCGACATTAGCTTACAGCGACCTACAGACAGATATCATCCATGGGGCAATCTTTGGCAGCTGCCCAAATTTTAACATATTCTCAAAAAATAGGGTAAAAATGTCAACAAAACTATAGTTATAATTGTCTTAATTATATATTAAAAGTTACAGGAAAAAAGAAAAAAAATGAGTTTTTTATTTAGCACTTTCTTGAGGTCATCTTTTTTTATGTTTGTTGTTTACTTTTCAGTTTTCTTTGTCCTGATTTTTTTTTTTTGCTTGTTTGTAAGAATTTTCTTGAAACTTTTTTTTTCAATGGCAAAATCCCATCGGCTTTTTGACGAGGGAACCAGGCCGACTTTAGTTTACAGCGGCCTACAGACAAATGTCATCTGTGCGCCGTCCTATTATAATCAGACTTTTTTTGCAGTCAGTGTTGCAGTGTGCAGTCATCTCCACTTTTCATATTCGGCAGAGATGAACCCCCTTTGTTGCACATGATAACTTTGCCAACGAGGAAGTTATTGACGTTGTCGTAGCTACAGATGATGCAAATGAACAAAGGCAAACGGCCATGAATGAAAAATGCGTTTCCTGTGTACAGAGGCAGCAACATTAACTGTGCTCTGCAAGGCCCCCTGTAGATTAACCAGAGCGATGCTTTAAGATTCAGTGAGAGCCTCCTCTCATCTCCTCCTCTCTCCTGGGGTCAGCGTTGGCTGCACCACCGCACAGAACAAAAGGCTTACTTCTGAGGTGATCAATCCTGAAGTGAAAGGTACGGAGAGGGGAGTTAAGATGACGAGAGAGAGCGAGCAGCGGGCAGCGGTGAAGGTCACTCGCACAAGAAGCTGAGAATCTCAGAGAACGCACGCTTCCTCCGTTAAGAGAGGGCCTTGTTAATGGCATCCTCCGCATAGTCAAGCTAACGAGAGTCTCCTCGGACCTGACACGATGCGGATTCATCAAAATGTGATGAAACAGAAGAGCCGCTGCAGCACTGGCAGCCAGCTGCCTCTGCAACAGTGTACAAGTGTTGCTTTACACTCCTGCCTGCAGCGCCGCCGCCGAGGCCACGGCAAATATTAGCTTTGGTTTGATAAGGAAATAACCAGCATGCAAATAATAGATGAGTTTGTTCAGCTCGATTTGGGCGCCGCAACATTCAGGCGAAGTGAATGAATGCTGGTGTGTCGGATTTTGTTTCAGCTGCATTGTTTGGGCCGGTGTCATTGCCACGGTTCATACAGTCGGGAAAAACTTTCAAAAGTCATGGAATTAGCAAATAGCAATTTCCAGGCCTGGAAAAGTTTTGGAAAACTAAATAATCACAGAAAGTTTTGGAAAAGTCATGGAATTTTGTTTCACAAACCTGAGTAATAACACGATGTGTTGAAAGACTGTCGAAAATGTGAAAATCCAACAATCATTTCTGTTTTTTGGTTCTAGCTGTGATAAATGTTTACATTTTGAGACGTGTTTGCTGTAAAAATCACCAATTTATTTCTTCGAAAAGCACAGAAAAATAGTAAAAAGTAAACTTTTTTTCTTTAAAAATTACCAAAAATTTCAGGGGGAAAAATTGCCAAAAAATTTAAAAAAACATTTAAATTAAAACAACTCACAAACTGGTTTGGATGCTGTTTCTTTAAAAATAACAAAAAATGTTTAAAGAAAACCGACATTTTTAAATAACAAAATACAGCCATTTAAAGTTGCATGCTCTTCCCCTAAATCCAAAATAAAAAAAAATAAGTGCCTCCCTAGCGCTGAAAAATTATTTGACATACCTCCTTCTTTTGCACCACCTCCTCCTTTCTCCCTCAGTTATATCAGTTATATTTTAATAATCAGTTCTAATCCTGTTCTACATTCACTATTTAAAAAAGTATACTTAAAAAAGTCATGAAAAAGAACCAATAAGGAGTCTCGATGGCCGTTTCAGAGATTGTATGGTTTTTAAAATTTGCCTCAAAGTCATGAAAAAGTCATGGAAATTTACTGTTAAAAATGTGTTCGAGCCCTGCGTTGTACATTTTCTACGTGTGTGAACACGTGGCTTTGTGTCTCTCAGAGTTCCCAAGACGCTCCTAAACCCCGCTAATCTTAATTCTGCAGAGACGGCGCGTATAATTACAGTTTGGATCAGCGCCAGCGTGTTATTGCTCACAATATACAGGCTGGCTTATGGTTCCCAACCCCTTTGCACTGCGGGTGACCCCCATCTGGCCTCGTAACATCCCGCCCTCTACACCTCCACCCGTCCATCATGGCGCCGGTTCAGGGCTTATCATAAGCCCAGAACCTCTGTCAAACCCCCGCTCCTGTACTTTTTGATTCCGTTTCATCTCGTCTCCGCCTGCCTTCACTTTCTTCACTTTTCCTCATTTCTTCTTCCCGCAGCCGTCTAATCTCCTCCATCATTGTTCAGTCTTTGTTTTAACCTCAAAATCACCTCGCTTCATTTCTTCTGTCACTCTGAAGTCAAACTCTGATTCTTTCTGCGTTATATTGCCGCCAAACACTCTGGAAACATGTAAAATAATGTAGCTCAATATTAGTTTTTCTTTTCACTTTCTGTTACGTAACATTTTTATGTCATGGCAGTGTAGCACTCGGCTTGGGGGCAATGTGATATATTTTACCTTCATACCTTCCTTAAATGTCAGCGGTGTACATGGTATA
Source organism: Plectropomus leopardus (assembly GCF_026936395.1). Lineage (NCBI taxonomy): Eukaryota > Metazoa > Chordata > Actinopteri > Perciformes > Serranidae > Plectropomus > Plectropomus leopardus. The sequence continues at coordinate 3,388,840 of NC_142189.1, read as the reverse complement.
TGACGGTATAAGAGTGTAGTACTAACACGCTCGCATAGAAGACATCATAAAACCTGCTTGTAAACATAAAATAAGATAAAAATAGAAAAAATAGAATGCATCTCCACATGGATAAAACCCACTTGATAATACCTGTAAAAGTAAGATAAAATAAGGATTCAAAAATTGAATGCACAAAACACATAAGATGAGATGGAGAATAAAGCAAATAAAATAAAACCCATTGACATTATTAATAAAAATAAGACTAAAAATATCTAATACACCTTCCATGACCAAAAAGGAGCAGGGAGAAGAAAAAAAATATATATATATTTTTTGGCATTTTCTTGAGTTCATTTCCTTGTTTTTTGTTGTTGTTTGTTTTGGGGTTTTTTTTTTGCATGTTTTCTTGTAATTAAAAAAAAAAAGGCTAGTTTCCTGCTTTTTTGGGCCATTTCTTGTTATGTTGCTTGTCGTCCTCTTCCCATCTTTATTTCTGCTGTGAAGTTTGGCATTTTAACATGAAGGTCTGTGACTCGTTTTTGGAGCCAGCCCCATGTAGCCGTTAGAGGGACTGCAGATTTTTGGTATTCCAGCTTCGGTTTCATGTGTTAGCCCTGGAGGTTTCTTCTTTATAGCCTCAGTGTCGGTAATGCGTTAAAACAGTGGCGTGGATCCATAATATTAAATAAAGCATGGAGGAAAACGTTAAAACACAGAGTATCGGGCGTTTAATTTGTCAAAAAAGAGTCACGATTATGCAAACATGGTAGTGGGCTTCATGGATTTGGATGTTTATGTATCAGATCCGTCCAGCAGACAGAACAGAGACAGATTGGAGCTGTTTCAGGTGTTATTCGCCTGTTAGTGAAGTGTAGACATCATTTTTAAAGTTTTTGGCAGGCTGTCAGTCTCCTCTGGTATTCCCATCAGAAAATGTAATTTAAAAGTTTGCCGACTAAAATCTTGTTTTTTACCTAAAAAATACATCTCTTGACACGTCTGCTTTGCTTGGCTACTCGTTCTGGGCTTCGGTCCAGTAACTGCTGGCTATCAGATGTCAAAGTCTGTCTCCTTGTACTCATAATACCTGGAGGCTCCCGTCTTCACACACACACTCGGATCACTCACACTTTTTAGGCACCTTGGCTTGTCCAAATATCCATTTCAAGATAACACCTCGCAGTGAGAGTTGAAGTGAGCTGCTTTGAGCAGAGACGTGTGAGTGCTCGCTGTGTTGATTGCTTAAATGCTTTTTCAGTGATTCCTGTCAGATATCGCTGTGTTTGAGGTTTCCGTTGTACCGGCGCTTCATTTCATGTCATCACAAGCTCTCTGAAGTTTCTTTACTTTACATTTTTACTTTCTGATCATATGCTTCTCTTTGATAGAGCGTTGATTGCAGACCGCGATACTCAGTTTACTGCCTGCATATCTGGCCCCTGATAGGGTACCAACCCAAAAAATAAAGTGATTCACACTGGGAATTGTTGTTGTACTTTTAGTATACATGAGTGCATAAAGAAGCATCAAAATAGAGCTTTTATTTTTTATTTTATTTTTTTATTTTTTTAAGTGCCAGGGGAGGATCCCCCTCACCCCCCAACAGAGATCCCAGCTAAGCCCCTGATGTCTTTAAATCCTAGAAATGTCCCAAAATCTGAGAAACGTCCTTAAATACTAGAAATGTCCTCAAATATTGAAAACATCCTAGTGTTAGAGATGTCCTAAAACTGTTTGAAATGGCCTAAAATCCAAGAATTGTCCTAAAATCCTAGAAATGTTCTAAAATCCTCAAAATAAAATAAATAAACGAATAAAATCGTAGACATGTCCTAAAATCCCCAAATATCTTAAAATCTGAGAAATGTCCCAAATCCAAGAAATGTCTTAAAATCATAGAAATGCCCTAAAATCTGAGATACGTCCTGAAATTCTCAAAACATCCTAATAATCTCATAAATGTCTTGAAATCCTAGAAACATCCTAAAATAAAAGAAACCTCAGAAATTTCCAAAAATCTAGGAACTTGTTGAAATCCTAGAAATGTCCTAAAATCTCAGAAACGTCCTAAAATCCTAGGCACATGTATGGGGCTGCTGCGATTGGCCCCTGGCCTCCTGTCGTTTTGCAGAAGTGGCCCTTAATCACAGAGAGTTGAGTATCTCTGCCAAAAAACTTCACTTTCTATCATCACAAGTTTTCTGAAGTTTCCTCACTTTCCATTTTTGCTTTTTGATGGTGCGCTCGTCTTTGATGGAGCGTTGATTAGCATTGTGGACGAGGCGTTGTGCTCCTGACGGCGTACAGCGCGTACAGGAGAGAGATTAACAGATTGAGACGGAGAGGAAGGGCGAGATGGATGGAGAGGTGCACGGCAGGGACAGCAGGAGGCCAGCGGTGAGAGAGGAAGAGGGAGAGCTGAAAAGGTGGAAAAAAGAAAGAAGAGACAAAAAAGACGTGGAGGGAGAGAGGGAGCGATCAAAGCCTTCTCCCTTGTCAGTATTCACAGCTTGCGTCCTCTACACCCCACCTCACCGCCGGAGAGATGGAAAGATGAAGCAGCGAGCAGCTAACGTCGCTTCACAGAGGCAGATTTCCTCCCCCGCCCCTCCCCCGCCACCACTCTCACTGCACAGTTTTCCTTCAGTGATGCTGAAGGATGATTGAGAGCTCTTTCCACCGACAGCATTTTTAAACAGACGCATCAATAAATAAACGTCTTGATGTAGTGCGCCGAGATGTGCGGCGTGTGTGGTGTGTGTGTGTGTGTGTGTGTGTGTGTGTGTGTGTGTGTGTGTGTGTGTGTGTGTGTGTCCATGTCCATCCACTGCTGACTGCACACATGGTGTGTGTGTTTATCTGTGTGTGTGTGCGCGCACTCAGGCGATCCATCCCCTCTTCCCAGGGGCGAACTCTTTGAACGCCTTTGTCTTCCTCTCTGCTCCCATTTCTTACTTTTATTCTCTCTTCGCTGTGTTTGCAGTCGCTCGTCCCTCTGCTGCATCCTCCTTTACTTCTCTTTAGTCTCATTTCCCTCCTCTTCTGTTTCTCTCCTGCATCATGCTTTTTTCCCCTCCTCCCTCCGTGCACTCTGCTGACGCACTCAATCTCTTTTTGCACGCGGCTGCTCACTTTGAGAACGCTCGAGCACAATTCCCTCAGACGGCTCCTGTGAGTGAGTGTGTGTGTGAGCGTGAAACATTTGTGAATCCATAAATCAATCAATGCATTTCCTTTTCAAGCTGCTGTAATGAAATTTGCACATATTTAAGATTTGATCAAATAGCAACGTGTTTGAAAGCTGTCGCTCGTAGGGAAAAGCCCTCAGAGAGTTGAATCTGCAGTCACCTTCAGCGTGCACACGCTGTCACAAATCGTCCTGTAAAATTACAGTAAACTACTGGCAGCCGTAGTTAGCAGCATCTTACCGGCACTGTTTTGTTTTCTTAATCACCGGAAAATTATGACGTTATCTCGACAAAACAGCCTTTGTTTTCCCGAGATAACGAGAAAAATAAGAAATTATCACAAGAAAACGAGTGTCATAATCTCGGCATAAATAAATTGTGATCTCGAGAAAACAACTGGAAATTTGTCGTTGTGACGAGGAAACGGAGAAAATAAAATGTATAGAAAGATGTCCTTTTAGGGCTTCCGTAGCATCTTACTGGTTAAGGAGCTGAAAGTAGTGCATCCTCTCAGGTGTTGGGTTTCCATCAGTGCCGATAATAAATATTCGTGACCACTGCAGAGTCATTCGACCCGGGTGTGAATGCCGATTGTTCGCTTTACCATTTCATTAAAAAGCGGGTGTTAGCTGTTTTTTCTGTAGTGCGACTTCAGATCTCTGTTTTTAATTGTTGTTTATGAGCTTCTGTAAAACCTACTTGTTCTTAGTCTTAAGATTTTTAGTCTTGTAACAGTAATGGGCCTTGAATTCAAGGAAATTTGGCCTGAAACATCCTTGAGAAGTCCTTAAATTTGATGTTCGAAAAGGTGATTAGTTTTTGCTTACCGATGGATCAATTAGTCACATTTTCAGCACTAATGTTGGTGCTCGTCATGTGATTGTTTATGTATTCGTGTCTGTGCATATGTGCATTGAATTCAAACACTTCACCTGCAGGCACATTCGCTCCTGTGGCCTTTTGTAGCTCTGCTCTCTGTCTCTGTGTGTGTTTCAGAGAATCCATTAGCATTTTGATAAAAATAGACACACACACACACACACACACACACACACACGACTGCTCATGTGCAGGTATCTCCAAACTACCTGCCAGCATGTGTGTGAATGCATGTGTCCACCTCTATGCACACTGTATCATAATTAGGTTTGTGTATGCAGTTTGCTCTGCCACCGTCAGATATTTGCTCAAACACACACACACACACACACACACACACACACACACACACACACACACACACACACACACACACACACACACTAACTACCCTGCAGAAAACTAAGAGCCAATTTAGGGAGTAGGCGCCTTGCACTGTAACTCCTCTGGCTCCTGGTTATCTTTGCAGCGCTGAGTGTTTGCTGTACAGCAGCTGCCTACTCGCAGCACGGCATAATGAGATTTGTGCAAATTGTATCTTCTGTAGGAGCCCGTCCAAAACGCTTGTACTGCGAATTCTCACTCGTCCTTAAATTGATGGTGTCAGTCCAGTTTCTTTCAATCTTCAGTCCTCTCCTCTGACTGGTTTGAAACCCTGAACCAACTTCCCCGTCACGTCCTGGGGAAAATGCCTTAGATTGTAAACTGGAAGATTGATAGGGTTAATTTTTTTTTTTTTTTTTTTAAAGAGAGATAAATGTCAAGAAAAACATGTTTATAATTCTCTCTGTATAAAGTTAAAACTGTTACAAGAAATATTTTTAGCACTTTTATTTTGCTTATTTTCAGGTAATTTTCTTTTAACTATTTACTGAGTTCTTACAAATTTTTGGGGCAATTTTTGTAAAGTTTCTCGTTGCCTTCCCTAGTTTTTGAAATAAATCTGCTCAGGATTCAGAGGGCTTAACAAGATTTTGACTGCAGTTTTTTCAGTACATTTTTTTCTGGAATTAGCAGAAATTAGAATGGAGTTTGGTGGTGTCGTTTATTTTTAACAACTTTTTGTTTGTGCAGCTGGAGATGTTTCGCCTTAATCCGCCTCACTTTTGGATGAGATATTGAACTGCGTTGTGAGTTTAACTCATTTCACAGGAAACTTTTAAAACTCAACTTTTAACATCTTTTTAGATGGATATTTTACACTATTTTTGTGCAATTTTTTACTGTAAATGTGATCGCCTGTCTCTTCTTCGTTTTTTTCATTTTTTAAAAATAATCAGCAAAAGAGGGAGAAAATGTCTTTTTGTAATTGAATGTAGAGTTTTGGTGTTTTTTTTCTAAAAGAAAGAATGATGTAAAGGCCCGTTTGTTTGGCAAAAGAAAAAAAAGCCTCATGATTGTCCTTTAATTGTCGTCTTTGAGAACATTTCTGTTGCGATACTGATGTGAAATCACCAGCCTCAGTCCTAAAATTTGGGGGGATGTAGCGTTGTTTGTTTACTACGTGTTCGATTGTCTGACTGCTCGTGTTTGCGGCCCTGTTGGACTCGATCGCAGTGTTGTGGCCATGTTCCCAGACCTCAGAAGGTGATATTATGGGTAAAATGTTATCAAAGCAAATAGGAACGAGGGCCAAAAACAGACCCGGGTTGTAAAAAAAAAAAAAAATATGTTCTTGGACAGTAGTGCAGGTGCAGACAGCTTGTTCTGGCTCTGTGATGCAGCTGGTGACCTCCGGATTCAGAATTCACGCCGATGTTGAGTTGCTGCTGTCAAACGTTTTCTTGGTTCAGTCTCTCTGCCGCATGAACTTCATTTCCTGAGGCAGCGGGCAGTTTTCATCAGAAACTCTTACCTGCCCGACACCGAGCTGCACACGGACATTTTTAGTGACCAAGAAGAAAAAGCCATCCCATGTTATTTATTTATGAATCCTCTCTGTGGAAGCATCTGCAATACCTCACATCAATTCTCTCTTTTAAATCTAGTAACCAGAGTGCATTCCCCATTTAGATTTATTTCACCTGTATTATCTTTTTTTTTTTTTGCATGATTCTTTCAACTTTTTTTTCCTTCCAAATGTAGTGCACATTACACAATATTTCAGAAAATCTGCAAAAGAAAATGCAAATTTATACACTTCTACATCCACTACTGTTATGCGAATATTAGGAGCTGGCGTTCATCAGAATAAGCTAACCTGACGTCATGTTAGTCAAACCTCAAACAAAGCAGAACAACAGATGTATAATAACTCAGAGCACAGTGGACAACAGAAAGAGAAAGTTTGGAACAATTACTATCACAGCTCAGTTAAAAGTCATTTATTTTGCTGAATCTGTATCCATTGTGCATAGTTGCATCAAACTTTTATCAGTACGCCTTTGAAACCTGAGAAAATTGGCGAATTTCTTTCAAAAACATGGGACAAAGGTAATGAGCGATGAAAGAGGAAATTATCCAAAAATTAGCAATCAAATTAGGAAAAGATAATAAAAATGTAACTGATTTGAAAAAATAAGTAAATAAGTTAACAATAAATAGTTGGTGGAGACCAAAGTAAAGCTAAAAGGAAAGTGAATAGAGCTCATTTTTAACTGCAAAATAAACAAAAAAAGCATACTAGTCTGCTGCAGAGGTGTGTACACAGCTCTGCTTTACTGGCAATGAGATAGGAGCCTATCACCTATTTTCAGCAGGTTTACCCGTATTTAAAAAACCTACACATGCGCGCTAATTTTAGTGGAATAGGAGTATAGGACTTCGTCCGGTGGGCATATACTCATGACTTGTCACGTCTGCAAGAAGTGTAAATATTCTAACACAGCTGCTTATATAGTCCCTCAAAACTTAAGAAGTTTATAATGAATTTTGTTTTTACAGCTTGTTTTGTTGTTCCAGAGTTGTAAAATTGATGAAAAACAGCACTTCTGTAAAAACAAAAATGTACTCGGCACATGCTTTGGCAACATAATCACATAAAATTCTCCGCAGAGGTGCAGTAAATTATCTCGAGCAGTGTCAAATTTATCATTTTAGTGTACTTCTCTGTTTTTTTTAAACATATGTTTTATTCTGATTGTCAATAAAAATGTTTTAAATCTAAGTTGATGAAACTTGCAGAACTCATTGGAGCATCTTATTGTTTAGTAGCGTCACCAAAAAATCGTGGACAGGATGAATATTGAATCCTGAACATGACAATAAATAAAAGCATGTGATTTCAGCCTGGTGTCCCTGCTGAGACAAAGGTTGCCTGCGTGTGAGACAAGAGGACGTGGTTGTTTGCAGAGCGGCTGAAGGAGGTGGACTGAATCTATAAAGTTTGTTTACCGCAACATTCAGATGCTCCTCCATCTGCTTTTTATCCACTAAATCAATTCTGTTGCTTTGTGCTGCTGAAGGAGCTCCGCTTATGAAAAAGGATGGGTGCGCATGCAGATTCGCACTTCTGCTGCATCCTGTTTGCCACTCTGATCAGGGCTGCGATGTTGCCGCCCGGCTCGGCCTGTTGCGTCATTATGAGTTAAATCTGAATGCAAAACTTCTTTCAGTTTATCTTAAGTTAATTTTCTTACCTCAGAGTGAAACGTAGCCGGAGTGCTGAGCTTTTCTGGTTTTGGCTGGTTGGCCAGAAAGTCACAGATTTTGTTAATAAGTGTTAATAGATTCTAATTTATGTCGAAGCAAAGCGAAGCAGGCTCCGGTGCAAGATGGCAGAGTCCTCAGGGTGCTGTGTTGCTACACGCCCAGCAGTCATCACACTCACAAAGGCTACATACTTTGGCTCGCAGACACTTCACACAGCGGGGCATCTAATCATGACAAATCTGCGCTCGGCACAATGAGTCGCTCGTTTGTGTTTTCATTAGTTACTGCCTGTTGACTGCTGCAGTGGCAGCGAAGAGTACACAACAACAAGACGTTACACTGGGCATGTCGCACGCTTCAGCCTGTTCTTATTTATGCACGTGGCTATGAGGACACTCTGCCATCATGTTTGGATTCATACTTTCATACTTTATGGGCGATTTTGTTATACTGTTATGTTTTATTTTTCGTTACTGGTTGTAGTTCGTTCTGACTGATTTGATCTATAGTTTCTTTCTTTTTACAAACCATCTTTTAAACTGTTCCTCCTCCACAGGAAGTTACATTAGAACTGTTTTATCTCATGATTTATTAGCATTTAAAACTTGTGCTTATTGGCTTGATTTTTTTTTTAAAATCGTGAAAAGAAGTTACGAGTTACAAAAAAAAATGACCTGAAATTTAAACAAGAAAAAAAGAAAACTAAAACAAAATGTAAAACAATAAAGGTTTAAAAAAGTTATTGAACAGAAAATAATAAAGAAATATATAGATAAAAAAGTGAATAATTATTAGAATCATAAGAATTATGAATATCATTTTTTGGATATTTTTCCCCTATTTTAATATTATTATTTTTAATTATTATATGAAAACTAAAACTGTTTCAGACTTGTACCATCACATATCATATACCCCAGTGAAATTTGAAGACGTAAATTATCACATACCTCCCAAGTCTAATTCATATACTTAAGTTTCTTATCTGGCTGTTAATATTGATAAATATTATGCATATATATACTGTTGTTGCAGTTTTAATGTATAATTTATGTGTATATATATGTGTTGGGCAATTCATTGTTCCTCAAATAGGCTGGTTGTGCTTCTCCTTAGCAGGACAAAATACAGTCTTAATTAAAAGGAATACATTGTAAAAATGTTTACAAGAAACAAGCCTTCTCAAGTTTAGGAAAGACTCGTGGGTACCCGTTTTCATTCAGATATCTCGAGGTGAGGTGACACTTTTCCTGACAAGTTATGTCAACAAGGTTGTTATGAATGGACGCTTTTAGTTGTTTAGTTTCATAAGATACGACTTTCTTTGCACGGCTAAAAAACAAGTGCAACACAACCTCTTTAGGACTGTTGGCCTCCAGTTAACAAAGTGGCTCCAACCTCGTTTGGTGGCATCACTGGAAATGACTTATCTCGCTCTGTTGAGGTAAAACTAATAATAATGAGCCGCCCTCCAGCCCCTGAAGAGCTCACTAACAAACAAGCAAAACAACACCTTGTGGTTTCACAGGTTTTTTTCTGGAGTCCGTGAGGGTTTTGGGTTTTCTTTTAACCTCACTGCGATGACGCCGTGTTTCTCTTGTTTTGTTCCGCTCAAACAAACAACATGTAATGTGTTAATTAGTGAGCTTCAGAGGGGCTGGTAGACTTTGCTACCTTTGGGCAGAGCCAGTGTGAGAGCCGCTTAATCACATATTTTAAACCTGGTAAAAATGTTAATATTGGTATATATAGGTTTTTATATTATTTAAGTATTTCAGCAGTCTCTGTATATTCTGAATGGTGTATAGCAGTAGACTAACTAAAGTGATGTTTATATTTACAGTACTTATAATATTTATGTTAGAAAGCAGGTGATGTTATGTCCCACAGCTACGGTGCTGTGCGGCAGTTTAATGCGCATAACAAAAGAAAATAAGAGGACGTCGTGCTAGAAGACAATGAGAAGTCAATGCAGGTGTGGATCGATAGAAACTTTTGACTGTGCTTTTTTATGATTATGGTAGGACTGTATTTTTTTTATATTAATTTTTTAAATTTTTATTTTTTTTAGTATTTTTTATTTTAGAAAGTTTTATATTTGTTTTTGTGTGTATTGATATACTTTTTTTTTTGCTTTTTTTTCTTTAAGTTTTTTTCTCACTGCATCACGCGATTACTTCGAATTTACAAAATGGAGCTGGAAGACGAGTCAAAACCGAGACACCTTGCAGACTAAGTGGCCGAGGGACTTTGGTATATTAAATCGGCCGCGATAGCCAGTGTGTTTCTCCTTAGTCACTATAGCTATGCTAAAAAAAACAGCTGCTGGCTGTAGCCCTGTATTTAACATAAGATTGGTATTGATCTCATTTATTACCCAGCTAGAATACAAAAAAAGCATATTCCCTAAAATGTTAAACAATTCCGTTTTAAAAGCAGTGACTCAAGGAAAATAAGGGCTCAGCTCCTCCTCGCCCAGCTGTTACAACACAGACGAGCGCGGGGAGATTTGGATACAGACACATGCAGGAATTTAATGAGCTGGCTCGCTCCACAAAGAGAATCCGGGACATTAAATTTAGACATTTTTTCCCTCCTTGTCAGGCTTTACTGTGGAAAGAAAGAGAGACTTTCCCTCGAGCTATTTTTGTAACCGGTGGAGGGGATATTATTACAAGGCATTACATTTAGAGAGAAAGGGCTAACATGTCAATGGAGACGATTGACAGCCTCACAGGGGGGTGAGAACGCTCAAGCAGATTAATTAGAAGCTGCTGAGGAGTCTTGCGAGAGGTCGGAGCCCCTCGCACATAAGCCTTAACCCCCCACCATGTGAACACAGAAACGCCATGTTTGATATCTGCTGTGTGTTTTCATGTTGAATTGAAGCTTTGCCTGCACCCCTTTCTGCCACTGTAATGTGACGGAGGCCGGTTGAGCTCTTTTTGATGTTTTCTACATGTAAAGCTCCACGCTCCAAAACTGCATATTGCTTGCTGTTTTATGAGCTGAAATGCTGGAGGATATTTTTCAAACAATCAATCAGATGTTTCTTTTGAATTTTATGCCTTTGCACCAGCGATAAGTGAGACCGGACTCATTATGTTTTCCAGTTATCCGTCCATCCAGCCCATTTTTCTGATCGCGATATCTCACTAACGCCATGTGCAATTTTCTTTAAATTTATCATAAATGTCCACTTGGACCCAAAGATAAATTAACTAGATTTTGGTGGTCAAAGGTCACTGCGACCTCATTCACTCATTCTTGTGAGTGCGATATCTCAAGAGAACCCTAAGGGAATTTCCTCACATTTGGCACAAACGTTCTTTTGGACTCAAAGATGAACCGATAAGATTTTAGTGGTCAAGGGACAAGGTCAAAGTGCCCTTGTATTAATCTCATTCTGTAGAATCAATATCTGAAGATGGCCTTGAGGAAATTTCCTCAAATTTGGCACAAACGTTCCCTTGGACTCAAAGATGAATAAATAAGATTTTGCTGCACAGACGTTTAGGTTTAGTTATATCTCAAGAACACCGTGAGGAAATATCTTCAAATTTAGCACAAATGCACATTGAACTCAGGGATGAACTGACTAGATTTTGGTAGTCATAGGTCAAAGGTCAAGGTCACTTTAACCTTTTCTGTCTCATTCTTGTGAACGTAATATCTCAAGAAAACTGCTGATTTTCTTTTTTTCCCCTTTTTTTATCTGGCACAAACCTTTGAGAAGAAGACTGTTGGAGGTTAAAAGTGAAGGTCACGGTGACCTTGCATCTGTTTAATTTTCGTGAATGCAACATCTGAAGATGGCCTTTGGCACAGACGTCCACATGGACTCAAGAATGAACTAATTAGAATCTGGAGGTAGAAGGTCAAGGTCACAGTGACACATCTTTGGTCATTTTTCCAAGAATTTTCAAGGTCAGATTTCTGCAAAAACACATACTCAACATCATATTTCAGGAACAGAAGAGGAGACATTTGGTCAGATAGTGAACTGGTGACACTAATCCTGAAACTGCTGATTGAGCTGATCTGCTGTGCTGCTGGCGGGAAGGTGAACCTGAAGCGTGCAGAGTTGCAGGTGTTTTGTTTCGGGAGGCTTGCAGCTGGTGTTCAGGTCTCGCTGTCTTGACAGTTGACGTTGTTTATTTCTCCTTTCATAGCACTTTGACTGCTCTGACAGTCAAAGACACAGGTGCACTGCCTTGTTTACTGTGGTCTCTGCCTTACTTTCTCATTTTCTCCCTTCATCGTCTCCTCCCCGCTGATCCTCACAATCATCTTCATCTTTGCCAGTTTCCTCTTCTTTTAATTCGCCTTATTTTCTTGTTTGTTCTCTCTGTCCTCAGCTTCTGTACTTTCTCCTCTCCCCTCCGCCTTCCTTTATAATCACCTCCCCTCCTCCTCCTCCTCCTCCTCCTCCTCTTCCTCTGGCCAAGGTCCATGTTATAAATCAGCCCAGAATGAGACTGTGCCTCTGCCCTGCAGTGATGGAAAGTTACATTAAAAGTACATTTACTCAAGTATTGTACACTGTAAAAAGCTTGACGGGACATTTACAGTAAATTACTGGCTTCTAGTTGGATTACTTTTACAATAAGTTGCTGTATCATTTTACAGTAATTTATTGTGAATTTTTACAGTCACATCCTGTAAAATCCTAGAAATAATCACGGCATCTTCATATCTGTATTACTGTATCTTTTTTTACAATAGTTTATTGGGAAATATTGCAGTTGCACCCAGTAAAATCCTGGAAATCATCATAGCATCTTCATAACTGCATCACTGTATCATTTTACAGTAATGTATTGTGAAACATTGCAGTTGCATCATGTAAAATCCTTTAAATAATTAACAGCGTCTTCATATCTACATCACTGTTTCTTTTTACAATAATTTATTGTGGAAATATTACAGTTACGTCACATAAAATCCTTGAAATAATTATTGGATCTTCATATTGGCCCGTCACAAATGAATTAATGTTTCGGAAACCCTGTTATGTGTGAACTATCCCTTTTAACCCTTTGAAACCCAGGGAAATTGGTTTGATTTCTTTGAAAAACATGGGAAGAATTCAGTGAGGCAGTGAGCAACAAAAGAAGAAATTAGTACAAGAAAATTACCTGAAAATATAATTTTTTTAAACAAAAAAGGAAAAGAGAAAATTGCAAAAACAAGACTTGGAGAAAAGTGTTTAACATCATTTTAAAAATGTCATTATCATAATTATATAGTTATTTCCCTTGACAATTTTCCCTAGCTTTTTAAAAAATATTTTTATAAATATACTGATTTCTCTTCCATTTGTGAAACATTTTTTGCCAAGTTGCTAAATGTCTTTTCCCATGTTTTTTGGTTGTTTTTTTAAATCACACCAATTTGCTAAGAATTCAAAGGTTTGACATTCTCATGAAAGGCGTCTGAGAGCACCGCAAGAAAAGTGATGTTGCCCCAGGTTTCAAAGGGTTAAACTTAACTGTTTTAATACATTTTCTTCAGTAACTGGACATGAAACACATTCTGGGCTGTTGATTGGGGAATTTTCAGTTTACTTGACCTTTGCTCTCCTCTTCTTCCTCCTTCTCCCCAGCAACTGCTAAGAGAGATGCAACAGATGGCCAGTCGGCCTTTCGCCACCATCAACGTCGCCTTGGAGACGGACGAGGAGCCGCCTGACCTGATAGGTGGAAATGTCAAGGTGAGCACAACCTTTTTTTTTTTCTCCGAGCAATCACCGCCCAAACCCCCCGGAGATGTGCCTTTCTGTCTGCGCTGACAGGGACCGCGAACCGGGACGCTCCATTTATCATCGCCGTCATCGCTCATCCTCCCTCAAGTGGGAGCTCGGTCTCGCGCCCCTCGACTGCAGTTTGTGATTACACTCTGACTGATAGATATTCCTCACATCATCTGTTTTACGTCAGTTTTTGGTAGTCTGAACTCTTAAAGGTGAATCCATTAGTTTTTCGACAAGCCAAGGAGGCTAAATTGAGCTCACTCAGGAGGAAGAGTTTGAAGTGTAGCGTGGGTCTAGTGCGCCTAATGAGGGTCGGCGCGGTGTACATTTCGCCGGGACAGTGTGAAGGCCGGATGATGATGAAAGTGGGCTGCTGATGAGCAACATGGCACATTATGCCAGTTATAGCCAGTTATTGTGGGCAGGCTGTGAATTCTAATGAGAGTGAATTCAGTTAACCTCTGAAGTTAAACACATGCAGACCAGAATAAGTATTTTAGAGGAAAACTATACTTAGAAATGAGATAAGACTTTGGTTTCAACATTGAGATATTCTCCAGTTGGAAAAGAAATGATTTTTTAACGCCTACGTGCGGAAAATGTTTTGCTGGCATGAAAATTAAGAACATTAGGGGACACTATTAAAAGTCATGATTCATCTCTCAAAACAGCCTTGTTTTGGAGCATCGAACCATCTGTGTTTTTTAAACACTGACGGAGAAATCCAAGGTGACGAGTTCTGTAAATAATGATGTACAGCGTGTTGGATAGAGTCAGTCCAAAAATATGGGTCTATTTTTTTAACAAGTCATGATGCTGTTGTCAGGATGGCATTTTATTAGACAAGGTCACAAGATCAGGTTCAAGTTCTCAATAGGTCCTGAAGTTTAAATTACAAAATAAATATAATTATTAATCTTAATTTATGTTGCCTTTATATCTATTTAAAGTTTCCATAAAATTAAATTATATTTACTTAATTTTGTGAAGTTGTTGCAACTTAAAAAATGACAAGTTTAATTGAATCAATCTTTATAAGTTTTTGCAGCTAAGTAAACCATGTTAACTGTGCTTTATTTCTGTATTCTGCTGGTTGTAAACTAGTCAGTCACATTTGCATGTTTTTAAACATGAACTGGCAGATTTCCATCATTGGATAAATCCTCTGTAATGACGAAGTTAAGTCAGACAAACTTGGTTTTCTGAAGTTGCTAACACAACCAGGTCATTTCATTTTTCATTTTTAAGTAGCAACAACTTCACAAAATTAAGTACATGCAGCTAAATCTGAAATAAACACTACATTTCTATACTTTTCTTTATCGAGGCATTTAGTTTCCAAGATTATTTTAAGTAAGATCAGCTTATTAGATTTTACAGTGTAGGTCCTTTTTACAAACCCTTATATTTGTCTCCAGTTGGAGCCATAAACTCTTTTTGTTTTATATTTTAATTGTTAGATATGTCAGAACAGCGATGCAGGAAGAAAATAGCGAAGAAGAGAACTACTCTAATTAAAAGCGTTTTTTTTTTGTTCTTCCTTTAATTTGGTCAACTTCTGAAAACTAAAATCAGAGTAAAATCAAACTTCTATTAATTACGGTCAAAAAGGCTCGTATCCCGCTGCGGAGGCACTTTGGAGACGCTTCTTTAAAAACTCACGAGAGAGAGAGAGAGCTGTGGGAGTGAACCAGATAAAAGTATCCTAATTAAATACTAAGAGAGCAAATTTGCAGTTATGTTTTCCGTTTGATTGCAGCGAAAGCCAGTATTGTCCCCGAGGACAATAAAACATTAATATCACTTACAGCTTTGTGTGATAAATGACTGATGACTCAATAACTAGAGGAGACAACTGAGGACTCCGTATAAGGATCATTTCTTTCCATTTTCAATATCACGCTGCTGGAACATCATTATATGCAGCTTACACGGATTGCTGAGAAATGGGAATAAAAAAAACACTGATTCGAATACGACATTAGGTGGTGCAATATCACACTTGGCTAATTTTGCTCCTCCATCCCATTGGTACAAGGAAAGATGAAACAATTATTTTGGCCTTGCCAGAAGCGATCTAACCAGGCTTGGTTTGCTCCAGTCCACAGGTCTGTTTTCGCCTCGGGCAAAATGTATTTCTCATCCAGTGTGTTTACCATTGGAAAAAAATGAGAGGTTGCCCGTGAACACGTCTGTACTCTATGTGTACGAAATAAATAAATAAAAGAAGACTGGCAGCTTTTAATTTCACAGCTTAGGGCTGTCGTAAGACTCGTCTGCCAAGTCCAATTTCCACTGCAGCAGCTGCAGGGTGCTCTTAGGTTCTCGCTTGTTTACGTGCTTGTCTTTCATTTTCTAACACCAGCGTCTCGTATTCAAACCGAGAGGGAACAGGCAGCGCAGACACAATTGGAAAGAGGAAGAGACTTACCGTCAGACAGATGTGACAGAGGAATCATTTCAACTCATTTCGTAATCAATTGCATCGAGTGTGCATCAGTGCGGCTACCCAATGTTCAACCTCAATTTTAAACCTGATACGCCAGGTGCTTCACTTTTTGTGATTTGACAAAAATAAAAGAGCGTGCCCTTAAAATCTGGAAATACGGCCTCACGGTTGTAAGCCTCCGACCACCAGTCAAGATTCACATCCATGTCTTTGAAAACATGGATGCCTCACGCACATGTTCCCCCCACAGCACAGAAAATCTCTACAATCAGCACAGTTTCAAGATTAGTGTCACCAAATATATGGCCAGTGTCTGAACATAGGTTTCCGGCTTTGTTTCTGAGATATGACGTTGAGTAATGGCCTAAAAATTGTTGTTATTGTGCATAACATCATGATGTCACACTTGACCTTTGGAATATAAGATGTCAGAAGTTCATCAGATCTTATTAGATATTCCTGTAAAGTTTGACTGCATGTCTTTTTCAATTATGGCCTAAAACATTTTTTATGAACTCACCTTGACCTTGACCATTGACCTTCAACCACCATATTCCTATCAGTTCATTCTTACGCCCAAGCGGACGTTTGTGCCAAATTTGAGGAAAATCCCTCAAGGCCATCCTTAATTATTGCATTCACAAGAATGAGACTGATGCAAGGTCACAGCGACCATGACCTTTGAACACCAAAGTCCAATCAGCTCCTGGTTGAGTCAAAGTGGACGTTTGTGTCAAATTTGAAGAATTTCACTCATGGTCCTCTTGTGATATCGCATTCACACGAATGAGACAAATGCAAGTTCACCATGACCTTGACCTTTGACCACCAAAATCTAATCAGCTAGTTTTTAAGTCTACTCAGATGTTTCTGCTAAATTTGAAGTAATTCCTTAAAGGTTTTCATGAGATATTGCGTTCACAAGAATGAAACAGATGCGGTTACAGGGACCTTGACCTTTGACCTGTGACCACCATAATCTAATCAGTTCATCCTTGATTCCAGGTGGACGTTTGTGCCAAAATGTGTCGACAGACAGACCACCAAAAAAAATAATGCCTCCGTCCTCGGCTATCGTCGGCGTAAAAGCATAAAAACACAGTTTATCTCCCTCAACACACATACACACTTTACTTTGTCCTGAGCGGAAATTAAGAGCGAAACAAAACAAAACACCTTGAAAAATTCAATTATGCTTCCTTTTAAACTCTTTGTGCTTGTGTTTTTTTGGGTTGTTTTTTTGTGCCTAAGATGTTCCCCAAAGGTAGTGTCTTTTCCGGTGGTCTTCTTCAGAGGCTGCGTGTTAATAACATTCCCCTGCAGATGCCTTTGTTTTATAGCGTTGAAGCCCCCCCCATGCCCAAGCTCCCCCACCGGCACCACTCCGGAGAGTTATCTAGACTGGCCAGGCAGAGCGGCGAAAGGTTTTGTTAAATTACCTCCAGTAATTAGCCCAGCACGCAGGATCGCTGCTGAGCCCATACACACACACACACTGACGGGCTGATGTGGGCATACACCGCGGCCGCATGCTGCTTCGCTTTCATCCGCGGCATTCATCTCTACTTTAGCAGCAGCTGGGGATGACTTTCCCCCCGCCAGCGACGAGAGCGAGTCAAACTCCCTGTTGCTATGACTCACCAGGTACAGCCACTTCCGCTGAGCCCACTTTGATGAGTTTTTATTCAGTTGGCTTCTGTTTGCAAAGGAACTGTTTTGTCAGCTTGTGATAATAACGCCATATTGCAACGTATTGAAATTAAACACTGCGGAAGAAAAAGAAGACAAATAAGAAAAACTTTATCTCGCTGAACTAAAAATCACAATCTGAAACACAACCAGGAGGTCGGACAGACCTGAAGCTCTACGGTTTAATTCTGCTGCATTCAGATGCTGTTCACATACGTTTAAACCTTTGAAACATGAAAAAATCAGTTTGATTTCCTCCAAAAACATGGGGGAAAAGGCAAAAAGGAGCTTGGCAAAAAATGTCCCACAAACTGCAAGAAATAGGTAAAAAGTGAGAAAAAAAACAGGATCAAATGTTGAGAAAGCTAGATTTATTAAAACTACATTTGTCAAGAAAACTACATTTACTTATTATTTATTAATTTTAAATTATTTTTCAATTTTAAATTATGTTACAGTAAAAAAAAATCTGTCCTCAAAGCCAACACGACTCAGTAGGTAGGAAGACAAAGGACAATAATAATCTGAAAATGTGTAGAAAATGTGCAACTTCTGCCAAAATAAGTGACAAGTTCACAGACAGATTACTGCAAACAAACAAGAACACCTTTTGTCTTTAGCACTGCCTCGTTTTCTCTCACATCACACGTAACAGTGTCTCTTTGAACTGTTGTTTGAAGTGAAAATGATTCATAAAAATCGAGTCATCAGCATCTACCTGAAACCTTCTTTAAGGTCCATTCGGCACAAAATAACTGAGATCATTTCTTCTTCCTGCAAACACGTCTGGACTTTCCTCTCTGCAGATAAGCGGGAGGCATTACAACGTTATAGAAAAAGCTGCTCTTTCTTACGATATACGCCACCGAAAAGGTCGCACGCTATTTACATCTGGATATAAATAAAACTTAAGACATCAAAGGCATAATTGTGTGATCTCTCTTATCATCTCTACATTATATGGAAATAATCAGGGTTCCCACAGTCATGGAAAACCTGGAAAAGTAATGGAATTTCACAATTACATTTTCCAGACCTTAAAAAATCATGGATCTGGTAGAAATAATTAAAACTGGAATAAGCTGAAAATTTGTTCTGTGTAATGCAAAAACACGTAAAAATTCACCATCATTAAAAATAGAATTTTTGGAAAAAATGGCAATTAAAAAAATAAAATAAAATTTTGAGCAATTTTCTTCTTTCATATTTTTTTATTTTTTTGGCAATTTTTTTTGAAAACTTCAAAATATTTGCCTTTTTTTTCTTTTTTTGATGACATCACAGAAAACATGATTATTGGTGATTTTCTGCAAAGACGATTTTTTTGTTTGTTTGTTTTATTTCTATTTAAGTTATGAAAGGCATGTTTTCTTTTAAAATCAAGAAATTACACCATTTATAATAGCTGTAAACTGTACAAATAGAAATTATTGTTGGATTTTGACTATTTCGAGAAAAAAAACTGAACATGTAATTTGGAACTCTGAAATTATGTTTGAATCTTGTGTGTTTGAAAAATGCCGGGCAAGTGAGGCAAAAAAAATAATAAAAAATTGTGGATCCTTGAAAAGTCATACAAAAGCTTTAAAATTTTGTCCATGATGATATATATTTATACGAACCCTGAATATAGAAAATCTGCAGGCTGCTGTGACAGGCTTCCTCTTCTTATGCACACATATATCTGTCTGTTAGACTGTGAATTTATGACACTGTTGAGGTTTTATTGCACTTATCAATCAGAAATGATCATAATTAGGTTTTCCTCTCATGATTCTTACCAGGCAATCATGCAAGTTAAGACAATCACACATGCACGACCGGTATAAAGGTCAGCTGTATGCTTGTGATTTAATGCAATATATACAGAGTGGAGGGAGACTGCTTGATATAATAGAACGCCGCACCACAATATGTTGGATAAACCTGAGTTGTGTCTTCGCTGGCCCCCCCTTTTTTTTTTGCATCAAATGTCCCGATTTTCTCTCGTCCCACGGTAACTATAAATAAAAGCAGAGCAGAAGGCGTCAGAAAGGTAATCATCTGCCCGTGATGCCGGGGCCGCAAGCTCCATTTGGCAGAAGCCGAGTGAATATATCTCATCTGCGGAGCAAGTTTGGACTTCCCACCGAGGCTATAAACAACTTTAATGATCTTCAGCTCACTGTGAGGCGCGCGGCCCCCCGTATACTCCGATCGCGGGTCTTAATACACCACTGTAGCATCCTGATAAAACAGCGTGGAAACAAGGGGAGGGACCTGCTCCGAGTCGCTCAATCTGAGCCGGGGAGGAGATAGGATAACGCACGCTCACCGTTGGAGCTAGTGAAGGCACAGAAAGCGGAGGAGGAAGATCTAAATTGGATCTCTGCTTCTGGGATGCTCCTGCCCTGACAGAGAGGAGGAGAGCAGGCCGCGAAGAATGGAAGAAAAGAAGAGGAGAGGTGGGAGAAGAAAAGGTAAAGCGGAGACTGAGGAGGAGGTGGAGGGCGCCTGATTTCCACAGCAAGTTGCATCTTTTCTCTCGACACAGCGGCACGCACGCCAGCACCAACACAAACACAGGCAGCAGATAAGGCCCACAGAAAACCCCAGACAGCTGATAGGATCAGTAAAGAGCTAGTAAATTAGAGGAGAACGCTATAGTGAAGTAAGAATGTCAGACAGGAGACGAAGAGGGAGGAGAAGAAAAGATACAAAGAGAGGTGAAGACAAAAGAAAAAAACATGATTAACAGCAACAACAGAAGAGTAAACTGAAACTATGTGAACAGAAACAAGGACACAAAATAATTAAATTTGGAAAAAGGAACAAAGACAAAACAAAGAAAGAAATGATTCTAAAAAAGGGGAGGGGGGGCAACAAACAGGAGAGGAGAGTAATAGCCGAAGAGAAAATAAGAAGAAATGAAGAAAAATGACGATAAAAACCAAGAAGAAAAGAAGAGAAGAAACAAGAAAAATGGAGGCTAAGAGAAAGGAAAAACAGGACACGGGAAACTGAAAAGACAAATGAAAGAAGGAAGATAACTTTTAAGGAGTGTTGGAAATCTCAGAGGTAGAAATGTCTGCCTTCACTCCAGTAAAATGGAAGTAGATGGTACCTGGCTCAGCCGAGGAGGACGCCGTTAATGTTTACATCCCACGAGGAGGGACGAGCCTGCGCTCCATGAGTAGCTGCATGCTTCCTTCAGCACGGTGATTCGATTGGCGGATGGGTTTTGGTAGAAAGTTTTTTTTGCCCCCGATCCAGGTCATTTGATTGAAAAACAAAAACGGAGCCAAAACAAACCAGCTGACCTGAGCGTGGTCTTTTGAAGCGTTCACAGGCATTGTTGTATCAGAGAGAAAAAGAAAAAACAGAGAACAGCAGAGCGGCCTTCGTCAGTGCCATTTTTTTAGGGCAAGTCCAAATTGAGTGAGGGAACTTTTGTGCCAAATTTGAGAAGAAAAAAACGAAAAACTTAAAGGTGTTCTCGAGATACTGCATTCACAAGAATGAGATGGATACCAGGCCAGAGTGACCTATGACCTTTTAATACCAAAATCTAATCAGTTTGTCATTAAGTCCATGTGCGTGTTTGTGCCAAATTTGAAGAAAGTCCCTGAAAGTGTTTTTCAAATATCAAGTACACAAGAATGAGACGGATGCAACTTCACTGTGACCTTGACCTTTGATCTACGACCACCAAAATCTAACAGTACACTCAAGGTATTCTTGTGATATCCCATTAACAAGAAGGGTAACAGTGACCTTGACCTTTGACCGCCAGAGTCTAGTTCATCTTTGACTCAAAGTGGAAGTTTGTGCCAAAGTTGGAAAAAAATCCCCTCAAGATGTTCTCAAATATCACAGTGACCTTTGACCACCAAAATTCAATCAGTTCATTCTTGAGTCCAAGTGGACAATTGTGCCATATTTGAAGAAATTCCCCTGAGGCATTCTGGGATATTGCATTCACAAGAAGGGGACAGAGGGACAGACGGACAGACGACCCTAAATTATGACACAGCTGTTGCCGGCTTGGACCTGGTTTAAAAATAGTAACCGGTAAGTACGACAATCCAAAGTGCAAAAGATAAAGTTGAAAAGAAATGGAACAAAATATAAAATGATAAATTACAAAGAATATGAGAGGAAAAGAACCGAGCTAAGAGGAGAGGAAACCACAAAAAATTGAAAAGCAAAAGATTAAGAAAAAGGACAAAAGAGAGGACAAAAGAGGTGAGAACATTAACAAAAGGGACAACGTAGAAGACAGGAGAAAAAAGAAAGGAGTAAGAAAGAGGAGAGGCGAACAGAGGAGAGAACTGAGGACAAAGGAGAAGTTTCTGTTTCGGTCGGGCTTTGATTAGCTGCTGATCGTCCCGAGGGGCCCTGCAGCCTTTGCTGGGAGTAACCTTGTGCTCTGGAGCCGAGTCCCCTTGAGATGCATGGCCCCTGTCAGCGCCGAGGGGCCCCGAGCCACCCCGCCGAAACAGCCCTATAATTCTGCACTACATCTGCATTCAGAGGTCATTCATCACAAAGTGCACAGTCACAGGTAGACCTGCCCGCGGCTCCGTGCCCGCCGAATACTCCACTGCAATTTCTATATAACTCTGCACAATTCCTATTTCTTCAAAATGCACTCTGCTGCCGCCTCTGTGCTCAATATCTGCATTTAAATCTGCTCCAGCCTACTTCAGCTCCGCTAGTGCATCAAACTCTTCTCGATAATAGAGTCTTCTCAACCACTATCTCCAACTCGGCTTGATCTTTACGGTTAAATCCACTCCTCTGCTACTTCAACAGGCTCAAACTCTACTTTTAATCTGCTTCACTGATTCTTCTGTATGTTCAAATCTACCGAAACTCTCCACATTAAAATCTGCTCCGGAGTTTTGCACCAAAGATTTTTCCTTCAGCTAGAAGAGTGAGATCAGCGTAACCTGACAGCCCAACAATTTGTCCTATTATGAACTCTGCACATCAAAGTCTGTTTACAGGCCTTTGGGTAGAATAACTGCAAAAAAAGTTGCATTAAGATTTTGCGGCTCCAGAAGGAGCTGTGTGAAGTCTGATAAATTGCCTCAAGTGATGTCACACGAGTCAGCATAGTTTGGGGCTACAAGTTGAAAATGAAACAAATATTGAGGTGTGGCGTTATAAATAGAAGTGAGGTTATCAGACCTCTGTCGCCCCGCTGCTCCTCTCAGCTTGAGGATAGCTGCTTTGAGGACTCATCATAGACAGGATTCACACGGCCGTGTTGTGTGTGATCAGTAACATTGGGGGAGGGGTGATTTTTTGCAATTACTGTAGAAAATGTAAAAAAAAATGCGTGCTATCTTTTTTTGCTTTCTGTTTAATTTTTGGCGATTTTTAAAGAATTTTTTCTTAAATTTGTTTTAGAAATTCTAGAAGATATGTTTTCTTTTAACATTTTTTCTCTTTTTTTTAATTTTTAATTTTTTTTGCAAATTTCTGGACAATCTTTTTAAAAAACTTTAAAGTTCGGAGAAATTTTGTATTTTATTTTATTTTTTTAATGTTAGAGCCCCAGCCCAGCTGCCAGAAGAAAACGCTGGCAGTGTTGTTCTGGATTTTAGGGTCTATTTGTCCAAATCAAACACATTGTATGTGGTGATGCAGTTAGATTTCTGCCGAGGTGGAAAAAGTTTGGTTTGCAGTTCTCACAGCAACGAAAACAAAAGACTTAAAAAACTGAAGAGCAGATGACACTTTCATTGGGACTACTTTCTACCTGCGGTGGAAAATCGCTCTGACAAAAGGAAAAACTGTGACGAATTCTTTGTAAATGCTTTATCTCCTTATGTAGGAAGAAAGAAGTCAGTTTTTATCCCGATCATCGCTGTTGATTAAAAGACCTCGCAGACGGTTTTTATCTGCCTCCGTTCTCCTGACTGTGACTCCATCAGTTCCATTGTTAGAAGACAGCAGGTGTTTCCTCTTTACGTAAGGGTGTTTTGTTTCCTCTGCCGCATAAATCTGTTTTCATTCATAATATTTAAGCTTTTTTTCTCTCTGCTGTGATTATAAGGTACATTCATGTAATAGAGTTTTTTTTTATTTAGCACTTCTTAAGAAAAAGTCCTAATGAAAACCGATGAAAGTGAGGCTTTTATCGATGCTTTGAGCAGCACAAACACAACACAGAGAGATACGGTATCTCCAAACCGCGGCACGAGTTGATATCATTATTGGAAAGAAAATGTGTTTTTTGTGATTTGGAAGTATGGAGAATCACTTCTTTTCTTAGTAAAGAAACTAAAAGAAATGTATTATCTCAAACCAGACAATAATAACAGCGACTAAAAGTAATGAATGCAAGAAATCACAAAGGCTAAAGTGTGAAGCCGAAGAAGTTGGGCTTGCATCCAAAATCACAGTTAAAATTAGACTGCACTTCTTCTCCGAAACTTTAGTTAAACTTAATATTTACTGTCTTATTTTTTCTGACTTTTTGCATCTTTAAAACACTGACTAAGAGGGAAGTATTTTAAAGAGCAGAACTTCATGTAAGGAGGCAGGTTCAGGTGGTAGACGTCAAAAAAACCCACGACTTTCCTTCGGGAGGCCAGTGTTTGTGTCTCATCTGAACTTTGACTTATTTTAAGGTGTCGTTACGTTAACCTCTGTGCAAAACTTTACGCTAAGTGCAGCCACATTTCTCTATATTTAACTTTCCAAACCTAACATACACACTTACTAAATACTGAAGGTGACAGAGTGACCATGAAGGACCCCCAGCACCCCTGACAGCGGTCCTGGCCAAGCTCCTAATGTCCTAAAATCCTAGAAATGTCCTAAAATCCATAAAACAACGTAAAATGTCAGGAATGTCCTAAAATCCTAGAAATGTCCTAAAATCCATAAAACAACGTAAAATCTCAGGAATGTCCTAAAATCCTAGAAATGTCCTAAAGTCTTAGAAACATCCTAAACTCCAAGAAACGTCCTAAACTCCTAAAAATGTCCTAAAATCAGAGAAATGTCTTAAAGTCAGAGAAATGTGCTAAAATCCGAGAAACATCCTAAAATCAGTAAAATGTCCAAAAATCCTAAAATGTCCTAACAGCATTCAAAAATTCTGTGGATGTCCCAAACTCTTAAAAACATCATTAAATCCTAGAAATGAGCTAAAATCCTCAATATGCTTTAATCCTAGAAATGTCCTAAAATCCGAGGAAACGTCCTAATATCAGATAAATTTCCCAATCTTAGAAATGTCCTAAAAACATTAAAAAATCCTATAAAGGTCCCAAAATCTTAGAAACATGATAAAATCCTGGAAACATGCTAACATCCATGTTTTCAAAAGAAAAACCAAATTGCTCAGATTTGGAAGGTATAAAATCTTGTGAAGGCGTCTGAAGGCAGCATAGTAAAAGTGATTTCTGTCCAGGTTTCAAAGGGTTAAAGTGTCACTCAGTGTGCCGATTGTAAAGCTCCTTGTGTCCTAATGTTAAGACTTTTAGTTAATTCAAGCAGTTAATGTAAAACAAACCTTTGTTGGTTCAGATGCAAACGTGTAATTAGACAAAAAAAAGAGTAAAAGATCCGTTTGAAGCGTTCATGAATGAAGTCACGTTATACTTTTGACACAGGTGAGATGATTTGTATCTTCTCTCTCACATCAGCTGCGTTTTTGTTTCTCATAATTAAAATCACATTTTGTCACGAAACCTGTCGCTCACTTCCAGGAGCTCCTCGTCCCCGTCGGCTCGTCTTTGCTAAAAATATCCGAGTAATGGCTGGTTGTTAAAGCTGCCAGTTTCTTCAGCGATGGTCTTGTTTGTTTGTAGCAATTGTTGTTATTTTATTTCAAAACATATGATTAAAAGTCATTAGAATTTCTTTTAGAGTAAATGTTGATATTAAACCGGTAGCAGCTGCAAGAGGAGGAAGCAATATAGAAAATAAATGAAAAAAACAAGAATGGAAACGTTAAATCAAATAAGACGCACTATTTTTCATTTGATAAAATGACGTTTTTCTTTGTCTGAGTTTTAGGAAATGTGTCAGATGTTGTGCAGACTGTAAAGCCCTTTGGGACAAACTTGTCTTAATTTTGGCCTTTTTTAAATAAACTTGACTCGACAAGAGAAAGACGGATAATCAAGGAGGGAGCTGAAGATGGAGAGGATGTAAAACAAAGCTGTGTGTTTACATTAATCACGCTCATTTCTCACTGTCAGAGCAGCGTATCAGTGACGTCAAAATGGTCCAAATGCCAGCGTGTCAGCGTCTCCGTACATAACTCTTAAATCCAAACATGTCTGAGTGTTTGTTATTTTCTGCGGCTGCTGCTGCTGTTTTGACTGCAGCGTTTCCAACAGGCGAGTCGGCCCCTCCACCAGCCCATTTGTCTGCATCTGAACTCTTCCCCCCTGTCAGATCTTTGGGGGGGCTGTAACACTGCACGCGTGTGAACGCAGGATCAACAACGCTGAAAACTGCTGCAAGCTTAGAGGCATGCACGCAAAGCATACACACACAAACACAACCTCCTAATAACCTTCTCTGTCCAAAGATACAGGAGCCCAGTGAGTTCTCAGCTGCACCGAACAGCAGACACACATTCAGACAGGCAGTGCTGTTACACACACACACAGACACACACACACACACACACACACACACACACACACTGTAAGCCCCTTTCAGACTTTAAAACTGTAATTTGGTTGGCTTTATTATCTTCTAAAGCAGTGATACTCAACAGAGGTCATAATGTCCTAAACTAGAAAAATCCTAAAATCCAAGAAATGTTCTAAAATTCTTAAAACGTCCCAAATTCGTAAATACATGCTTAAATCCCAGATAAGCCCTAAACTCCAAGACATGTTCTAAAAGCCAAGAAATGTCCCTTAATCGTAGAAATGTCCTAAAATCTGAGAAATGTCCCAAAATCTGAGAAATGACCTAAAGTCATAGAATTGTTCTAAATTACAAGAAATGTCCAGAAATCTTAAGCATGTACTTAAATATTAGATACGTCCTAAAATCCAAGAAATGTCTTAAAATCAGAGTAAGGTGCCAAAAACATAGAAATGTGCTAGAAACTTCCTAAATTACAAGTTGTGTCCTGAAATCCAAGAAAAGTCCCAAAGTCCTAAACATGTGCTTCAATATTAAATTCGTCCTAAAATCCAAGAAATATCCTAAACTACTAGAAATGTCCTAAATGATTTGAAATGTCCTGAGATCTGAGAAAGGTTGTTAAATCCGAGAAATGTCGTAAAATTAGATAAAAGACCTAAAGTTTTATAATCGTCCTAAATTACGGGAAATGTCTAGAATTCCTAGAAATGTGCCAAAATCCAAAACATGCTTAAATATTAGATACGTCCTAAAATTCAAGAAACACGTCCAGTCGTCCCTAATAACCGTTCTCATCAGTTTAATCATTTATCAGACGGAATATAAAATCCTGCTCCCCGTTATTCGGTCTGGCAGCGTCCGAGCGGACTCAGCAGCGATCAGTCGTCAGATCGTGACTCTCAGTTCTTGATTCCTCACATGCTGCAGGTAAAGCTCGTCGGCTTCAGTGCCATTTGAAAAAACGGATGTTTGGATGATTATTGTGGTTTTCCGAGGGTGTTTTTTTTCTTAGTTTATTTTCCTTTTAGTTTCCTTTTTCTTTTCTGTGTAAGAATAAAAAGACACTTTTAAAGACTGATCCAACATGAGAAAAAGCTCTGCGAAAACTTCAGATAACAGTATTTTCTTCTTTTTTTCGTGTTTTAAAGCTGGACAAGGCAAAAAAAAAAAAAAAAAAAAAAATTCCGATTTTGAAAATACATCCGCCTCCTGCAGCACCCCCCTCTCGGTCCTAGTTACCGGTTTCCAGACCTGGAAAAGTTTTGAAAAACTAAAAGTCTTGGAAAAGTCCGATTTTTTTTTTCCATGAGTCTGTATAACAATGCAAGATGTGTTCAAGGACCATCAGAAATGTGAAAATCCAACAATAATTTACAGTTTCTTGCTGTGATAAATGGTGCAATTTTGGTGATTTTTAAAGAAAAAAGCCAGTTTCTAAAATTTAAAAATGCTAAATTAAAATGCATAAAAATACAAAATACTCTCTTAATTGCCAACCCAGCTTAATGAGATTAGATTGACAGGTGGAATTGTTCCTGATGCCTCTTCAGGTTGCACTGAGACAAAAATGCACGTTCACAGACCTTTTCACGGCTGATTCTTTTACACCTGATGATGACTTGCTGTGTATTTCATGTGTTCGTCGTCGTACACCAATATTTTTGCAAATTCAGTCACCGAACCGCCTCAGTCAGTCAGCTTCTTTTACTCACCTCATGTTGTTTAGATTTTAGAGGTGTGTGTGTGTGTGTGTGTGTGTGTGTGTGTGTGTTTGCTCCACTGCAGCCTAGTTACCCATAACCCCCCTCTCTGTGCAGACCCACAGAGGAGCTTACGTGTATCTCCTTAGAGCCGTAATTCCAGCCTCTGAAGGCACAGCTGTTGGAAGTCTTATAGAAATGTTAAAACGTCTGACCCAGTGAGATTGCAGTCGTGGCTTTTACGGGAAAACTGATTCGGGGGGCTTATTCATACACGCGACGGACATTACCAGCACATTTACCAAGTGAAGTGCGTGTCTGAAAGGGTTTACGATTCACTAACACACATAGAGCGCAAATAACAGGGGATGAAATGCCCTTCTGTGTCAGATCGTACGCGAACACAGCCGGCTGCACAGGTATGTGGAAACACCTACTATAAATAGGCAGAGACGCATGTGTAGGTGCAAAAACAAACACAGTAACCCCCTTCTGTTACATCACACACACATACTGAACACACACACACACACACACACACACACACACACTCACAGGCATCCAGGTCTTTGTGCCACCTCCCCAGCTACCTGTGTGACAGGCTGTGTATCCTGCTGGTATGAAAGGTAAGCCTCAGAGAGACGCAGCAGAGAATAATTGTGTAAAATAGGTCAGAGCCTGAATATCATTACTGCCCCGCTCCCCATGTGTACGCTTATACTGGGCGTGTGTGTGTGTGTGTGTGTGTGTGTGTGTGTGTGTGTGTGTGTGTGTGTGTGTGTAAGGCAGGGTCTGTACGGTCATGAAAAACCTGGAAAATTCATGGAATTAGCAAATAGCAATTGTCAGGCCTGGAAAAGTTTGGCAGAACTAAATAGACCCTGAAAGTTTTGTTTTTTTTTTTTTCACAAACCTGTGAAATAACACGCGGTGTGTTCAAGGACTGTCGCAATCTGATCATTTCTGTTTTTACTAGTTTCTTGCTTTGATAAATGGTGAAATTTTGGTGATTTTTTAAACAAAAATGCGGTTTGGAAGGCATGTGTTCTTTAGAAATCACCTATTTTTTTTCCAGAAAGAACATTTACCAAAACATTTTGAAGCCTGCATTTTTATCACTGCAAATTATTCAAGAAAAAAAGAGAAAAAAGTCAAAAATGCCTTTCCAATCCTTAGGGCCCACAGGTTTGGAAGACACAGAAAATAATTGCCAAAATTAAAAAAAAAAAAAGGCCACATTTTTTGCATCGCTGCTTTGCCTCTCATAAATAACAAACAGTCCTGAAGTTATATTTAAATATTAAGTTCTAGTCCTGTTATTTTTAAATTGTATATCTTTAAAAAAGCTATTGTATAAAAAGGACCATAAGTAGTACTGAAGGTCGTTTCAGAGAATGTGTGGTCTACGAAATTTACCTCAAAGTCATAGAAAAGTCATGGAAATTTAATGGTAAAAATGTGTATGAACCCTGGTGAGACACCAGCTGTGACGAATCTGTGTGTGAAAAGGCGAAAAGTGTGTGTTGCGTGTGAGTGTGAGAACTGTGTGTGTTGCAGTGTGAGGAATCTGTGTGTCACACTCCTGCGGCATCACCACTTGGGGCGTTAAGCTCAACTCTCCAGAGTATAAAGACCAGCGTGGGAAGGGATTGAACTCGGAGGTGTGTGTGTGTGTGTGTGTGTGTGTGTGTGTGTGTGTGTGTGTGTGTGTGTGTGTGTGCGTGTGCGTGTGTGTGTGTGTGTGAGCACATTGAGAGTCAGTGTCAGCAGTGTGTGAAACCATGCCATGGCCCAGTTTCCTGTCCGGCTCAGGAACTGCAAACAGAGCGATCTAGATGTGGAGAGACAGATTGGAGGCTCTCTGTATCTGTATGCGGTTGCCGTGGCGGCGTTCTCCGTATCCATATCCTCCGTCGAGGTAAACCCGTAAATATTGCACGAGGCGAGCCGCAGCAGATCCGGCCAGTGTTTACAGGCGGGAAACTCATCCCCACATATGGATGAGTTGCTGATAAACAGGAGATACTGGTATTAGAGAGTCAGGTGTGTCAGGCGTGTCAGGCGGCCTGCGGCGGCAGGAGTGCACCGCCGACACAAATCTCCACTCCCAGGGCCGCCACTTGATATCCAGTTCTTGGGCCGCGCCGCGCACAGGCCGCATTGTCATGAAACTGTGCACAGCTGGGGATTTCAGAAGGGAAGGGGTGGATCCAATTTGTGCCCACGGATCAGTGTGAATCTGGAGTTATTTCTTTCTGGTTTGTTGCTGACACAAACAAGAGCAGAAACAGCAAAGCCTCCGTTATCCGTGTCTTTGAAAATAATGTGTGTTCACCAGGATTTGGGAGGTTTCTAATGTTTTTTTCTTATTCTGTTTTTTTTTTCTTTTCTGCAGTCCGTCCCCAAACCCATCGCCCTGGAGCCTTGCTTCGGCAACAAAGCTGCCGTGCTCTCCATCTTTGTGCGGTTACCCAGGGGCACCGGCGGCATCCCTCCTCCAGGACAGTCTGGTAAGACGCAGCCTCCGAATCCTCCGCTTGTTTTCCCTCCTCACATCGTCTGTCTTTGTTTGATTGTTGTTCACTTTTTTACACCGCCTCTGCTTGATCCATCCTCCCTCCCTCTGTCTTGTGAAGCTCTTTTGTGCCTTTTTTAGCTCACTTCCTTTTCTTTTGTTCGGCTTTATTTCTTTGATATTATTGTTCTTTCAGTCGTTTTACAGCATGTCCGCAGTAATGCGATAAAACTGAAAACAATGTTTACATCTACGGCTGACTTCTGTCCACTATACAGGTCACAGGCTGGTTTGGAAATGTTCAGACGAAGACAACACCTAAACTACAGTGAAGTTTACCGTTTAAAAACACGAGGAAATTGGTTGTATTTCTTTCAGAAACATCTCGAAAAGGCAACGAGCAAATTAACACGACATGGCCCAAAAATTAGCAAAAAAATAATAAGTTATATAAAATTACCTGAAAACACACGAAAATATATATATTTATTGATTTAATTCTATTTTTATGTAACATACTGTATTTTCAAGTATAGTATAATTTTCTGGAAATTTTCCCTATTTTTGGATAATTATTTGATAATACTCCCCTCTTTTTTAAAACTAATATTTGGGTATTTTTCTTATCACCTATTACTAATTCCTTGCAATTTCTTCTGGTTTACTTTAAAACTATGCCAGCTGAGTGGACCTGTTGAACCATGCAGTGGTTAATAACTGCAGGGTGCTTCAGTAATTATGTTGTATGAAAAAGGGGAACGATAATTCGATCATTTTTTACTTATTCCTCACTCCTATGATGTGAACTTGAGGTGATTTCTTTTTCAAAATAATGAATATTTTATGTTCACATTTTGAATAAGAAAAACAAATCAGACAAAACAAACAAACCATAATCATGGTTTTAGGGTTGATTTTCTGAGCACAACTTCACTTGATTGCAGTCAGCTCACCTTTGCAGTGACGACTGTGCTGTCGCAGTCCTGCAGTCGAAATGTGAGCAGATCCTGCACCCAGGCATCAGTGAAACGTCCGCGGGCTTCAAGAGATTTATAGTTTTTAAATCGTTCAAATGTATAAGCACTGATAGCATAAACAAGGTCATTTGTTATATCCAGCGATGAGGTTGGAGGCAGCGATGTGGCGCCGGAGCTCCAGTCTTTGGCTGTGAGGTCGTAAAGATTTGTGTTGAGGATTTTTGACAATTTAGCCAAATATTGATCCCTGGCATTCTCGTTAGGTTTGTCTCGATACGTTATCTTCTCATCCTACTTGTGCTTCTCCAGTTTAGATAACAGTTATTGAACCTTGTGTTCATTATGTTGTTTACATCCGTGTTACACCCCAAAATGATTCCCGGTACAAAAATGTGACCGTTTGTTTACAGCGTCCACGTCATTATACTTCAGTATTTGCATGAGCCAAGACGAAAAACTTTTGATAATATTAAACATGTTTCACTTCATCAGAATGAGAAAAAGTCTGACTTCAGACAGCTGAGATTAACCCAATTAGCAATGTTTGGTTCTAAAAACGTTCTGAGAATGTTACAGTGCAACCAATGCAATGTTTTAGTAACGTTTTCAGCGGCAAGTTTTCTTCTAGATCCCACAACGTTCTTCCTAAAGTTAAGGTGACATTACTATAAACATTAAAAAATGTTTGTTTTTTTTACATTTTAATTACATTTTCTTTAAAAATGTTCTGTAATCTCAGGCCTCAATAACGTGCTCTGAATGTTGCTTTGAAAATGTTCTTCCTTCGTTTCTCATGTAACATTGTGGGAACGTTTTATAAAAGACAATACTATAATCGGTCGCCTTGCAACATCACCAAAACATCCTCAAAATGTTGCAGTTTTAACATTACGCCATAGTCAGCTTTTAACCTTGAAGGAACCTTTTTTTAAATGTGAAACATTCTTAAAAAGTTCTTTTAAAATATTATTGCTACTTGCAGGTAACATTAGCCAAAGCTCTAGCTGAGAAGTTTTATGACCACCTAACATCAGACAATCAAGATCACTCGAGTGGCACCATCGGAGTGAAAACAGTCATCATTTTAGTCCTACACTGGAAATTTGTCTGCAGCAGTCAAGTTATTTGGTGCATCAGTTGTTCTTCATCACATCCTGTATTTCTTTGTTTCTGCTGTCCGACAGACAACTAACAATATAAAACAAATTGATTTGATTTTGCTTATAAGTGCCGCCTCTTAAGCAGGTGAACAGTAATTTCTGCGCCGCTGCAGAAGTCCATCAGTCAAATCACTCTTTTCCACCTGCATAGAAGTCGTCTGATAACAGAAACATAAATACATATCAGCACCTGTATTGTCTCATCACAGATTTCGACGTTAACAGTGAGGGATCTCGCAGAGAGTCGAAGATGACAGAAAGTTGGCGGCGTGCCTGTGCTCGTCTGTGCAGGGGGCGTTTTGTCATTGTTTTGGAGGAGCTTCATTTTTCTCGTCCCTGTTACTCTGAGAGAGCAGCGTTTCCAGAGTCATTGACTGTGAAGAGCTGTACGGCTCTTACAGCTGTGCAGCTTTTTGGGAAGTAAAAAATGAACTCAAAGGTTAAGACAGCAACAAAGACTTGAGATGTAGGAGCGGTCTATGAAAGTCTGCACCAGACCTCTTTGGCAATTTGGTTATTTGCATTCATGAAATTTGCACCGCCATAATACAGCATCAGTTAAAGGAATACTTCAATACCTCAAATGATCACTACGAACTACTCAGCTTCTTGTAGGTTGAATTTGTGAATAATTTTTTCTAAGGTCTTAAAGTGAATGAAGAATCCAAAAAAAGTGAGAAAATTCCTAATGAACTGAAGTTATAGGGGAACAGTGTTAATATATAAACTCTTACACAACTCGTGTGTATAATCCAAGTCTCATTTATCCAGTCGTATGCTCAGTGCTTTACCGAAAGCCCTTTCTGACCAAAAAATAAAAGATAAACCAAAATATAAAAACCGTAATTTTACCTCGCTGAACATGGGAGCTGCTGGTCTACTGCTGCCTCCAACAGTTCACTATCTAACGCCAAGACTGACATTAGTTTTCTTGTGCTGCGTTCACACACCTTTACAGGTATTTAGACTTCGAAATTCTGAGAAAACTGGTTTGATTTTTTTAGAAAACATAAGACAAGAAGCAACTTGGCAAAAAAGGCCCACAAATTGCGCAAAAATAAGTAAAAGATGGCAAGAAAATGTGTGGGGGATTATTATATGTGTAAAAAAATTGTTAAAAATAACAAATTTTTAGAAAAATACATTTATAATTCTTATAACTATATCTTTAAAATTATCTTACAATAATAAATATATATATCTTAGCACTTTTTAATGGTTTTATATAGATTTTTTTTGTCTTATTCTTTTTTTTAATTACTTTTTATTGCTTATTTTAAGGGAATTTTCTTGTTTTTAGGTCATTTTTTAAAAAATTATGCCAACTTGCTTCGGTTTCAGATGGTTAATTTGTTAACGTTATTGACCTTGATAAATCCAAACTAACTCTTTAAAACACCAAACTCACACAATAACACCAACAAACCAGAGATGCTAATTTGGGGTGAATTCTGGATTGTCGGGTTTGTGGGCGGATAATGAAGCTGTCACCTACAGTATGGCGGCGGTTTACAGTGTGTGTCAGAGCAGCTGGGAGCCTCTGTGGTCCTCAGGCGTCAGAAAGGTCAGAGGGGCCTAACTGTCAATTTTCTCCCCCGGGGCAAACTGATTAATTCAGCCCTGCCCAAAGTGCAGACGTGCTTCCACATATCAAATCTAACATGAAGTATTTTCAGTGTCTGTCAGTCACTGTACAGAACATTTTTACATAGATTTAATCCCCCAGAATCGTCTCTGTGTTGCCGTTTGACACGAAGGTGCTTCATGAAAACAAGCAAAAAAGAGTTTCCACTGCGAACGGGACAAAATGTTATTTTTCTTTTCCAGACAGAAGTGAAATCCTCTCACATGAAAAGAGATGGAACAGCAGCTCGGACTGACGATGCTCAGACAGAGGAGCAGACTGAGGGACAGACAGGAGACAAAATCATAAAGCAGAGGCCACCAATCATCCCGACCACGGTCTCGTTTCTTTACAGTAATTATTTCAGTAATGTGACAGGGATGGATTGATTTTTAAAGATGCTGTAGCGCTCTTCTCGCCTTTCCGTGTGTCTTTCCTCTGAGCTTTTTCTGTTTCCCTCCAACACACTCTCACTCCAAACTTATCACATATCGCCACGTTTAGAGGACTTTTGACATCTACATGTGACACTTCAGGTGTCTACGTTGCGTCTTTTTTTGCCGTCCTGGGACGCTGTGTCAAATTATGCCTGTCAGTTGCACTGTGTCTCCTTAAATTACACTCCCGTTTTCACAGTAAATGTACAGTTTCTGCTCGTGAGATGAGTACAGTCTTTTTCAAAATATAAGTACAGCATGGATTGAATCCTCAACAACAACAAAAGCATGTGGTTATGTTAAGAAAAAACATGGTTTGTCTTTACAAAAATTAAGGAAGTGAACAGTTTGCTCCGGGGTGAAAGTCTGGTGTTTGTTGGACCCCTCTACCGCTCGCCCTACACGGACGTTCAAGCTTCTGAAGTTACGTTGTTGTCCGGCAGCATTTCAAACTGATGCCTTCCCACACATTACGCAGTGACGCCGCCGGCCACGTATCCAGCCCGTTATCATTCCAAAGTCGTCAAATACGAGCGCTTTTGCAGGGCGGTGGACGAATCCAACACAACCTTTCATGCTTGAGTCCACGTTTGCTTCCCATCTGAACGTGATGTTCTGCCATGTGCTTTTGTTGCATAAACAAAACCACGTTCAGCGTCATCCCAACACGTGCTTGTGTTGACCTCACAGTAGCAGCATCCAGGAACATCAACAGCAGACGCAGAAAGATACCTAGAGCGTAATATGTAGACGTGGAAGTCGACTGCAAAGTGGCAACACGGGACGACTTGGACTGACAATGAGTTTGCGTATCATAAGCAGCTAAAGGATAGCTTTATTCATCTGTGTCTGACACAGAAGTCACTCGATACATTTACATGCAGTTAATTGGGCCGTTTTATTGGACTGCTGTCCTTCTGCCAGCATACAAGCGCCGGGGCAGAATTGATTTATTGATGAAAGCTAGTTTCTGTTGGACCTTCTTCCTGTTGACAAATCACACCAAACAGGTTAGCAAGCAGCGGCAGGGTTGAACTTCCAACACGCTACGTTTACTTGGTACCTTTGTCTTTTTTTGTTTTCTTCCCTTCTTCTTCTTTTGTTTTCTCCGGCATTTTTCTACAAATTTATGCTGTTTGACTTCCGGGTCGAGGTACGGCGAAAGGACTATGTAGCATGCACAGAGCGCCAAGGACAATTGAGGTCCCACTGAGGCGTATACTTGAAAAAGTAAATCAACCCCCAACAGCATTTTTTAGTTGTGTCAGTCCACTTGGAGAAATTTGATTTTGTACGATTTCAGTCAGACTGACATGTTTACTTGTATTTTAAAAGTCCAGTTTTAGTTGACGATCACAATAATGTAACTTTTTCTACCTTCATGTAAACGTACTGATTCTGTCCTCTCAGTCTTGTCCTGTGAAACGAAGTCTTCAGTCTGTTTGTTGTCCCCCCTCTCATCTCCTCCTCCATCATCTTTCCGTCTGCGCGTCGTCTCGTCTCGGAGCATTCCTCCGCTCTCCTCTTTGCCACTCTTGAGTTTTATTTTTCTTCCTGCTACATCTTGTCTGGGTTTAAAGTGCAGTCTAGTGTCTCTTCTTGCATTTCCCCGTGCTCTCCTCCTCCTTTCACGTCCTCCTCCTTTCTGATAGCACTGAGAATTGAGCCCCGTTTCTTCCTTTCATCACTCGCTCTCTTTACATTCCCATCCGTCCTTCATCTGTGTCCCTTATCTTTCTCTCCGAGTCTGATCGGACCCAGGACTGAGCACTTCTCTTTCCGTTTCTTATATTTTCTTTCTGTCTTCTTCAAGGACTTAAAAACTTGATTCCTTTTCTGTCTTTTTTTTGTGTTTCATAGCCTCTTTGCCTCCCACAGTTGCAGTCCCCAGACCGTCAGCATGCCCCAGGCCCTTATTAATTACCACAAAGGCCTTTTGTCATAACAAAACCGCCTCGGCTCTCAGCGGAGCTTTCCCTCAGGCGGCTTTTGTTGAGACCATGTTAGCCGTGTTTCTGCCGCCTCCTCTTATAATGCTTTCAACTCGTTTCCCATCTGGACGCGTTTTCGTTTTGAATCCTGCGACCTCACAGCACATCTGTTTACAGTTACGCTCCAACATGGCCGCCCTCCTCGCTCTCCAAACAGCCAAGAGGAGGTCAGCGCTGTGGATTATCTCTGATTTGTATCTGAGCCTCATTTGATTGCTGTGAACCGTCCTTTCGAACGAGGGACGAGCTAATAGTTGCAGCCTGTTTGGCTGATCAGACCGTCTGATCCCACACGATGTGATCCAGCACAGCTTCTCCCCCGGGGATTTTTATTTCGCTCTCGGCCATGTGCGCTTGATCGGGGGGAAATGCATCCATCATTGGAGATAAATGGAGTTTATTGGAATTTCATGGCTCAGGGAGTATTAATAAATGTTAATGAAGTGTGCTATAAGTAAATGATTGCCTGCACTGCCAGTCTATGATCTCACCACCTGTGTGTGTGTGTGTGTGTGTGTGTGTGTGTGTGTGTGTGTGTGTGTGTGTGTGTGTGTGTGTGTGTGTGTAGCTGTGTCCCAATTTTACACTACACACTAATTCTATACAGGCTTTATATTGTTTGTTGCAGAAAACTGCCAAAATGAAATATATACAAAAAAAAATAAATAGTATGCATGCTGCATTTCAGACATTTTATGCCATGTCCATTAAAAATTTGGTGGTCAAAGGTCATTGTCACTGCTAACTAAACGTCCACTTGGACTCATGAATGACCTGATTAGAATTTGATGGTCAAAGGCCAAGGGCATTGTGACCTTGCATCCCTCTTATCCTTATAATCACAGTATCTATAGTAGGCTTTAAGAAAGTTTCCCCAAATTTGGCACAAATGCACACTTGGACTCAAGGATGAATTGATTATATTCTGGCGGTCATAGGGTAAAGGTCAAGATCACCTTGCATCCACCTCATTCTTGTGAACCCAACATCTCAAAAACACCTAGAGTTCCACTTCTGTTTGGACCCATTCACTCAATTTGGACTAAATTTGGTGGTCGAAGATCAAAAGTCAAGGTCACGGTGACCTCATAAAACACGTTGCTGGCAATAACTCCAGAATTAACACACTCGAATTTTACACAAATACAAATAATAGGATACAATGATGAAGTTCTGACATTTTATATCCAAGAGGTCAAAGATCAACTTTGGCATAATAATGTTCTGTAAAAAAAACACTTTTCTGGCTGTTTGTCAGGAACAGAAAAGCAGACATTTGGTTGATCATTGATCATTGATCATTGATACTGAATTGGTGACGCTAATCTTGAAACTGTGCTGAATGTAAAGATCTTCTGCGCTGCCGAGGACCCGCAGTTTATTTTTTGACCAGCCGCTCCCACTCGCAGCAAATTAAAATCCATCCGCTCCTGCAACATGCTTGGTATGTCCAGGGTTAGATCGCAAAATTAGAAATTGATGGCACAGTTACGAAGTTTTCACTCAACTGTGACATTTTCTGTGTGTGCAGGTCTGGCGGTGGCCAGCGCGCTGGTGGACGTCTCTCAGCAGATGTGTGTGGGCTACAAGGAGAAGTCCGGAGGCCTGAGGAACCGCAAACAGCAGCCCACCGCACAACCATCCACCTGCATCTGACCACGCCCCCTGTCCTCCTCCACCAACCCCACCACCCGACGCTCTCCCATCAGCCCCCCCGCCTCGGCCTCCTCCTTCAGACGCTCCCGCCAGCTCCGCCCTGGCAGGGAGAGGTGCATGCTGGGGATGCAAGGACTGGAACATTTTGGCGAGGGGCCGAGTCGTCCGGCGGACTGGAGCCTAAACGGGCTTCCCCTCCCTCTCCTCTGACGGGAACTGTGAGTCCCCGAATGACAGAAACTGGACACAAAGAGGGGGAGGAGCGGAGGGCGGGAGGGACGGAGCGGGTGCTGACTTCGCCCCTTCCCCTCCCAAAAAAAAAGCAGAAAAGAAAAAAAAAACATTTTACATTTGTCGACACCGCCTCGTTAGAGTCGAGGCGGCCGCGGCTTGCTGCTAGAAGAGATCCTCGTCTCGTAGTTTTTGAGAGACTTTGCAACCCTTTTCATTTTAAGTTATTTTTTTTTTGTTTTGGATTGTTTTATTTTGAAGGCAAGAGGAACAAACTGGACAGCTGCGCATGCACACACAAAACACACACACAAAAAACAACTTTCCAGGCCCTTGTACCCATTTGTAGTCCATTGTCCCCTGCTGTCATGTTCACAGCTCAGCACTGAGGGCTGCTGTCGCCGCAGTCCTGTACAGTTTGGCCTCCGAGCAAGCTAACAGCATGTTCAGTCTTCCTGTAATGAGGATCCACTGTAGGAGGCCGGCCGTGCAGCCACAGCCCATCGAAAGAGTCTGTGACATTTCCAATCGGCCTCTGTGTCTTCTGCCGCTGTCTTCTCCGCGGCCTGTCTGGAGCTTTGTCTCCGCCCGTCTCTCTCAGTCCGGCCTCCGTCTGGCTGGCGAGCCAACCACCTTTCCAGCCTCTGTGGCAGCGCGTCCGACTACAAAACAAGACCGCCGTAACATCTCATCCACGCTGGCTGGCTGGCTGCATCGCGAGCCAGCGCCGATTGAAACTTTTCCAGCTAATTACTCCTCCGGTTGCGATGAAAGCCAACGGCTCCGCACACACAGGTGCACACGTAGGACGCTCGAAAACCCTCCAGTGTTTAACGATTGTCCCTTTGGCAGCGCCGCAACCTGGAGCTCATGTGAAACAGGCTTCCTATAGATCGCCTGATTGACTGATGTGATTTGGCCGATCTGCGTGAGAGAGGAGTCCAGGTTCAGCATCCTCTGTGATCGTTGCCTCAGAAATCTATAGCCTCTAATTGCCGCTCACGTGTCCCCTAATGCATGTCCACCTCTCTCGATGCCAGAAATCTCTTTGCTCCCTCCGCCCGCCGCTCGATGGTGATTGTTCCGTGTCCCTGAGTTTATCTACGGCTGCCCAATTAGCCCCCGCCGCAGTGACGTTTGTGTTCATGCTGATGCTGTGGAGCTTTTAATGCCAACACATAAACTGGACTGACAACTCTGAACATGAAGCACACACGCACACTAGAGCGAGCAGCCACGGCGCAGTGACAGCGTCCGTCTTCTTATTTCCACCTTTTTTTAAATGGTATTTTTGAATTAGAAGACCTCGGGATTGATTCTGAAAAACAAAAAGAAGAGAAAGAAGAGCATTTAACGCTTTTCCTTTTAATCGTCTCTTGAAATCATCTTGTTGCCCAACACCATCTCACCCCAACTCGTCAAATATCGCCGCTTGGTCAGTGCCGTTCACGTCTCCAAAGTGTCTCCCAGAGTCATAATCTATGTGTGGCGGTACCTGATGACGGTGAAGGAGGTATCATCAGGGTTCGTACGGTGATGAAAAATCTGGAAAAATCATGGAATTTGCAAATAGCAATTAACAGGCAGGAAAAAGTTTTGGAAAACTAAATAGACCCTGAAGGTTTTGGAATAGTCATTGAATTTTATTTAACAAGCCTGTATAATAACATATGATGTGTTCAAAGACCGTCGGTAATTTGAAAGTTCGATGTTAATTTCTGTTTTTAAAGTTTCTTGCTGTAATAAATGGTGTCTTTTTTGGGGATTTTTAACAGAAAAACAGGATACATTTTTTTCTTTAAAAATTGCAAAAAAAATTCCAAAACTTTTCAAATCTGCAGGCATGTTTTCTTTAAAAATCATCAAAACATTTGTAAAGACAAATAAAAGGCCAATATTTAAAAAAGAAAACATACCTTCTTTAGTGACATCAAAAATTTCTGAAGAATAAAAAAAAATTGCCAATATTTTTTCTTTAAAAAAATGTCAAAAAAATTTAAGAATAAAAATGCCAATATTTTCTTTTTTTAAAAAAAAAAAGAAAGAAAAAAATACCTTCCAAACCTACAGTGATGTTTTCTTTAAAAAAAGAAAGACAACATTTCTTACAAACAACGCAGCAATGTCTCTGTGAAAAACAACCATTTTTCGTGGCACTATCCCAGCTACAAAAACAGCTTAAAAAAACACTTTCTGGGGCTACTTACGCTTGAAAAAAACTTCTTTTTTTATGCCTCTCTCCTGGCTATCATAACTAGAAAAACAGCAAAGGGCCAAAAAATGCTGCAAACACAGAAATGACTCACTAAATCACAGCAGCTTTTGTTGTTTGTTGGACAAAGGTCTGCAGAGGGACTGTCCCGAAAAGACACAATGCATTTTAAACCGATGCTGTCTGCTGGAAATGTGGCGTCTGTGTCTGACGCAGAAATCAATGACCAAGCGGCGATATTTGTGGCGTTTGAAAGGAGCTGCGTCGCCTGGTCTCTTGGCTTCCTCTGTTTTAGTGCCGTGTGTGTGTGTGTGTGTGTGTGTGTGTGTGTGTGTGTGTGTGTGTGTGTGTGTGTGTGTGTGTGTGTGTGTGTGTGTGTGTGAGGTAGCTCTCAGCTGCTCCTTTTTCTATTTTTCTCCCCTTTATATCTGCTCTACCTGCTCTCTCCACAGTCTTTATCTGAAATCGCTGGTCCATTTTTAGAGATACTTTCTTTTTGTCAGCTGGGGGAAAATGAGGGTAAACACAGAATGATAAACACAACACACACACACACACACACACAAAGGAAAACTGCTTTTGTGAAACAGAGCTGTTGCTTTGAAATGTCACAATGTAATTTTGTGTTTGGTAAGGGCATCCGGGTGTCAGATCTGTCTTTCCTGCCTTTTTTCTTCTTCAGCACTGAATATCAGAGCTCTAATAAGTCCATAATGGTCATCTTTGCAGATATAACTCGCACGCTCCAACACTTACACCTGAAAGCAGACGAACGCACCGTTATAGAAAATATATCTCCTCTTCCTGCTCTAAGTTATTAACTTCCCGCCCTCGGAGAAGTACAGTAATAGAACAATTTAATAACTCGCATTTCTGCCCTAAAGAATGCGTCGTATTTAGTTCCAGGCGCTCACATGTGTTCGGCATACTAGAACTGCTCGGCGGTTGGTTAAAGGGCGCATTTTTAGCACCGGGAAAAGGTCAGAGCAGAAAGCATGAACAAAGTTGACATTCAGTAATTATAGAGAGCTGGATGTGCTCACAGCTCCACTCGCCGACCCCGGCCAGCGTTAAGGAGTCAGCTCAGTTCGTACGAGAGTGAGAGCACTTCACTTATACTCCGCATTATCAGTCCTTTTTTTTTAAACTCTGTTATCCACTACAGGAACCTTTTTTAGCAATCATGTCTGGTAAAATGACAAATTGCAAGAAAAACCTCCCACTTTTGAGATGCATAAAACACTTTATTAAACTGCATCAGTGCGTCTGAGCAGTTCTTCTCGCTCTGCTTCTTCTCAGGTGTGCACAAGTTTTTATTTTTGTCTGAGCTGCCAGTCTGTTTGGCAGGTATCCAACCGTCGTTCACAGGTGCTACTCAAATCATAAACCGTGTTGGTAAGGGAGCGTTTTTTGAGATTTACAAGACTCTGTAACTGAGGAAGGCAACAGTTTTCTTCAGCCCGGGCAGAATGTTTTTTTGAAATTCTGTGTCAAACTGTTTTTACTTTTTTCCCCCTCTTGTGTTTTGACCTGCACAATTGTCGAGCTCCAAGCAGCTTTAAAAGCAAGAATGAAGAAGTATTCGGAGTTAAACAACTCAATAACCAGAAAAGAAATGTTGGCTTCTGCAAACCACAGATACAATGCATTTGCATGTTATCGTGTAGCGTATACGTGAATACATTTGGTTAATTTAAGGCACAAAAAACGCTTGGTTATGGAGAGGAAAAGCTCTTGTTTTGGCTTAAAATTCCTGGTTTGGGTGTGAAATCGTGGCTGTAAACGCAGCACTGATTTTGACTGTAAGGTTGTGGTAGAAGTGTTTTTTGTGGCACCATCACAGCAAGAAATGCAGTGATATTTCGGTGAAAAACGGCTTTTTGTGGCATGATCTTGGCAGGAATAGTGACATTGTCTCGATTAAAAACAACTATATTCATGGAAACGTCCCGGCAGGAAACACACTAATGTCCTGCAAAAAAGCAATCGCTTTTTATGGAACTATCCCCGATGGAAAAACAGCAGGAGCAGGAGACACAGCAATGTGCCTGTAAAAAACAACCACAGTTCACGGCACTTTCCCAACAGGAAATGCAGCAACTTTGTGTTAAAAAAACAACCCCCCCAAAAAACTGTTATTTGTGGCACTATCACAGCAGGAA
Organism: Plectropomus leopardus; assembly: GCF_026936395.1. Classification (NCBI taxonomy): domain Eukaryota; kingdom Metazoa; phylum Chordata; class Actinopteri; order Perciformes; family Serranidae; genus Plectropomus; species Plectropomus leopardus. The sequence continues at coordinate 3,346,035 of NC_142189.1, read as the reverse complement.
ATACAGCGATGTTTCGGTGAAAAACGACTGCTTTTGGCAGCGCTGTCCTGGCCAGAGACACAGCAATATCTGTGAAAAACAACCGTTTTTTATGGCACTTTCCTGGCAGGAAATGCAGCAATGATTCGGTTAAAACGACTGTTTTTTATGGCGCCATCACGGCAGGAATTGTGACGATGCCTGGTAAAAAAAACAACTGCTTTTCATGGCACTATCTCGGCGAGGAATTCAGCGATGTCTCTTTAAAAAACAATCACTTTTGGTCGAACTATTCCCTTAAATAACACCACAATAATTTACAGTAGAGAAATGTCCCACTTCAGAAAAGCATGTTTATTTATATACTCAAATATATTCAATTTTCACTTTCTTAAATAACCGATGGGAAATGAACGTTATTTTTGAGACGCACCTGTATACTCCAACACCGAGAAACATTGACACAATACATGTCAAACTTACAAATGTAACGTGTCCGTGGTTTGCAGAAATGAGTGAAAATGTGACCCTGAGCTGATTGAGACATGCAAGAGACGAGAAAAAAACCTGCAAAAATCACGAGCACATCATTATAGAGTGATGTCCGTCTGACGCTGTAACGCCTCAAGTGTCCACATCCTCTGCAGCATCAGCAGCACTCTGAGCAGCTCTGAGATCAGCCAACATCCCACACATTTAATTTTCTTTCATTTCTTTCCATTTAAAAAAAAAACAACACTTTTATTGCATTCGCCCGCAGCAACATTCGGTGGCAAAATGTATAACTTGCTGTCGTCTTGTGTCGCGAGTTTTATTTGGTTTCGCACAAAGCAAAGAGGTCTCATTTTGCAAAGAAACTCCTCATAAACGAATCTGTTCTTTGGCTGATTCAAACGTACTGTAGTAATAATCTCACGGAGAATGAAGATTGTGTTTGTTTATTCTTTTGTAAATGAATGTAAAATGAAAAGCGCTCTGTGCAGCCGAGGTAAATCTGTGAACTGGAGCTCACTGGGGGGGCGGTTTGTGAGTCTCAGCAGCCTGCTGTCATCGGTCGCTCTGTGGCCCCGGGGGGGGGGTGACAGCGCGGTTCAGCGGCTAACGTGGACAGCACGGTTACCGAAAGGTCAGGGGTCGGAGCGTGTACGAGCTGATTTGTCTTGTTGGAGATGTGCTGAGAAAGATGTGAGGTCCTGCGGCCTGCCCAGATCCACGCCGACCTTTTTCTGCTTTGATGGTTCAGACGAGCAGATCCGGGGTCTATTAGTGTCTACAATTTTTTTTTTTTTTTAACCTCTATGGTTTGATGAATTCATCTTTTACTGACTTTTTTTTTGATTCAGTCGTCGAGTGTTTGAAATCACAGCGTCGGCAGAGTGATGAAAAACAAACTCTATTATCTGTAAATACTATTTGACCCGAATCTGTAGTCAGCAGCTTCCCGCTGGGTTCCTACGCAGCTCCGCAAAGTCTCCAAAGTGATTAAGGAATATGTAGAGAGAGAAAAAAGCTGCAGTTTCAGCAGTTAATTGAGACTTTTGACCCCCGGTCCTCCCACACAGGCGTTTTCATTTATTCTGGGCTGATTGGACGTCTCCTCGGGTGTGTGGGCGTGTCCTCACGGTGCCTGATTGACGTCTCCCTCGCTGTCCTTTCCCACCTGTTAGGGCTCGATTAGACCTCAGTGTTTCGGCTGGACAATATAGATTAAGATCTAAATAATTTTAAAATGTCATGTCAACCTTGATAATGTCCTGCGTTCACAGGAGCAACAGCCAAACTTTGATGGTTTGACTTTAGCGAGATTGACGGCTAAACTCGTGTCACGGTGCTGGAGACCAGATGGAGATCAGGTTTTGTTTCGCTCTTAACCCTTTGAAACCTGTAGTGACATCACGGTTATTGTGCTGCTTTCAGACGCCTTCGGTTGGTGCGTTTTGTTTTTTTATTTTTTTCCAAATTATGGGAAAAAAGGTGATGAGGAACTTGGTGAGAAATGTTTCACAATTTGCAAGAAATTTGTAGATTTAGAAAATGATTTTTAAAAAAGAAAAAAAAGTGAGGCGGAAAACTATGTTTATAATTATCATTATTACCTGATTAAAATTCTTTTTGTCTTTATATATATATATATATATATATATATTTATATATATATATTTATATATATATATATAGAGAGAGAGAGAGAGAGAGAGAGAGAATTTTTTCAGGTAATTTTCTTACACTTTTTAGTAATTTCTTACTAATTTTTTGATCATTTCTTCTGTCATTGCTCATCATAGTTAACTATTTAAAATTATGTTTTTGGATTATGCAATTTTTTTATGTCATGTTAGCCTTGTTTTTTTCTTTTCTTCTTTTTTTGTTTTTTTTTTGTTTAATCATTTTCAGGCAATTTCTCTTTTTTTCTCTCAATTTTCTCTTGTCATTGCTCATTACCTCATTCCCAATATTTTTGAAAGCAATCATGGCAATTGTCTGAGGTTTCAAAGGGTTAATGTTTGTGTGGTTTCTAACTAAATCTCTGTGGTCCAGAGTTTAGTTTCATGCATTTCCGGTCGTACTTTCAGATATCGGCCTTATTTTAGTCGCTTTCAGCTGTGTTGCGGCGGCGTTAAAGGTGCCCTGTGGAGTTCGGTGTTCGGGCCTTTTCACACCTGAAAGCCTGAGCCACGGTTCACGTTTTTATCACACTGTATATATTAATCAACAAAAGCACTTTGGTTAAAATCAGGGGATCGTAATTTTGGTTAATGGTTAACGGGTGCTTTAGTCACGACTGATAATGGATTTAGGGGCTGATGTCAATAATAATATCGTGGAATAAAAGTTCCGATACTGGTATATTTATTATGTATATATATGCAGTTATGATATGCAGTTATCTTTCATATATGGTTATTAAATACTTGCGATAAAAATATGTAATGGAGGCAGGATATTTCACAGTTTCACAATAACTTTTATTGTCAAAAATGACATCACTGCACTAAAACAGTAAACTTAATTGGGAATTTAATCACTCTAAATTACTCTGAGCACCTTTTTCTGCACTATGTTCTGTTAAAAACAAACTTTTCATATCATGCATATCAGACAACATATAAGCTGCTTCGATATTTCTGTAATGAGCCGATATAGGCCGATTAAATCTGCTGACCGATATATTAGTTGGGCTTTACGTTATTGTCAAGCGCCTATTTCAGCAGAAAATAAATGAAATTTGTTGTCAGTGAACATTTTGCTGATTCCTGTAATATCAACTTTTTGCAACTTGTCAGGTACACTAATCTTTCATCTTTTCCCAATTATGTTAATAGAAAAAGGTTTTTTTTTCTGCAAAACTAAAAATTTGTTGTAAATAAATGTGCTTTCTATTAGACAGGGCTGGAAGCAGCTATATGCAACACTATGCATCATTCGGTGAGTTAGCGGTTATTTGTTTGCAGTCCTGCTCTGCAGCAAAAGTCTGTCTGCATAACGTGATGCTTTTTAGCTTGCAGATCAATTTTGAACAAGAGCTGCAGCTGAAAGTGTTTATTATTGTCGATGAATTATCAATTAGTTGTTTGGTTATAAAATTTCAGAAAACAGTGAAAGTAATATACATCAGTGTTTCCCAAAGCCCACGATGACGTCCTTAATTGTCATTTTACCCCAAAATATTCAGTTTACTGTCTCAGAGATGAAAGAAACCTGGAATCAGAGAATTTTGACTTTAATTAATTCAAACAGTTTCCAAACTGCCTAAAAATCTTTGTAGTCACATTGCATAGCAGTCGACTTCTGTGTTAACACCTGACGCACACTGTGCTGCAGTGCGCATGAACTGCACTCAAGACTACTTTTTTAAGTGGATTCGGGTGTACTGTACGCGGTTACTGTACACAATCTTCACACTGATCCAAAAAATGGGCTTTGAGGTCGAGTGTTCCTGAGGTGAGACAAAAACATGCAAAACTAAGGTCCAGGTTGAAAAAGCTGAAATCAGAGAAATTTGACTTTTTTATTCTAAAAAATTACTCAAACTCATCAGTTAATCATAAAATTAATTGGTGATTATTTTTATATTCAACAACTAATGGATTAATGGTTGCAGCTCTGTTTTAGACATTGCAGTGTGTGATAGAAGATGCAGAGACGGCTGCAGTGAGCTGATAGTGGTGCAAACTAGCGGACCTCCAGCACGTGATCAGTGGTTATTATTTCGCTATGTTTTGGAAAAACTCCAGTGTGGCTCTGAAAGGTCACAGTTCAGCTCATCAGAAAACAGCATCACTGAACAGTCCTGTGTGGGTGTGCCTGGAGTTTAAAAAATATTTATTTGAAAATGCACTTTTTTCCAGCGAGCGTCCCGACCGTCCTAACTGAGAGAGAGCCCACAGAAGTGATGAAAAGTTAAGAGCACAAAACAAAACCTGGGCCCGGTCCAGAAAAGCCGGGCTCACCGAAGGTTAAATCCTTTTTCGCTGAAACGCACCGACGCCCAGCACTGTTGGTAAACATGAGCTTAACTGTGTGCACCGTACTGCGGCTGCATTACAGGATTCCTGGGTCCTAAAGTTCAGATTTTCCAGATGATTACCTCGCGGCGCCATTTGGAGCCGCCCGAGTGTGAAGTGGCCCCGAGCTGCTCAAAACATCTGAGAGGGAGTGTGCTAAAAATGTGTAGGAACCCCGCACGCCGTCTGCCATCGAGCCGCCGTACCCGCCAGATTCAAAGAAACTTCCTCTGTTTGCTTTCTAAGCCTCAAACTTTACCGGGTAAAACTTTACAGCGGCCTTATTTCAGCTCATTAATCTCTGTATTAACTGATAGAAATGTACTGCAAAAAAATATATTTATAAAGTATGATTACTTACTGGAAGTCTCCCTAATATTCACAATACATGTGGATTTTTTTCTCAAACACTGGCAGCATTAATATATATTCAAAATACGCAGGTTAAAGCATGAGAATAAGGTCATTGTAAAATCAGGCATTACCCCTCTCTCTTTCTTTCCGTCTCTTTTGTATAGTGGCATTATATATACCGAGGAAGTAGTTTGTTAATATGTATAATTTAGCAGTTGCTGTTTTCTTTGTAAATAATGAGAAAGTATTGTGAATGGCATTTGTTGAATGGTTTTAAAAAAACAAAAATCATTTATTGGCAAACCTCTCCAGGCTTTTATAAATGTGACTGCAGTACATAGCATATTTTGTATGTAAGACGAACAAGCATTACTAGAAGCTGATGAAACTACATGTAAAACTTGAGGATAATAGCTTACTGAACTTGTAGTTACTGATGTACATAAAAGAATGACAGAACATTTTTGTCTATTATTAAATGTGAAAATCCACCAAATGTTGATTTCTTGATAATTGCTTTTCACTCAGTTTTAAACCTGTGAACACTGATTAAATCTGTGTGATGTCTGTCAGAAACATGGGGGAGAAAAAGGCAAACCTGGTAAAAAGATGTTCAATAATTTGCAAGTAATTCATAGATTTAGAAAATTATTTTTAAAAAGTGATAGAGAGAAAAAGTCATTAAATAATATTCATAATTACATATTTAAACCTTTGTAACAAAATTACAATTTCTTTTTTTTTCTTTCCTTTCTTTTTTTTTTTTAACTAAATTTGAGGTATTATTCTTGGTAAGAAATGTTCAACAAATTAAAAGTAATAAGTAGATTCAGAAAATTATTTTGAAAAAGCTATCAGGAGAAATAGTAAATAAAAAAGAAACAAGCTCGGAAAATATATTTTAATTACATATTTAAAATTATCTTACAAAGTTATCATAATTTTAAACCCCTTTTCCAGGGCACAAATTGTAAGTAATTAGTAGATTGAGAAAATTTTGAAAACCTATATGGAGAAATTAATAGGAAGAAAGGAAAAAGGCTAAGGAAAATTATTTTTAGTACATATTTAAAATTATCATTGCCTTTTTTTCCAATTTTGGGAGGCGTTGTTTGCACAGTTTCTGGTAAGATGTGTTTTAGGTTAATACGCTAGAATTTGAGAGATTTTCATTGATGGTGTAATAACTACAAAAACCAGCTCTAATGTGTGACACTGGATGGAGTTCGGGAATGTGTAAATCCACTGAGGAGCATAAATGGTCCTCATAAAATTTCATGACAATCTGCTTCATTGAAAAGTTTTTATTTGGCTTGTGTTTGGCAGCAGAGGAAACTTTATGGGGCGTCTGAAATGCTCACTCTTTAGGGGACAGAAATACTCACAGATCTTTGTGGCAGTTTTCTGGTTTTTCTGAGATCTTTTAGTCTGATGGTGATGCTTCTGCAGAAAAGTCCAGCATGGAAAAACAAATTGGTCCTCAGGGGACCATGAATGTCACAGCCAATTTATTTTTCCGTTCTCCTGCTTCTGACAGTTTGACCTGCGGGTGACGACGACCCCGATGACGACACATGAAGAATAAATAAAAAAGGGCTCATCCTCTGGGGAGCTCTGCTTTTTTTTAACCACACAACAGGTATTAACAGATGGTTAGGTCAGTCCTTTAGTCCAGACTAGAATATCTTGACAAACATTGAAAAAATTTCCAGCAAATTTTGTAGAGACATTTATGGCAACCTATTTTTAAAAAGCTAGGAAAAAAAAATAAAAATGACAGGGAAACGTTAGATTTCATAATTACATATTTTTAAAAAAAGGTTACAGAATTATTTTAAGCATTTAATCACAATTTTAAGGTAATTTCCTTTTTTCATTTTCATTTTTGTTTCTTTTTTTTCTAAATTAAATTTAAAGCAAAGACATTTATGGTAATATATTTTAAAAAACTAGGGAAAACAGAAAAATGCAGGGGAAAAGTTATATATATAATTATCATAATTACATATTAAAAATTTTATTACAAGATTATTTTTATTCTTTAAGCACTTTTTTCTTTTTTTGTCATTAAATTTTCAGCAAATTTTTAGACGTTTACAGTAACCCATTTTTAAAAAAGCTCGGAAAAAGGAAAAAAGCAAGGGGAAAGTTAGATTTATAATGATCATATTTATATATTTTAAAATATGTTACAGAATTATTTTAAGTATTTAACCACTTTTATTTCCTTGTTTATTTTCTTTTTTCTTTCTTTTTGTTTAAACTAAATTTTCAAATAATTGTGGGTTTTATTTTTTACTAATTTCTTGCTATTAACCCTAACCCTAACCCTGGCTTATTTCTTTAATGGCTCATTGCTTTCTTCCCATGTACTTGAAAGAAATCAAGACAGTTTGCTCAGGCTTCAAAGGGTTAATATGCTAAGAAATTTCCATTGTATTGTCCCATTGATTGATTTTTTTATGTAGGAGCTGATATGCTGGGGACGAGTTTAAAGGTCACCTGTGAGGTCACGTTAGAATTAACCCTCAGAGGATCATAAAATCAAGGCATTCGTTTTTGAGATGAGGAAATAACGAAAATTTGATCAAGCGGAGAATCTGACCTGATTGTAACACTAAAGGTCACGGGGTCACACAAATCTTTAGCCCTAATCTTGTGTGATCAGAAATATCTTAACCGAGTCAGCGTGCGTCAGGACGTCTCACTCTGGATCAAAAGCGAGAGACAAAAACGTTCTCCCACGTCGGATTGTCACTTTGTGACACGCCCCGCCCGTCTGCAGCTCCCAGCAGGATGAAACAAATGTTGAGAATTATTATTTGTAAATACACTTTTTCCCCGGGCCTGTTTTCAAATAATCGCTGCTATTTTTAATGCTGCCGTTGATGTTTGCGAGCCCTCCAGCTACGCGGCGGCGGGAGAGGCTGAGTGTCGGTGAGCCGCTGTGTTCTCACCAGCAATTATTCATCACCAGTCATCCTGCATCTCTCTTTCACTCTTTCTCTCCCTTTAATCTGTGTCTCCCACCTCTCCCTCCTTCTCCCTCGCTTCATGTCTCTTTTTGTTTCTCGCTCCCACTCTCTTCTCCTCCCCGTCTTTCTTTTTTGCCTCTTAGCTCTCATTTCGTCTTCTCTCTCTTTCCCCTTTCTTTCACTTTCTCACGACACTTTTGTCTTCTTTCCTCTTTTCTCCTCCTTTCTCCTGCTTCATCTCCCTGTTTGTTCCACCTCTCCTCTCCCCTTCAACATTTCCTTCTCTTCTTCCTCCCTCTTTTCCAACTGCTACTTTTAACTCTGTCCTCCTCGTTGCTTTTCTCCATCTCTACTTCCTTTAAATTCTTATTTTTTCTCTCCTTTATTGCTTTTCCTTTCTCCGCCTCTGTTTTCCTCCTACTTCTTTTCCTCCTTTCTTCCGTCTTTCCCTCTCTGACTCTATAACTGGCTGCGTTTACATGCACTGAAGACATTATGATCTTGGGGTTGTCCATATGTCCGTCCTAGTCCCCCGAATGCGATATCTCAAGAAAACTTGAGGGGAATTTCTTCAAATTTGGCACAAACGTTTGAATGAATGAACTGATGAAAATTTGGTAGTCAGAGTCACTCTGAACTGTGAATATCTAAAGAAAAGCTTAAGGGTGTTTTGTCAGATTTGGCACAAATGTTCACTTGAACTCAACCATGAACAATTTTGGTTGTCAATGGTCAAGGTCACCGTGATCTTTTCTGTCTCATTCTTGTTAAAGCAATATCTCAAGAACAACCCTTGAGGGAATGTCTTTGGATTTGACACAAACATCCACTTAGATTTAACAATAAACGGATTAGAATTTGATATCCAGAGGTCAAAGGTCATGGTCACCATGACCTTGCGTCCATCATTTTGTTGTAAATGCAAAATCTAAAGAAGACCTTGAAGGAATTTCCTCAAATTTGGCAAAAAAAGTCAACTATGACTCAAGAATGAACTGATTAGATTTTGGTGATCATAGGCCAAGGTCACTGTGACCTTGCCTCATTTTGATCTCATGAACACGATATCTCAAGAATGGGAATTTTTTTTCAACATTTAGCACAGACATCCACTTGAACTCAAGGATGAACTGTTAAGATTTTGGTGGAAAAAGGTCAAGGTCACTGTTACTTTGTCTGGTACATTCTTGTGAACGAAATATCTTAAGAACACATTGAGGGAGATTCCTTTAATTTGGCGCAAATGTCCATTTTGACCTAACAATGAACTGATTAGAATTTGCCGGTCAAAGGTCATGGTCACCTTGCGTCTGTCTTATTTCCGTGAATGCAATGTCTCAAGAGGGCTTTGAGGGCCTTCAGGTTTTCCATGACATTTGCTGGGTTTACATTACAGATCAATGCAAAACTTAAGTGATATTTTCAGAATTTCGATAAAACACAATTGCGAGTTGACTGCGTTTCCATTGAGTGATATCATGCGACTTCCCTCGCAATTTTATGCAACATTCTAGTAACCATGGCGATGGATGTCCAAAACATTGGCAAGTTTATTTCTATTGCAGCCAATCAATGAAGCCAATCTAATATCACCGTATTTTTTTGTCTCGAATAAGATGGCTGTTGGCATCCATAAAGTCGCATTACTGCCACCCGGTGTTGCACATCACATTATCTATAAAAGCAAAAAGAAAAAAGTGTTTCCATTGCAGTTTTGTGAAATATGCCTTTTTCGAATCGCCTGAAATATCACCTCATGCGAGTGTAAAAACTTTTTTTTGGTTAACGGGGATTTTTTCAAAATTGTTGAGTTATGTATTCGCAGTTGAGGGTTAATGGAAACGCAGCCAGTGAGAAACCTGTTTTTCATATCTACTGCTGTTCACTTGTTTTTCCTTCTCTTCGTCTTTTTCTGTTTTCTGAACACTTTGTCATTCCTCCCACTTACCCAGCTCCACTCCATCCTTTTTGTAAAATCTATTCTTCTTCTCTTTTTTCTCTCTCGTACCTTGTCCGACCCTGTTTTCTCTCCCTCTCCGCCTCAGGAACTCTTTTACAGAGTAAACAGATGATTGGTTGCTGCCCTTTGATTTCAAATCTTTGACTAAATCCATCCTGATCATTTTGACAGCCTGCTCAGTAGCAGTTGGCTGATAATGAGCCTCTTATTTTTCCATTTTTTCCCCCTCCTTTTCATAATGGCGCTGCTGTTTATGAAACCCACCTCCCCCCACGCCCCTCGAGTCTAATTCCAAGCAGGCTAAGATTGTTTGCAGACTTTACATTCGTCTCCCCATTTTCAGGTCATCTAGTCTTTATTGCTCTCACCGAACAGTCTGATATAATTATCTCTCCACAGCTTTCATTCGTCTGTTTTTCAGCAGAGCTGTCAGGGGCAATAATGTCTGTAAAAAAATTTCCCCCGTCGTTTTTCAAATATGCTGAACAAAGGTTACACGCTGAAATGTAATTCTCAGAAATGCTGCATTTGTGTTTTCTCGTTGCAGACGTTTGTTTTGTTTTTTTCCTCACGTCTTGCTGACAGCTTCAGACACATTATCACAATTAGCCAACATTTCTCAGAGGAGTTGTTCCGATCTATTCGCCCACGCTTCATCCTATATACCCAGCTGTCAGATTCTGACTTATGATGATGTTTTCCCCCTCAGTACTTGTTATGTTGAAGGGTTTCACTCACACTTAATCTGCAGTAAATCCATATTGGGAAAGAAAACCTGTTTGTTGATGTGCAGGAGGTACTCAAAAACCAAAACAGGTGTCTTCTTAAATTACACATATCATCCAAGATGTTGCTAATAGCACAAAATGGGTGGATTGTGTCTGCAAGACTGCATTATTTCTCCAGGAATAATTTGTTTTGGAAAAGGTAAGATGTCTGGCTTTCACTGTTTTTCAAAGTTAAAGTTTTCCCACCATGAGGCCCTTTAAGAAGCTGTTGGGGGTTTTAATCCAATTGCATGATCTTTAACAGCAGATAGACTTTGTCAGTTATCATGGAGTTGTTGATGCCCAATCTTAAGGATCTTAAGGTGAACACATTAAATGTTTTAATCCTTTCAAACCTGAGCAACTTGGCCTGATTTCCTTCAAAAACATGGGAAGAAGGAGACAACGGAGGAAGAAACTGTCCCCCAAATTAGCAAGAATTTAGTAAAAAAAAAAAAAAGGGACCTGAAAATTAGATTTTAAAAAAATAAAATAAATAAATAAATTAAGAAAAAATAAAAATAAACAATCAAGGAACTACTTATTTCATGTTCAGCTCATCTTAATAACAGTTGGTTAAATACCATAAATGTTTGTTTGTGTGTGCGTGTGTGTGTCTAATAATAATAATAATAATAATAATAATAATAATAATAATAGTTGGGTTTCAGCCTCAGTGCCTGCCTGAACTCGACCCGGCTTCAATACTGAAGTGATGATTGTTGAAGTATGACTGTTATGTTGAAAACCTCAAAGAAAAACAGAATAAGCAAATCATGTTAGGTTATTCAGTAAATAAATTAATTTCCTGAATAACATAAATCATGTCAGGTATGTCGACCAATATTTTTTTGAAAATAAAATCCCTTAATTTTATTAAATAGTTAAATGTTTTAATATGCTGAATACCATATTTAATTAAATCAACATCATGCTGTGCCACATTTTTAGTAAACATATTTATTGCAGTGTTTTAATATTTCTGCTTTGTTTATAGTTGTGCTGCAGTTGTGTTTTTTTTTTTGTTGTTTGTTTTTTGTTTTGTTTTTTTAAAAAAAAATTTTGTCCCTGTTTTTCAAGCTGAATATCACTGGCGGTGGAGCCAATCGACTCGCGCCAAACTAACCCCGCCCACTTTTAGCGGTCCAATCAGATGCGCAGGATTCAATTCAAACCTCTCATTTATCGGTACACCGTCAGTTTGCTCTGTTTGCCCGTCCGGGATGCACCCGTACATCACCGGCCATTAACAGCGCGATAAAGACGCCAAACACCCTCTAACCTTCCCTCTCTTTCATGGAAACTTTGATTTTTGTGGTAAAGTTTCTCAAATCACCTCAATTGTTTCAAAAACATCGCCAGGAGCGCCCTGAAACTCGCTCCTGTTACCTGAGAAATGTTTGTTTTTCTGCGTCTTTCCTGCCAACCTGCCGTCTCCAGGTAATAATCCCGTCAATACTTCATGTTTACCAGTTTTTTCAGATGGATATGTGTTCAAAATAAGCGTAGGAAACTATTAATAACACCGTGTGTTCGTGTATTGTGTAATAACGAAGCTAATAACCTGACGGCGTTAAGCTAGCCGCATTAACCCTCGTTAGCTCACAGCTGCGTATGAAGCAGACATGGAAACAGCACGTCTGCTGCTGTAGTGAATAAGGTTTCCTGTGTTTATTTTTATACAAATGTCTGCCTTATTTACTGTACAGTTAGTCCAGTATGTTTTAAATTATGGGTCGCAATATGTTGTCAGTATATTACAGGTAAGCTGAGCTTCAGTATGTTTAGTAAAGTGATATCAGAATCAGAAATGCTTGATTGATTTTTTGGGGGAAATTGTTGTTCATTACAGTCGCTCTGATGAATTATAACAAGTAGAAATAAGTACCAGCACAAGTATGTAAAAAATATATCATTTGAAATAGATATACAGTAGTAATAAACAATGAGGACTAGTATGTAAATATAAAAAATATATGTGTAATATTCTGAGTCTGTAAAAATGTAAGTAAGTGCAAAGAAATACATTTATACTAAAATTAGCACTAGTTAATTTTTTTTTTATAAAAGTATCTTTAATATGCTGAGCACGTAAAGTATGTAAAAGTATAACGAAATACACTAATAGACAATTATCACTAGTAAAATATTTTTTTAAAGTAACTTTTTAACTTGTGCTACAATGCAATGTATAAAACTAGTATGTAAGTTAAAAATATAAATATGTATATAAGCTACAATGAACAACAGAGATATGCATAAGTAAGAATAACAATAAGAATATATATTACTTATGAAATATGCGTCACATGTTAAATATAGTCTACATTCAAGAGTTGGAAGAATATTGCACATTTGAATAACTGCACAGAGGATTGCTGTCGTTAAAATATTGCACTACATAAAGCACTTAAGACAGTGATTAAAATAATTATTGCACCTTAAAACTCTATTGATGAATATGTAATGCACGCTATGTAATGTTAAACTTCATGACTAATCTGTACAGTCTGAGCAGTGCAGAAAAGAAGGCTAAAACTAACCCAAATTTTGGCTTGTGTGTTCATTTTGGACCTATTTTTCAGGTTTTCTCCTAAATACTTTATAACAATTAAATGCAGCTACTTGAATTTGGAAAATATTTGAAATGCTCGTCCCTATTAAATACCTATTCTAACATGGAGAGATGCCAACCAAGGAGAAAAAAACAGCCTCCCACTTATCAGCACTGCTAAAGAGTTTTAAAAAAGCCTCTTTTTATGCATTTCTAAAATCATCGTCCTAATAAAGTGATGCCAAAGTGTGTTATGTAGTACCAGTGTCAGTAATAATTCCTACCCTGCTTTTGGTTTAATATTGGCCGTTAATTAAAAATCCTAACCTAATCATCTGCTTTATTGTTGCAGAGATAAAAGTTCCCTTCAGACTGCAGCCTGTAAAACACGTTATTAGTATTTTTTCAAGATAGCTGCTCAGAGAAATTAGCCCATTGTCGTGCCTGAATAATTAACAGCGTGAGCTTCAGGGTGGCCGACCCTGAAAAATACAGTGAAACCTGCCTTGGAGTAATAGTGAATAAAATTCTGATAGATTTTAATTTTTCATCCACCAAGTCGGTTTAAATTATGTAAGTGTTAAAGAATCGCAGAAAAATCAATCAAATGCTCAATACCACAACCCTGAGTATGTGCTGATATGATGCAATAGTTTTTTTCCCACTTTTTAAAGTTCAGTATTTTCCTGTTTTTCTATGTTGAAGTAACTACGAGCAACAATTTGTAATTGGTCCCGTATTGTGTGAAACAGGCTGCAGTGTAACCATTTGGGGCATGTTTTGTCAGTTTATGGCCAATAAAAGTTTTTGCCACTGACAGGCTCTGATTATTATTCTAGGTTTGTGACAGTTTTTGGAAAGTACCTCTACAGAGGTGGACCTTTGTGTTAAAAAGTAAAGGAAAGAAAAAAGACAAAACTGGTGTAAAAAAAGTGACTTTTCCTATGTATGACTTTTAGATATGTTTTTATTTTGATTGTTTTTTATCTGATATTGTCATGTAGCACTTTGACATGTTTCAAATGTAAAGTGCATAACAAATAAAATCTATTATCATTATTATTAAATTATAGACATGATGTTATACATACCTACATATGCTATATACATATTCACATGTGCATTATGGTGCAGTGTGATGCAGGTTTGCATTCATATGAAGTGTTACGAACAATACAGCAGCAGAAACAGAGTTTATAGCAGGAGTAGTTTGTAATGCAGTTTGCAGTTTTCTGAAACAAATAGTAGCAGCATTATTTAAATGTGATGCTTTTAAGATTGTTGCTATCTAGCGGTGGTTTCTGTCACCCCATGACAGGTCAAAACATGGGTTTTATGTGAGACATTTTTTGTAATGTTGAAAGTTTTTATCACCGTTTTTGGAAACACTCACCTTTTTTCCTCCTTCAGTGTAAATGATGCTAATGTAATAATAGCAGCAGCTGCTTCCACTTGTGCGCTGGAGTGTCATCTGTTATCATGTGATGATGTGACAAATTCGTGCTCCATTTGTCACCATTTTGTAGGTGAAGCTGAACATCCTTGTGAAGCCTTTTTTTCTCCTGCCAAGAAAAACAAATCTGACAGAAAAACTGACTCCTTGTCATTTTGCTTGTGGTCATTTTTGCAGCCAGCTTCACAGACGATGTCGCTGCTTGTTCCTCCACGCTGGCTTCACTCCAAAATGTCTCTGAAGACGACGAAGAAGAAGAAGAAGAAGAAGAAAGGCCCAAAACAACAGAAACGTGTGATAATAAGGTGAGCCAACAACACAAAGAGGTGTGCTGTCAGGATGTAACAGATTGTTTGTGGCTTGAGGCCAGCAGCGAGCTGCTCACATCAGTCAGGGTCTTGTTTGTTTGTGTAATGGTATTTTTACTTTGAAATGAACTGAAAAGGAGGTGATAATGGACACTGCAGAAATACGATTAAGTTTGCAGCTGATCTGTGGTGCTCAGATGAGGCTAAAATTTTAGCGAGCATATTATATGTCTACTTTATTTAAAAGTAAGAAACGTTATCTGGTTAGTTAAATAAGAACAGTAAAATATATTTTGTCTGTTAGAGTATATACGAGGGCCGGGCGGTATGGCCTTGAAGTAATATCACAATATTTTTGAGCCGTATGACGGTACACGGTATATATCACAATATTGTACATTTCCTCAAAAGCTTTATAAATGCTGGACTGGGCAACAAAATCAAATGTCACGATATGAGGAAATAAGTAGATATTTATACTGTGACAATATTTCAGGGATGACTATTTGTATTTGGACAAAATATTAAGACAATGAGATTTTTGATTATCTTCAGTAATGTGGATTTAGTGACTTAAATTGGTGAACGCAAGTATTAAAACAAGTAGAAGAGTCTGAGAAGTTCAGAAAGTTACATCATTTTACTGCAGCCTTTAAAATCAGGAAAAGACAAAACTTGTTTATATCATGATATGACGATATCCAAAATCTCAGACGGTATTTGGTCTCATATCAGGGTAATGATATGATTTGTGTATATTACCCAGCCCGAGTAAATATTTGGGTTTGAGGATATAGCTTAAAAACAAAATCTCCAATTTTTTATTTTCACCAGATCTGATTCACAATTTTAATCATTATTTTCCTTCTTAAAAATAAATTACAAATGACAAAGAAATTTTTATTGTAGCAATAAAAATTGAAGGTAAACTGAATTCCCCTACTTTTAATTAAGTAAACAGAGTGTTAATTTTGGGGGTTAAAGCTGCAAACTTGTTTTTAAAAGTGCACCGTGTAGTTTCAGGGGATTGTGAGTCGTTTACGTTTGCACTGAAAGCTGCAGTAATTTGACAGAAACATATTTACATGAATTCATTTATATCATATCTTTAGCATCAGTAACAGCTTTGCAGCAGGTCGCTTTCCTCTCATACTTTATTTAACATTTTAACAGTATTTTATTAAACTTTTTTATAACAGTAGTTTTGCAACTTTATTTTATGGCAGTAACTACTTAATTTGTAACTGTGGTTTATTTGTAATTTTATATTTTAATAGTTTTAAGTAGTTTTTAGGAGATTTCAAAAGAGCGTGATCATATATTGTGAATCCTGATATAGCTCTAAAAATATCCTGAAATTATTTTAAAGGCATTTCGACCAGCCCTAATTGAAATATAAGTTACATTAGATTTAGTTCAGCATAAGTCGGTTTAACATCTTTCCTTTGCCAAAATTAAGCCTCAGTCCTAGCAGAGGTAAATTGGGATCATTTCTTTCAAAAACATGGGAAGAGGACAATGAGCACTCGAGAAGAAAAAGGAAAGGAAAAAGGAAATTGTTAAATAAATACAATTAAATAGTGAATAAGTAAAAAAGTAAGAGAAAATGACCTGAAAATTAGCACAAAAAAGGAAACAAAGAAAAACCTAAACAAACAAGAAAATAACCTGAAAAATACACTTAAAAAATATAATATCCTTTGTAACATCCTGAAATATGTTATTATGGTAATTATAGGTATATTTATAATAATTTACTCAAACTTTTTCTTTGACATTTTCCCCCTTGATTTTTAAAAAATATAATTTTCAAAATCTACAATTTTTTTGCAATTTGTGTGACATTTCTTAACAAGTTGCTCATTGCCTTTTTTCCCTTTTTTTCTTTTTTTTATCGAACCAATTTGCTCAAGGTTCAAAGGTTTTTTATACTTTTCCAAGGTTTTCCAATACTGCTACACTGAGTTTAGTCTGATGTGTTTTTGCTGAGAAGATGAGTTTTAAAAAACGTCTCATTCAGTATGAACACAGCTGAGTTGTAGCTCCCTCTGCGGGGTTGAAACTATGAATCTTTAATTGATGAAGAGAAGAATTTGGGGATCTGAAAGTGTGACAGGCCAGGAAAGGTTAAGATATTTGAAGGTTTTTGATCTTTTTTTTTTTTTTGGTGGTCAGATTTGTAGCATTTTATCATCGGTCGGAGCAGCAGCAGCTACAGTACAGTATGTAGGACAGCAGGAGGTCTGTCCCACTTAGCTGTTGACCCAAAACTCGGAGACTGGCATCAATTACAGCCACCATATGCAACGCACAGGTGGCACACAGGCAGCTGGAGTCTCTCTTTGTGAAAGGATGACTGCCTGAGCCTTTTTGTTTAGCCACAACAAGCAATGTGGGCGAGATGATGACGCTGTTATTTTCACATCACGCCAGGTTACTTTCAGATTCTTTTTAAAGAGTTTTTGCCAAAAACTGTGACAACAAAAAACATTTTTATGGCTCACATCCAGTTCCTTATTGTCCTCCCACAGTCATGGAAAACCTGGAAAAAGATTGGAAATGTGTGTAATGAATTAAAAAAGATTAATGTAACGTGACGGTGAATTTATTTTCTGTAGCTGATACTGTAACGTAGCTCTAATAAGAGTCGATGTGTGACAACGTTTTGGTTATGTTACGTTTTTGTTTATTTGATCATCATGAAAGTTTCTTCACTTTCTGTCTCCGTCTCTCCCTTCATGTCTGCCTGCAAGGCACGTCAAATAAATTTTCAGAAACTTTCAGCTTTAAAGGAGGGGTGGCATAAAACTTTAAATGGCTGTAATTTGTATTTATTTTACCGACACTTTTTAAAGAAAACATGCCTCACAATCCTACGGTCATGTTTTTCTTTTAAAGAAAAGTTGGTGATTTTTTTTCCTCTTTCTTAAAAAAATTGGCTTTTTTCCTTTAAATTTCCCTTGGCATTTTTTAAATAGAAAATAATTTAAAAATGGCTTGTCATTGTCTTTTTAAAACTTTTTTGGTAATTTGTTTTTTACTTGATATTTTTATAGAAAACAAAAAATCTTTTATTTCTTTTTTTTTAAAGAAAATGTTTTGGAAGGCGTGTTTTCTTTAAAATAATGTTCGCGATTTATTTCTTTTAATTTCCTTTTCTTTCTTTAAAATTCTATTGATGATTTCATTAATAGGAAACTTTTTTTAAAAAAATGCAGATTTTTATAGAAAACACGTAATTAAAAGGAGATTAAAAAATCTCCAACACGACACCATGTGTGACAGCCATAGAGTGTTAATTACAGAAATTGGGGTTGGATTTTCAAATTTCTGATTGTGCTTAAACTCATCATCTGGGAGGCTGAAATTATGTTTGAATAGTATTTGAATATGTTTAAAAATTGGGCGTGTGGGGCAAGAAAAAGTCAGGGAAAAGTTTCGATACTTTGTCCATGAAAATGTGTGTGAATCCTGGTCTCGACTTCTAGCCTGATTTTCCAGCTGCATTATGCGTTACCTCAGCTGCCTCACAAACGTGCCCGCGCACCACAGCCTTGGGGTATACAGTAGGTTAGAAGACACACAAATTTGGTCTCAGTTTGTTTACACACCAGGGGTCTCATTTATTAAAGTTGGTTGTGCTCAAAGTTGTGCTTTGTAGAGTTGTCAAAATCAGCCTCTCAGTGATTTCCTTTATCCGACGTATCAAAAGCAAAACTTTGGATAAGATCCTTTTTATTGTTTCTCAAGGTATGAATGTTATAGACATCATATATATATATGGTATACACTGTGCAGTATATACACTATACTATAACATCTTTACAAGTCACGCCCTGCGTGTGATGAAAAATGTATTTCTTGACTTAATGCCAGGGGCGCTGCCAGAGGGAGGAAAGGGCAAGCACCTCCTCTGAAATACAGAGGTGATGCTGAACTTTGATGAATCTGGATCGAGGTCAAGAGTCACATCTTGTCAGGAGACCAAAAAACTTCAAAAAGTACCTCCCCTGTGCTCAAGAAGACCGGCCAGAATTCACCTCCATTTACAGTGTCATCTTTATTTGCAGGAAGTGACACGCGTCACATCGGGGATTCTGCCGGTGCAGACGGACAGGGAGCAGGTTGGTCAGTCACCTCACGGCGCCAGAGGACACGACGCGACGCCCGCTGACTGATAAATCACAGGACAAATCAAAACGGGGGCGACAGCTCGGCTGGTGTCACATCCTGATAAGAGACGGAAGCTTTGTGAAAGTCTAAGGTATCACTCACACACTTTTATCATCAGAAAACCTGCAGTTTTGGGGATTTTTTTTCTGTCGGAATATTTAAAGGATTCGTTCACCCAAAGCACAGAAATATTTTCTCTCAAATCTAGTGCTAATCTGTTTAGCCATGCAGAGCATCTGGATTTTATGTGCCCAGGCTTGGAGATATCTGCGTCTGTAAATACTTTCTGCAGCCCTGCACTGTTGCCAGTAGGGACTATTTCTTCTGTAACAATAGAAGTGAATGAAAAGACTTTTCAGACAAGTTTATCTCCATTTAAGACCACATTTAACATTGTTCCCCAGAGAGACCAAGAATTTAGAGCTGCCAGATCACTAAACACAATGTAAACAATCAGAGCTGTTTTAAAAATCACTATATATATGATTTATCCCGTCGAGGTTTGCTGTTAACAATCACGTTTTTAAATATACAACATAATTTACAGAATATAATTTGTTTAAAGCTGCACTAATAAATATGCTTTAATCCTTAGAAACCTGCATTAATTAGCTTGATTTCTCTCAAAAACATCAGAGGGCGGCGAGCAACTTTATGAGAAATGGGCCAAAAATTTGCAAGAAATTAATAAGATGTTGCAAGAAAATTACTAGAAAATACGAAAGAAAAAAGAAACAAAGAAAATAATCTCAAGAAAGAGCAAACAAAAAATTATTTTCTCTCTTATTAAAATACAATATTTTCTTTTTTTGTCTTCTGTCTCTGTAACATAATTTTAGATATATAATGAAGAAAATTGTAAATAAAGTTTTCTGGACATTTTTCTCTTGTCACATTTAACTTTTTTTCTAAATGCTGTTCTCGGGATATTTCTTGCTAAGTTCCTCATGTTTTTCTTGTGTTTTAAAAAAAAAAAAATCAAACCAATTTTTTTCGGGTTTCAGTAATTAAAATGCTTGTAAAAGGCATCAGCACAAGAAAGCTAATGACGTTCTGGGTGTTAAAGGGTTAATTAACAACTGGGTCAAACCACTACTGCGATTCTTAAAGGGACATTTTGGAGTGAAGATTGTGGTTTATCTTCAGCTCTATGGAGATTTTCAGCAGCTTTCAAACCATTGCTTTTAGAGATGCACCGATTGTGAAATTTTTCTGTTTAAAATAACAATTTGGCCAAAAGTTGATACCGATGTTTTTGTTGTTGTGAATTTTTATTACATTTTTATTATGAAATAAGTGTTTCATTTCTCTTTCTTTAACCCCTTGAAACCTAAAACAATTGGTATGATTTTTTAAAAAAGGGGGGAAAAAGGCAATGACCTACTACTTGACAAGAAATGTCAATCAAATTTCATGAAATTAGTAAAAGGTGAGGGGTAGAGCCAGGGATTAGAAAAATATTTTTTTTAAAATCAAGGAAACTAAATGTCCAGAAAATAATATCTAGAATTACTGTACTTTTAATGTTAAAACTATGCTAAAGAAGAAAATATACATTTTTTTAAAAATTAAATTATCTTTTTTTTTAATTTTTACTTTTTTTAAAAATAAAAACAAGAAGAGAGAAATCGGCAGGATAAGAACTAGTTAGCTAATTAGACAAAGTCGCATTAGGTTTCATTGTGATGTGTCAAAGTCGGCTAAGTAAAGTGAAAATTAGGCAAAGGTAAATAAAACGTTGTCTTGATGTGTTCAAATGTAAAATCAAGAAAAGAAAAAAAATGTTTTTGGCGAGAAACTTGAATGATAGTTATTTTGGTGAGAAATTTGTTTCCTCGGCAGTATAAAACGAATAGTAGAAATGAATTTACAACCTCGATAGGAGTCTTGATTATGGTATGAATATTTAAAAAAAATAGGCAGATGGCGATCAACAAGGCTTATATCAGGAAATACTGATGTTTTGTGATAAATCGGTGCATCGCTTATTGCTTTTGTGTAACAGCAGCACATTTTTCAGCTGTAGTCTGCAGTTGTTTCCTCTCTGGTAAACGTTGTTGAGCATTCAGGCGATAAATAAAAATTATTCCTTCAAGAGTTATAGGAGAGTGAAACAGAGCTGAAAGGAAAGCGCAGTTTTCACGAATGTTTACTGACTCATTGGTCTTTAACAACTTTATCAGGTGATAATTCGTCAGTTTTGTGGAAAAGTGTA
This sequence comes from Plectropomus leopardus, assembly GCF_026936395.1. Classification (NCBI taxonomy): domain Eukaryota; kingdom Metazoa; phylum Chordata; class Actinopteri; order Perciformes; family Serranidae; genus Plectropomus; species Plectropomus leopardus. The sequence continues at coordinate 3,324,792 of NC_142189.1, read as the reverse complement.
GCAGTTAATAATCAAACTGGTTAAATATTGGCAATAATACACTTATTTACATGTATGTTTGACACTGTTGCAAGTAAAATTGCAGGAAAATAGGTAAATAGTAAAATAAGTTTTGTGATGTTTAGATGTGGTAGAAAAATCAGGTAATACTCTGAGTCAATACGTTTGTACGCACGTATAGGACGGCCTCAGAGTTTTGGTATTGGTAAGTTTTGGCAGTGACATCACTCGAACATCTTTCCAAAGAAACATTTTAATGATCTTTATTGTATTTGAATGGCAGCAGCAATCTCAGAGAACGATATCTCAAAACCTGGGCAAATAAAACCAGAAATATCTGCATGTGTCATTAACACGGACGCCTAATTCATTTACTTGAGATTTTATCTCGATTTTTTTTAAAACAATGTTTGTCTTGTTTTGTGAATTAATAAGATCATTGTCTCAGAGCAGATTTTCTTTGTCTTGAAAATCACAGAATTCTGTTTCTCTTAGTTTTTAGTCAGATCTCAGAGTTAAAAGTTTTCACTCTTTTTTCTGTATTAATGAGATCATTATCTCACAAATCTGAATGTTTTGATGAAGAATTTTTGTGAATTATCTCAGAATTCAGACTTTTCATGAAAAATTTGGGGTGTTTTTCTAAATCAACAAATTAATTATTTTATAATTAAGAGAAATGTTTTTATGAAAAATAATCTGCTCATTTTTCTGAACTATCAAGATCATTTCAGAATTTTTAATGAAAAACTTTCTTTCTTAATTAATAAGAAAATGACCTTGTCAGTTCAGACAAAAAAAGCTGACTTTTTTCATGCAAAGTCAGAAATCTAAGAAAAGTTTTCATGGAAAAATGTGTCTCTGAGAAAAAATTATATGTTAAAAAAATCTGCTCTCATTTTTCTGAATTGACAGGATAATAATTGTTAATTCAGAAAAACAACAGAAATTTTCCATGAAAACCTTTATTTTAAATCTGAGATATTTAATTAAGTTTAATATTTAATTATATTTAATTGCATTTTTTCCTGTATAAACTTTGCTCATAATTGATAGAATTTTGTTTTTTTTCTTATTAAACTTTTTCTATAATTCTGAGACAGTTATCTAGTCAATTCAAAATTCATGTTTGTTTTCCCATGAAAACTTTTCTCATAACTCTAAAGTAATTTTTGGTCTCAAGTAAATGCATTACACTTCCAACAGTACCTCTCAGGGTAAGAAGATATTTGTGATTTGAGTGAACTGCCCCTTTAAGACAGCTGTTTATGTGTTGAAATATTACTCAGACCTTCACAACCCTGTTAAAACCCGTTCGGGGTCTCGTTTCCAAACTACACGGACATCAGTGAGGAAGAAATAACAGTTTTTCTTCCTTCCTGTAGAACTTGGCAGGCAAAATCCAACAAGGCTTGTGCTGTTATGACAATATTATGAGCTTCGATTGTGAGCTTTTTTAGGTCCAACTCCAACTAGAATGTGTCATTTTCATCAGGTCTGCTCGTAGCTCGGGGCGACGCGTGTCCTGGTGTTAAAATCGGCGTATGTTGTGTCATTGAATGACGCAGTGAAGCTAATGGGTGTTTCTTCAGATAACTGAACTCAATGGCAGTATTGAAGATGACACATTCCTTGTTTAAGAGCGTTTGCGCCCTAACCAACCTCTGTCTCAACACTTTTCATAGACACGTTCGCTTCACAAAGCAGAGCTGTGCTTTCACAGTACATATTGTAAATCCTCGGGCGTCCCACGCTGAGCAAAGAGTCCCAGCAAGTAGCGGGCCAACATGGGTCACCGCCTTCATCTCACAAGTCTCTCAAATAACAGATGCATCCGTTCATGCATCGAAACCCACACCGTCTGTTTTATCACCCGCCCACCCGCAACGGCGAAGCATGATTGATCAAACTTGTCGATAGATATCTGTTTTCTCTGCGGCAAAGTCCACATACAGTTAAAAAATATAAACTTGTTTCCATCTCTTGTTGCGTCACCAAAACCACAATTTTTTTTTTCTTTTGTTTACATTTCTGAAGAGGAACAAACTCAAATGTTTGTCACGCCCTCACACTTAAAGCTTAATGAATGAACGTATGAAGAGTCCCCTTCCAAAGTGAGGTATCCACCATTTGCAAAAGTGACATCTACTCATACAAAATGATTTAGAGCTTAAAAATAAAACAAACTACTACATGTTAAAAGGCTAATAAGTAATGTAGGTCCTTGTTTAACAAAATTTAACAAAAAAACTTCTACACACTTTGGGAGATCTTAATCTTATTTGAATGTTAAATTTCAATTAACAACTTAATTTTTTCTCTATGTATGCTTTATTTGGAAATGAACTCTTCATTCTGCAACTTAAAACACGACAACAAACAGTCAGAATTTTGATTTGATTCGATTATAACTATATATATATACATGTGCTTCCATCTAACATTCTGGATAACAAAATTATATCTAATTAAAATTTTAAAAAATGTGGCATTAAAAGAAATAGCAAAGCGCTGCATGTGGACAAACACACATCCACCTTAAATCTCGTGTAACACTTCATCACAGTTCATCTGAGACAAAAGTCTTAACATTTAATATTTTTCTTTTACATCAAGGAATGTTCAGAAACAAAAAAAGGATTTTTTTGTTTGTTTTTTAGATTTTTAAATATTTTTTAGAGTTTTCCCGCACGGCATCTTCAGTGTCTCTTCACTGTACACCTTCTCAACCCACAGGCTCTTTCCACTGTAGTTTGGACGATTTTTTCTTATGAACAAAGTCTGCATGTGTGTGTAACAGTTTGTATTTGGACAGGCGTGAAGCAAGAAATGAGGTGTGTACTTCCTAGTCTACCCCCCCTCCCTCCCCCGCGGTGCGATAGCCGCACCCTCTCCGGCGGTCTTCTCAAGGGCGTGGGCTGCACAACACATCTGCTCTGAGTCATGATTCACAAAAAGAGATTAAGTGTGATTTTTGTGACAGAGAGGGAGAGGGGAGCGGGGCGGGACAGAGTCGACCCTTTCCCCCACCGTCGTTTGACACATAGAAATGGCTCTTTCTTTCGTACCAACCCCCCCACCCCGGGTCTGGCGTTAGTCCGTGGAGGCCAGGTGAGCGAGGCCTCTTATTGGTCGGAAAGCAGCAGCAGGAGCAGCCATCCGAGGCCCAGCAGCAGGGACAGGCGGACGGGCTCGGCTCCGCGGTCCGACAGACCCGGAGAGGGAAGGGTGGAGTCTCCCTCGTCGCCCCACAATCTGTCGTTCTCGTTTACCTGGAAGAAAACGTGCTGTGATTAGCCATCCATTTTTCTCTGTAAACTAAAAAACTGTTTCCTCTGCTTCCAGATTCCACACCAGGAAACAACTTCTCAGCACAAGCAGCAGGAAAAGAAACGCGGAGGAGAAATTTTATGAGCAACTATGTGAGTATAATGGCCAAATTTTCCACATCCACGGTTGAAAAGTAACACGAGCAATGGCGAGGACATTGCCACTTATCAGACAGATGCAATTTCACAGCGAGAGGTGCTTTTCTCTGCAAACACATTCAGAATAAACTTCAGTCAGACGGGCCTCATTTCTAGATTCTTCTTCTCTCTCCCTCCATCGCACTAAAACTTATTTAACCCATGAGATGTCGTCTGCACTCTTTAATTTTCTTTTGTTTTTTTTTTCAACTTTTATCTCTTGGTTTTGCCCTTATACATCTGTTTTCGTATGGATACTTGTGCTTGCTCAGCCACTCAAGGGAACTGTCAGGGAGAAGAGCATCCATTATCTTTATCAATTTTCTGTAACTGCTTGTCCTTTACAGGGTTGCAGGCGGCTGTCCCAGCTGACAATGAGCACGAAGTGGAGTACATTTTCGACTGGTCCGGTAAAGTTTCATCAACAGTCTCATTGGTGAGTTTTGTGGAATGTAATGCTTTATGACATTTTATGACTTACTATACTATGACTTTTTATATCATTTGTTATGACATCCTATACTCTGACATTTTAAACTTTTTTGACGGACTACACTATGACTTTTTTTGTTGACATATGAATTTTTTTGTCATGATATAATCAAGGACATTTGTTGCATATGATGTTGTATGACTTTCCGTTGTTGACTTTATTACATATTACACTGTTATGTTTTTATGTGATGACATACTAGTAGTAAATGACCTAAAATAGCATAAAAACTAGGATAGAATGTTGTCAAAAATGGCCAAAAACGTCATTATACAGTCTGTCCTCCAAAATTACTCAAAATGGCACAAAAACTATAGGATGTCGAAAACTTACATGTAAAAAAAAAAAAAAAGAAGCTGAAAACAGCATAGTATAGCATTTTGAAACATGTCATAATATACTATGTTGGAAAAAGGGGCGAAGAACCATAAAATAGCACAACTAGTCATGCCATAGCATAGAAAGTTTTGAAAATGGACAAAAACACCATAAAAATCCATGTTGGTGAAATGAGGGAAAACAGCAAGGTTATAGTATGGCAAAAATGTCAAAATATGGCCCGTCCCAAAAACATTTTAAAACACCTCAAAACAGCATAAAATAGCGCAAATAATCATGCCATAACATAGAAAGTTGCAAAAATTGACAAAAACACCATAAAAATGCATGTTGAAAAATTGACCGAAAAAAAGGCAAGGCTATAGTATGGCAAAAATGTCAAAATATGACCCGTCTCAAAAAATTGTTCAAAACACCTCAAAACAGCATAAAATAGTGCAATTAGTCATGCCATAACATAGAAAGTTGCAAAAATTGACAAAAACACCATAAAAATGCAAGTTGAAAAATTGACCGAAAAAAAGGCAAGGCTATAGTATGGCAAAAATGTCAAAATATGACCTGTCCCAAAAACAGTTCAAAACACCTCAAAACAGCATAAAATAGCGCAATTAGTCATGCCATAACATAGAAAGTTGCAAAAATTGACAAAAACACCATAAAAATGCAAGTTGAAAAACTGACCAAAAAAAAGGCAAGGCTATAGTATGGCAAAAATGTCAAAATATGACCCGTCTCAAAAAATTGTTCAAAACACCTCAAAACAGCATAAAATAGCGCAATTAGTCATGCCATAGCATAGAAAGTTGCAAAAATTGACAAAAACACCATAAAAATGCATGTTGAAAAACTGACCAAAAAAAAAGGCAAGGCTATAGTATGGCAAAATTGTCAAAATATGACCCGTCCCATAAACAGCTAAAAACACCTCAAAACAGCATAAAATACCGGAATTAGTCATGCCATAGCATAGAAAGTTGCAAAAATTGACAAAAACACCATAAAAATGCATGTTGAAAAATTGACCGAAAAAAAGGCAAGGCTATAGTATGGCAAAAATGTCAAAATATGACCCGTCCCAAAAACAGATAAAAACACCTCAAAACAGCATAAAATAGCGCAACTAATCATGCCATAACATAGAAACTTGCAAAAATTGACAAAAACACCATAAAAATGCATGTTGAAAAAAATGACCAACAAAAGCAAGGCTATAGTATGGCAAAAATGTCAAAATATGACCCGTCCCAAAAAATAGTTCAAAACACCTCAAAACAGCATAAAATAGTGCAATTAGTCATGCCATAGCATAGAAAGTTGCAAAAATTGACAAAAACACCATAAAAATGCAAGTTGAAAAATTGACCGAAAAAAAGGCAAGGCTATAGTATGGCAAAAATGTCAAAATATGACCCGTCCCATAAACAGCTAAAAACACCTCAAAACAGCATAAAATAGCGCAACTAATCATGCCATAACATAGAAACTTGCAAAAATTGACAAAAACACCATAAAAATGCATGTTGAAAAATTGACCGAAAAAAAGGCAAGGCTATAGTATGGCAAAAATGTCAAAATATGACCCGTCCCAAAAAATAGTTCAAAACACCTCAAAACAGCATAAAATAGTGCAATTAGTCATGCCATAGCATAGAAAGTTGCAAAAATTGACAAAAACACCATAAAAATGCAAGTTGAAAAATTGACTGAAAAAAAGGCAAGGCTATAGTATGGCAAAAATGTCAAAATATGACCCGTCCCATAAACAGCTAAAAACACCTCAAAACAGCATAAAATAGCGCAACTAATCATGCCATAACATAGAAAGTTGCAAAAATTGACAAAAACACCATAAAAATGCATGTTGAAAAATTGACCGAAAAAAAGGCAAGGCTATAGTATGGCAAAAATGTCAAAATATGACCCGTCTCAAAAAATTGTTCAAAACACCTCAAAACAGCATAAAATAGTGCAATTAGTCATGCCATAGCATAGAAAGTTGCAAAAATTGACAAAAACACCATAAAAATGCATGTTGAAAAAAATGACCAACAAAAGCAAGGCTATAGTATGGCAAAAATGTCAAAATATGACCCGTCCCAAAAAATAGTTCAAAACACCTCAAAACAGCATAAAATAGTGCAATTAGTCATGCCATAGCATAGAAAGTTGCAAAAATTGACAAAAACACCATAAAAATGCATGTTGAAAAAAATGACCAACAAAGGCAAGGCTATAGTATGGCAAAAATGTCAAAATATGACCCGTCCCAAAAACAGATAAAAACACCTCAAAACAGCATAAAATAGCGCAACTAATCATGCCATAACATAGAAACTTGCAAAAATTGACAAAAACACCATAAAAATGCATGTTGAAAAAAATGACCAACAAAAGCAAGGCTATAGTATGGCAAAAATGTCAAAATATGACCCGTCCCAAAAAATAGTTCAAAACACCTCAAAACAGCATAAAATAGCGCAATTAGTCATGCCATAGCATAGAAAGTTGCAAAAATTGACAAAAACACCATAAAAATGCATGTTGAAAAAAATGACCGAAAAAAAGGCAAGGCTATAGTATGGCAAAAATGTCAAAATATGACCCGTCCCATAAACAGCTAAAAACACCTCAAAACAGCATAAAATAGCGCAACTAATCATGCCATAACATAGAAACTTGCAAAAATTGACAAAAACACCATAAAAATGCATGTTGAAAAATTGACCGAAAAAAAGGCAAGGCTATAGTATGGCAAAAATGTCAAAATATGACCCGTCTCAAAAAATTGTTCAAAACACCTCAAAACAGCATAAAATAGTGCAATTAGTCATGCCATAGCATAGAAAGTTGCAAAAATTGACAAAAACACCATAAAAATGCATGTTGAAAAAAATGACCAACAAAGGCAAGGCTATAGTATGGCAAAAATGTCAAAATATGACCCGTCCCATAAACAGCTAAAAACACCTCAAAACAGCATAAAATACCGGAATTAGTCATGCCATAGCATAGAAAGTTGCAAAAATTGACAAAAACACCATAAAAATGCATGTTGAAAAATTGACCGAAAAAAAGGCAAGGCTATAGTATGGCAAAAATGTCAAAATATGACCCGTCCCAAAAACAGATAAAAACACCTCAAAACAGCATAAAATAGCGCAACTAATCATGCCATAACATAGAAACTTGCAAAAATTGACAAAAACACCATAAAAATGCATGTTGAAAAAAATGACCAACAAAGGCAAGGCTATAGTATGGCAAAAATGTCAAAATATGACCCGTCCCAAAAAATAGTTCAAAACACCTCAAAACAGCATAATATAGCGCAATTAGTCATGCCATAGCATAGAAAGTTGCAAAAATTGACAAAAACACCATAAAAATGCATGTTGAAAAAATGACCAACAAAGGCAAGGCTATAGTATGGCAAAAATGTCAAAATATGACCCGTCCCATAAACAGATAAAAACACCTCAAAACAGCATAAAATAGCGCAACTAATCATGCCATAACATAGAAAGTTGCAAAAATTGACAAAAACACCATAAAAATGCATGTTGAAAAAAATGACCAACAAAAGCAAGGCTATAGTATGGCAAAAATGTCAAAATATGACCCGTCCCAAAAAATAGTTCAAAACACCTCAAAACAGCATAAAATAGTGCAATTAGTCATGCCATAGCATAGAAAGTTGCAAAAATTGACAAAAACACCATAAAAATGCATGTTGAAAAACTGACCAAAAAAAAAGGCAAGGCTATAGTATGGCAAAAATGTCAAAATATGACCCGTCTCAAAAAATTGTTCAAAACACCTCAAAACAGCATAAAATAGCGCAATTAGTCATGCCATAGCATAGAAAGTTGCAAAAATTGACAAAAACACCATAAAAATGCATGTTGAAAAAATGACCAACAAAGGCAAGGCTATAGTATGGCAAAAATGTCAAAATATGACCCGTCCCAAAAACAGATAAAAACACCTCAAAACAGCATAAAATAGCGCAACTAATCATGCCATAACATAGAAACTTGCAAAAATTGACAAAAACACCATAAAATGCATGTTGAAAAAATGACCAACAAAAGCAAGGCTATAGTATGGCAAAAATGTCAAAATATGACCCGTCCCAAAAAATAGTTCAAAACACCTCAAAACAGCATAAAATAGTGCAATTAGTCATGCCATAGCATAGAAAGTTGCAAAAATTGACAAAAACACCATAAAAATGCAAGTTGAAAAATTGACCGAAAAAAAGGCAAGGCTATAGTATGGCAAAAATGTCAAAATATGACCCCTCCCATAAACGGCTAAAAACACCTCAAAACAGCATAAAATAAGCGCAACTAATCATGCCATAACATAGAAACTTGCAAAAATTGACAAAACACCATAAAATGCATGTTGAAAAATTGACCGAAAAAAAGGCAAGGCTATAGTATGGCAAAAATGTCAAAATATGACCCGTCTCAAAAAATTGTTCAAAACACCTCAAAACAGCATAAAATAGCGCAATTAGTCATGCCATAGCATAGAAAGTTGCAAAAATTGACAAAAACACCATAAAAATGCATGTTGAAAAACTGACCAACAAAGGCAAGGCTATAGTATATGGCAAAAAATATGACCGTCTCAAAAAATTGTTCAAAACACCTCAAAACAGCATAAAATAGTGCAATTAGTCATGCCATAACATAGAAAGTTGCAAAATTGACAAAAACACCATAAAAATGCAAGTTGAAAAATTGACCGAAAAAAAGGCAAGGCTATAGTATGGCAAAAATGTCAAAATATGACCTGTCCCAAAAACAGTTCAAAACACCTCAAAACAGCATAAAATAAGCGCAATTAGTCATGCCATAACATAGAAAGTTGCAAAAATTGACAAAAACACCATAAAAATGCATGTTGAAAAAAATGACCGAAAAAAAGGCAAGGCTATAGTATGGCAAAAATGTCAAAATATGACCCGTCTCAAAAAATTGTTCAAAACACCTCAAAACAGCATAAAATAGCGCAATTAGTCATGCCATAGCATAGAAAGTTGCAAAAATTGACAAAAACACCATAAAAATGCATGTTGAAAAACTGACCAAAAAAAAAGGCAATGTGCATCGTTTTATAAATAATCTTGGAAATAATATACAGTAACAAAGGAATTAACATCAGTTTTGCCATAGCATAGAAAGTTGCAAAAATAACAAAACACCATAAAATGCATGTTGAAAAATTGACCGAAAAAAGGCAAGGCTATAGTATGGCAAAATGTCAAAATATGACCCGTCCCAAAAACAGATAAAAACACCTCAAAACAGCATAAAATAGCGCAACTAATCATGCCATAACATAGAAACTTGCAAAAATTGACAAAAACACCATAAAAATGCATGTTGAAAAAAATGACCAACAAAAGCAAGGCTATAGTATGGCAAAAATGTCAAAATATGACCCGTCCCAAAAAATAGTTCAAAACACCTCAAAACAGCATAAAATAGTGCAATTAGTCATGCCATAGCATAGAAAGTTGCAAAAATTGACAAAAACACCATAAAAATGCAAGTTGAAAAATTGACCGAAAAAAAGGCAAGGCTATAGTACGGCAAAAATGTCAAAATATGACCCGTCCCAAAAACAGTTCAAAACACCTCAAAACAGCATAAAATAGTGCAAATAATCATGCCATAACATAGAAAGTTGCAAAAATTGACAAAAACACCATAAAAATGCATGTTGAAAAAAATGACCAACAAAAGCAAGGCTATAGTATGGCAAAAATGTCAAAATATGACCCGTGCCAAAAACAGCTAAAAACACCTCAAAAGAGCATAAAATAGCTCAACTATTCATGCCATAACATAGAAAGTTGCAAAAATGGCCACAAACACCATAAAAATGCATGTTGATAAAATGACTGAAACGGCAACTGAAAACAATATTGTGCGTCTGCTGGGAGACCAGTGATGATTGGAAACTTGCATACAGAATCTAACCCAGCCTTTTTTTTCCGCTGTAGGAAGTGAACCCAGCATGAACACGGCCACACCCGGGTTAGGCCAGTGAGGAGAGATGGAGGGTGGACAGAGAGATGAGGCCACAGATCTCCAGATAAAGAACAACAACACAACACTGTGTGCTTTTTTTACATGTGTGCTTCTACTTTGCTTGTGTTGGACAAGATATTTAACTTGTGTTGATGTTGATTTACGAGTTTGACATTTTTGTCTTTGAATAAAGCCTACCTTGAGCAATTTTAACCTTTTTCTGTCATCCCTGAGTGTTCACTTTTTCATCCCTCTGAAAGGTGAGTGGCTAAGAAGACAAGACGACAAAAGAGGGCACGGACCTGACAATGTCACTAAAACCAACATTAAAACCAACACTAAAATCAACATGCGTTTTTATGCTGTTTTGAGGTGTTTTTATCTGTTTATGGGACGGGTCATATTTTGACATTTTTGCCATACTATAGCCTTGCCTTTTTTTCGGTCAATTTTTCAACATGCATTTTTATGGTGTTTTTGTCAATTTTTGCAACTTTCTATGTTATGGCATGATTATTTGCACTATTTTATGCTGTTTTGAACTATTTTTTGGGACGGGTCATATTTTGACATTTTTGCCATACTATAGCCTTGCTTTTGTTGGTCATTTTTTTCAACATGCATTTTTATGGTGTTTTTGTCAATTTTTGCAACTTTCTATGCTATGGCATGACTAATTGCGCTATTTTATGCTGTTTTGAGGTGTTTTGAACAATTTTTTGAGACGGGTCATATTTTGACATTTTTGCCATACTATAGCCTTGCCTTTTTTTCGGTCAATTTTTCCACATGCATTTTTATGGTGTTTTTGTCAATTTTTGCAACTTTCTATGCTATGGCATGACTAATTGCGCTATTTTATGCTGTTTTGAGGTGTTTTTATCTGTTTTTGAGACGGGTCATATTTTGACATTTTTGCCATACTATAGCCTTGCCTTTTTTTCGGTCAATTTTTCAACATGCATTTTTATGGTGTTTTTGTCAATTTTTGCAACTTTCTATGTTATGGCATGATTGGTTGCGCTATTTTATGCTGTTTTGAGGTGTTTTTATCTGTTTTTGGGACGGGTCATATTTTGACATTTTTGCCATACTATAGCCTTGCCTTTTTTTCGGTCAATTTTTCAACTTGCATTTTTATGGTGTTTTTATCAATTTTTGCAACTTTCTATGCTATGGCATGACTAATTGCGCTATTTTATGCTGTTTTGAGGTGTTTTTAGCTGTTTATGGGACGGGTCATATTTTGACATTTTTGCCATACTATAGCCTTGCCTTTTTTTTGGTCAATTTTTCCACATGCATTTTTATGGTGTTTTTGTCAATTTTTGCAACTTTCTATGCTATGGCATGACTAATTGCGCTATTTTATGCTGTTTTGAGGTGTTTTTATCTGTTTATGGGACGGGTCATATTTTGACATTTTTGCCATACTATAGCCTTGCCTTTTTGGTCTATTTTTCCACATGCATTTTTATGGTGTTTTTGTCAATTTTTGCAACTTTCTATGCTATGGCATGACTAATTGCGCTATTTTATGCTGTTTTGAGGTGTTTTTAGCTGTTTATGGGACGGGTCATATTTTGACATTTTTGCCATACTATAGCCTTGCCTTTTTTTCGGTCAATTTTTCAACTTGCATTTTTATGGTGTTTTTGTCAATTTTTGCAACTTTCTATGCTATGGCATGACTAATTGCGCTATTTTATGCTGTTTTGAGGTGTTTTGAACTATTTTTGAGACGGGTCATATTTTGACATTTTGCCATACTATAGCCTTGCTTTTTTTGGTCATTTTTTTCAACATGCATTTTTATGGTGTTTTTGTCAATTTTTGCAACTTTCTATGCTATGGCATGACTAATTGCACTATTTTATGCTGTTTTGAGGTGTTTTGAACAATTTTTTGAGACGGGTCATATTTTGACATTTTGCCTTACTATAGCCTTGCTTTTTTTTTGGTCAATTTTTCAACTTGCATTTTTATGGTGTTTTTGTCAATTTTTGCAACTTTCTATGCTATGGCATGACTAATTGCGCTATTTTATGCTGTTTTGAGGTGTTTTTAGCTGTTTATGGGACGGGTCATATTTTGACATTTTTGCCATACTATAGCCTTGCCTTTTTTCGGGTCAATTTTTCAACATGCGTTTTTATGGTGTTTTTGTCAATTTTTGCAACTTTCTATGGTATGGCATGACTAATTGCGCTATTTTATGCTGTTTTGAGGTGTTTTGAACTATTTTTTGGGACGGGTCATATTTTGACATTTTTGCCATACTATAGCCTTGCCTTTTTTTCGGTCAATTTTTCAACTTGCATTTTTATGGTGTTTTTATCAATTTTTGCAACTTTCTATGCTATGGCATGACTAATTGCGCTATTTTATGCTGTTTTGAGGTGTTTTTAGCTGTTTATGGGACGGGTCATATTTTGACATTTTTGCCATACTATAGCCTTGCCTTTTTTTTGGTCAATTTTTCCACATGCATTTTTATCGTGTTTTTGTCAATTTTTGCAACTTTCTATGCTATGGCATGACTAATTGCGCTATTTTATGCTGTTTTGAGGTGTTTTTATCTTTTTTTGGGACGGGTCATATTTTGACATTTTTGCCATACTATAGCCTTGCCTTTTTTTCGGTCAATTTTTCAACATGCATTTTTATGGTGTTTTTGTCAATTTTTGCAACTTTCTATGCTATGGCATGACTAATTGCGCTTATTTTATGCTGTTTTGAGGTGTTTTTAGCTGTTTATGGGACGGGTCATATTTTGACATTTTTGCCATACTATAGCCTTGCCTTTTTTTCGGTCAATTTTTCAACTTGCATTTTTATGGTGTTTTTGTCAATTTTTGCAACTTTCTATGCTATGGCATGACTAATTGCACTATTTTATGCTGTTTTGAGGTGTTTTGAACAATTTTTTGAGACGGGTCATATTTTGACATTTTTGCCATACTATAGCCTTGCTTTTGTTGGTCATTTTTTTCAACATGCATTTTTATGGTGTTTTTGTCAATTTTTGCAACTTTCTATGCTATGGCATGACTAATTGCACTATTTTATGCTGTTTTGAGGTGTTTTGAACAATTTTTTGAGACGGGTCATATTTTGACATTTTTGCCATACTATAGCCTTGCCTTTTTTTCGGTCAATTTTTCAACTTGCATTTTTATGGTGTTTTTGTCAATTTTTGCAACTTTCTATGCTATGGCATGACTAATTGCGCTATTTTATGCTGTTTTGAGGTGTTTTTAGCTGTTTATGGGACGGGTCATATTTTGACATTTTTGCCATACTATAGCCTTGCCTTTTTTTCGGTCAATTTTTCAACATGCGTTTTTATGGTGTTTTTGTCAATTTTTGCAACTTTCTATGCTATGGCATGATTGGTTGCGCTATTTTATGCTGTTTTGAGGTGTTTTGAACTGTTTTTGGGACGGGTCATATTTTGACATTTTTGCCATACTATAGCCTTGTTTTTTTTTGGTCAGTTTTTCAACATGCATTTTATGGTGTTTTTTGTCAATTTTGCAACTTTCTATGCTATGGCATGACTAATTGCGCTTATTTCATGCTGTTTTGAGGTGTTTTTAGCTGTTTATGGACGGGTCATATTTTGACATTTTGCCATACTATAGCCTTGCCTTTTTTCGGTCAATTTTTCAACTTGCATTTTTATGGTGTTTTTTGTCAATTTTGCAACTTTCTATGCTATGGCATGACTAATTGCGCTTTTTTATGTTGTTTTGAGGTGTTTTTATCTTTTTTTGGGTTGGGTTATATTTTGTCATTTTTGCCATACTATAGCCTTTTTTTTTTTTTTTGGTCAGTTTTTCAACATGCATTTTTATGGTGTTTTGTCAATTTTGCAACTTTCTATGCTATGGCATGACTAAGTGCGCTATTTTATGCTGTTTTGAGGTGTTTTTATCTGTTTTTGAGACGGGTCATATTTTGACATTTTTGCCATACTATAGCCTTGCCTTTTTTTCGGTCAATTTTTCAACTTGCATTTTTATGGTGTTTTTATCAATTTTTGCAACTTTCTATGCTATGGCATGACTAATTGCGCTTATTTTATGCTGTTTTGAGGTGTTTTTAGCTGTTTATGGGACGGGTCATATTTTGACATTTTGCCATACTATAGCCTTGCCTTTTTGGTCAATTTTTCAACATGCATTTTTATGGTGTTTTTTGTCAATTTTTGCAAGTTTCTATGCTATGGCATGACTAATTGCGCTATTTTATGCTGTTTTGAGGTGTTTTGAACTGTTTTTGGGATGGGTCATATTTTGACATTTTTGCCATACTATAGCCTTGCCTTTTTTGGTCAATTTTTTCAACATGCATTTTTATGGTGTTTTTGTCAATTTTGCAACTTTCTATGTTATGGCATGATTATTTGCGCTTATTTTATGCTGTTTTGAGGTGTTTTGAACTGTTTTTGGATGGGTCATATTTTGACATTTTTGCCATACTATAGCCTTGCCTTTTTTTGGTCAATTTTTCCAACATGCATTTTTATGGTGTTTTGTCAATTTTGCAACTTTCTATGCTATGGCATGACTAATTGCGCTTATTTTATGCTGTTTTGAGGTGTTTTGAACTGTTTTTGGGACGGGTCATATTTTGACATTTTGCCATACTATAGCCTTGCCTTTTTTTCGGTCAATTTTTCAACATGCATTTTTATGGTGTTTTGTCAATTTTTGCAACTTTCTATGTTATGGCATGACTAATTGCGCTTATTTTATGCTGTTTTGAGGTGTTTTGATCTGTTTTTGGACGGGTCATATTTTGACATTTTTGCCATACTATAGCCTTGCCTTTTTTTTCGGTCAATTTTTCCAACATGCATTTTTATGGTGTTTTTGTCAATTTTGCAACTTTCTATGCTATGGCATGACTAATTGCGCTTATTTTATGCTGTTTTGAGGTGTTTTGAATTGTTTTTGAGACGGGTCATATTTTGACATTTTTGCCATACTATAGCCTTGCCTTTTTTCGGTCAATTTTTCAACATGCATTTTTATGGTGTTTTTGTCAATTTTTGCAACTTTCTATGCTATGGCATGACTAATTGCGCTATTTTATGCTGTTTTGAGGTGTTTTGAACTGTTTTTGGGACGGGTCATATTTTGACATTTTTGCCATACTATAGCCTTGTTTTTTTTTTTTTGGTCAGTTTTTCAACATGCATTTTTATGGTGTTTTTGTCAATTCTTTCAACTTTCTTTGCTATGGCATGACTAATTGCGCTTATTTCATGCTGTTTTGAGGTGTTTTAGCTGTTTATGGACGGGTCATATTTTGACATTTTGCCATACTATAGCCTTGCCTTTTTTCGGTCAATTTTTCAACTTGCATTTTTATGGTGTTTTTGTCAATTTTGCAACTTTCTATGCTATGGCATGACTAATTGCGCTTATTTTATGCTGTTTTGAGGTGTTTTGAACTGTTTTTGGACGGGTCATATTTTGACATTTTTGCCATACTATAGCCTTTGTTTTTTTTTGGTCAGTTTTTCAACATGCATTTTATGGTGTTTTGTCAATTCTTGCAACTTTCTATGCTATGGCATGACTAATTGCGCTTATTTTATGCTGTTTTGAGGTGTTTTTATCTGTTTTGAGACGGGTCATATTTTTACATTTTTGCCATACTATAGCCTTGCCTTTTTTTCGGTCAATTTTTCCACATGCATTTTTATGGTGTTTTTGTCAATTTTTGCAACTTTCTATGCTATGGCATGACTAATTGCGCTATTTTATGCTGTTTTGAGGTGTTTTTATCTGTTTTTGAGACGGGTCATATTTTGACATTTTTGCCATACTATAGCCTTGCCTTTTTTTCGGTCAATTTTTCAACATGCGTTTTTATGGTGTTTTTGTCAATTTTTGCAACTTTCTATGTTATGGCATGATTGGTTGCGCTATTTTATGCTGTTTTGAGGTGTTTTTATCTGTTTTTGGGACGGGTCATATTTTGACATTTTTGCCATACTATAGCCTTGCCTTTTTTTCGGTCAATTTTTCAACTTGCATTTTTATGGTGTTTTTATCAATTTTTGCAACTTTCTATGCTATGGCATGACTAATTGCGCTATTTTATGCTGTTTTGAGGTGTTTTTAGCTGTTTATGGGACGGGTCATATTTTGACATTTTTGCCATACTATAGCCTTGCCTTTTTTTTGGTCAATTTTTCCACATGCATTTTTATCGTGTTTTTGTCAATTTTTGCAACTTTCTATGCTATGGCATGACTAATTGCGCTATTTTATGCTGTTTTGAGGTGTTTTTAGCTGTTTATGGGACGGGTCATATTTTGACATTTTTGCCATACTATAGCCTTGCCTTTTTTTCGGTCAATTTTTCAACATGCATTTTTATGGTGTTTTTGTCAATTTTTGCAACTTTCTATGCTATGGCATGACTAATTGCACTATTTTATGCTGTTTTGAGGTGTTTTGAACAATTTTTTGAGACGGGTCATATTTTGACATTTTTGCCATACTATAGCCTTGCTTTTGTTGGTCATTTTTTTCAACATGCATTTTTATGGTGTTTTGTCAATTTTGCAACTTTCTATGCTATGGCATGACTAATTGCGCTATTTTATGCTGTTTTGAGGTGTTTTGAACAATTTTTTGAGACGGGTCATATTTTGACATTTTTGCCATACTATAGCCTTGCCTTTTTTTCGGTCAATTTTTCAACTTGCATTTTTATGGTGTTTTTGTCAATTTTTGCAACTTTCTATGCTATGGCATGACTAATTGCGCTATTTTATGCTGTTTTGAGGTGTTTTTAGCTGTTTATGGGACGGGTCATATTTTGACATTTTTGCCATACTATAGCCTTGCCTTTTTTTCGGTCAATTTTTCAACATGCATTTTTATGGTGTTTTTGTCAATTTTGCAACTTTCTATGGTATGGCATGACTAATTGCGCTATTTTATGCTGTTTTGAGGTGTTTTGAACTATTTTTTGGGACGGGTCATATTTTGACATTTTTGCCATACTATAGCCTTGCCTTTTTTTCGGTCAATTTTTCAACTTGCATTTTTATGGTGTTTTTATCAATTTTTGCAACTTTCTATGCTATGGCATGACTAATTGCGCTATTTTATGCTGTTTTGAGGTGTTTTTATCTTTTTTTTGGACGGGTCATATTTTGACATTTTTGCCATACTATAGCCTTGCCTTTTTTCGGTCAATTTTTCCACATGCATTTTTATCGTGTTTTTGTCAATTTTTGCAACTTTCTATGCTATGGCATGACTAATTGCGCTATTTTATGCTGTTTTGAGGTGTTTTTAGCTGTTTATGGGACGGGTCATATTTTGACATTTTTGCCATACTATAGCCTTGCCTTTTTTTCGGTCAATTTTTCAACTTGCATTTTTATGGTGTTTTTGTCAATTTTTGCAACTTTCTATGCTATGGCATGACTAATTGCACTATTTTATGCTGTTTTGAGGTGTTTTGAACAATTTTTTGAGACGGGTCATATTTTGACATTTTTGCCATACTATAGCCTTGCTTTTGTTGGTCATTTTTTTCAACATGCATTTTTATGGTGTTTTTGTCAATTTTTGCAACTTTCTATGCTATGGCATGACTAATTGCACTATTTTATGCTGTTTTGAGGTGTTTTGAACAATTTTTTGAGACGGGTCATATTTTGACATTTTTGCCATACTATAGCCTTGCCTTTTTTTCGGTCAATTTTTCAACATGCATTTTTATGGTGTTTTTGTCAATTTTTGCAACTTTCTATGCTATGGCATGACTAATTGCGCTATTTTATGCTGTTTTGAGGTGTTTTTAGCTGTTTATGGGACGGGTCATATTTTGACATTTTTGCCATACTATAGCCTTGCCTTTTTTTCGGTCAATTTTTCAACATGCGATTTTATGGTGTTTTTGTCAATTTTGCAACTTTCTATGCTATGGCATGATTGGTTGCGCTATTTTATGCTGTTTTGAGGTGTTTTGAACTGTTTTTGGGACGGGTCATATTTTGACATTTTTGCCATACTATAGCCTTGTTTTTTTTTTTTGGTCAGTTTTTCAACATGCATTTTTATGGTGTTTTTGTCAATTTTTGCAACTTTCTATGCTATGGCATGACTAATTGCGCTATTTCATGCTGTTTTGAGGTGTTTTTAGCTGTTTATGGGACGGGTCATATTTTGACATTTTTGCCATACTATAGCCTTGCCTTTTTTTCGGTCAGTTTTTCAACTTGCATTTTTATGGTGTTTTTGTCAATTTTTGCAACTTTCTATGCTATGGCATGACTAATTGCGCTATTTTATGTTGTTTTGAGGTGTTTTGAACTGTTTTTGGGATGGGTCATATTTTGACATTTTTGCCATACTATAGCCTTGTCTTTTTTTTTGGTCAGTTTTTCAACATGCATTTTTATGGTGTTTTTGTCAATTCTTGCAACTTTCTATGCTATGGCATGACTAATTGCGCTATTTTATGCTGTTTTGAGGTGTTTTTATCTGTTTTTGAGACGGGTCATATTTTGACATTTTTGCCATACTATAGCCTTGCCTTTTTTTCGGTCAATTTTTCAACTTGCATTTTTATGGTGTTTTTATCAATTTTTGCAACTTTCTATGCTATGGCATGACTAATTGCGCTATTTTATGCTGTTTTGAGGTGTTTTTAGCTGTTTATGGGACGGGTCATATTTTGACATTTTTGCCATACTATAGCCTTGCCTTTTTTTCGGTCAATTTTTCCACATGCATTTTCATCGTGTTTTTGTCAATTTTTGCAACTTTCTATGCTATGGCATGACTAATTGCGCTATTTTATGCTGTTTTGAGGTGTTTTGAACTATTTTTTGGGACGGGTCATATTTTGACATTTTTGCCATACTATAGCCTTGCCTTTTTTTTGGTCAATTTTTCAACTTGCATTTTTATGGTGTTTTTGTCAATTTTTGCAACTTTCTATGCTATGGCATGACTAATTGCGCTATTTTATGCTGTTTTGAGGTGTTTTGAACTATTTTTTGGGACGGGTCATATTTTGACATTTTTGCCATACTATAGCCTTGCCTTTGTTGGTCATTTTTTTCAACATGCATTTTTATGGTGTTTTTGTCAATTTTTGCAACTTTCTATGTTATGGCATGATTATTTGCGCTATTTTATGCTGTTTTGAGGTGTTTTGAACTGTTTTTGGGATGGGTCATATTTTGACATTTTTGCCATACTATAGCCTTGCCTTTTTTTTGGTCAATTTTTCCACATGCATTTTTATCGTGTTTTTGTCAATTTTTGCAACTTTCTATGCTATGGCATGACTAATTGCGCTATTTTATGCTGTTTTGAGGTGTTTTGAACTATTTTTTGGGACGGGTCATATTTTGACATTTTTGCCATACTATAGCCTTGCCTTTTTTTCGGTCAATTTTTCAACATGCATTTTTATGGTGTTTTTGTCAATTTTTGCAACTTTCTATGTTATGGCATGATTGGTTGCGCTATTTTATGCTGTTTTGAGGTGTTTTTATCTTTTTTTGGGACGGGTCATATTTTGACATTTTTGCCATACTATAGCCTTGCCTTTTTTTCGGTCAATTTTTCCACATGCATTTTTATGGTGTTTTTGTCAATTTTTGCAACTTTCTATGCTATGGCATGACTAATTGCGCTATTTTATGCTGTTTTGAGGTGTTTTTAGCTGTTTATGGGACGGGTCATATTTTGACATTTTTGCCATACTATAGCCTTGCCTTTTTTTCGGTCAATTTTTCAACTTGCATTTTTATGGTGTTTTTGTCAATTTTTGCAACTTTCTATGCTATGGCATGACTAATTGCGCTATTTTATGCTGTTTTGAGGTGTTTTGAACTGTTTTTGGGACGGGTCATATTTTGACATTTTTGCCATACTATAGCCTTGTTTTTTTTTTTTGGTCAGTTTTTCAACATGCATTTTTATGGTGTTTTTGTCAATTCTTGCAACTTTCTATGCTATGGCATGACTAATTGCGCTATTTTATGCTGTTTTGAGGTGTTTTTATCTGTTTTTGAGACGGGTCATATTTTGACATTTTTGCCATACTATAGCCTTGCCTTTTTTTCGGTCAATTTTTCAACTTGCATTTTTATGGTGTTTTTGTCAATTTTTGCAAGTTTCTATGCTATGGCATGACTAATTGCGCTATTTTATGCTGTTTTGAGGTGTTTTTAGCTGTTTATGGGACGGGTCATATTTTGACATTTTTGCCATACTATAGCCTTGCCTTTTTTTCGGTCAATTTTTCAACATGCGTTTTTATGGTGTTTTTGTCAATTTTTGCAACTTTCTATGTTATGGCATGATTGGTTGCGCTATTTTATGCTGTTTTGAGGTGTTTTTATCTGTTTTTGGGACGGGTCATATTTTGACATTTTTGCCATACTATAGCCTTGCCTTTTTTCGGTCAATTTTTCAACATGCATTTTTATGGTGTTTTTGTCAATTTTGCAACTTTCTATGCTATGGCATGACTAATTGCGCTTATTTTTTGCTGTTTTGAGGTGTTTTGAACTATTTTTTGGGACGGGTCATATTTTGACATTTTTGCCATACTATAGCCTTGCCTTTTTTTCGGTCAGTTTTTCAACTTGCATTTTTATGGTGTTTTTGTCAATTTTTGCAACTTTCTATGCTATGGCATGACTAATTGCGCTATTTTATGTTGTTTTGAGGTGTTTTGAACTGTTTTTGGGATGGGTCATATTTTGACATTTTTGCCATACTATAGCCTTGTTTTTTTTTTTTGGTCAGTTTTTCAACATGCATTTTTATGGTGTTTTTGTCAATTCTTGCAACTTTCTATGCTATGGCATGACTAATTGCGCTATTTTATGCTGTTTTGAGGTGTTTTTATCTGTTTTTGAGACGGGTCATATTTTGACATTTTTGCCATACTATAGCCTTGCCTGTTTTTCGGTCAATTTTTCAACTTGCATTTTTATGGTGTTTTTATCAATTTTTGCAACTTTCTATGCTATGGCATGACTAATTGCGCTATTTTATGCTGTTTTGAGGTGTTTTAGCTGTTTATGGGACGGGTCATATTTTGACATTTTGCCATACTATAGCCTTGCCTTTTTTCGGTCAATTTTTCCACATGCATTTTATGGTGTTTTTGTCAATTTTTGCAACTTTCTATGCTATGGCATGACTAATTGCGCTTATTTTATGCTGTTTTGAGGTGTTTTGAATTTTTTTTTGGGACGGGTCATATTTTGACATTTTTGCCATACTATAGCCTTGCCTTTTTTTTGGTCAATTTTTCAACTTGCATTTTTATGGTGTTTTTGTCAATTTTTGCAACTTTCTATGCTATGGCATGACTAATTGCGCTATTTTATGCTGTTTTGAGGTGTTTTGAACTATTTTTTGGGACGGGTCATATTTTGACATTTTTGCCATACTATAGCCTTGCCTTTGTTGGTCATTTTTCAACATGCATTTTTATGGTGTTTTTGTCAATTTTTGCAACTTTCTATGTTATGGCATGATTATTTGCGCTATTTTATGCTGTTTTGAGGTGTTTTTATCTGTTTTTGAGACGGGTCATATTTTGACATTTTTGCCATACTATAGCCTTGCCTTTTTTTCGGTCAATTTTTCAACATGCATTTTTATCGTGTTTTTGTCCATTTTTGCAACTTTCTATGCTATGGCATGATTAGTTGCGCTATTTTATGCTGTTTTGAGGTGTTTTGAACTGTTTGTGGGACGGGTCATATTTTGACATTTTTGCCATACTATAGCCTTGCCTTTTTTTCGGTCAATTTTTCAACATGCATTTTATGGTGTTTTTGTCAATTTTTGCAAGTTTCTATGTTATGGCATGGATAGTTGCGCTATTTTATGCTGTTTTGAGGTGTTTTGAACTGTTTTTGGGATGGGTCATATTTTGACATTTTTGCCATACTATAGCCTTGCCTTTTTTTCGGTCATTTTTTTCAACATGCATTTTTATGGTGTTTTTGTCAATTTTTGCAACTTTCTATGCTATGGCATGACTAATTGCGCTATTTTATGCTGTTTAGTGGTGTTTTGAACTATTTTTTGGGACGGGTCATATTTTGACATTTTTGCCATACTATAGCCTTGCCTTTGTTGGTCATGTTTGTCAACATGCATTTTTATGGTGTTTTTGTCAATTTTTGCAACTTTCTATGTTATGGCATGATTATTTGCGCTATTTTATGCTGTTTTGAGGTGTTTTGAACTGTTTTTGGGATGGGTCATATTTTGACATTTTTGCCATACTATAGCCTTGCCTTTTTTTCGGTCAATTTTTCAACATGCATTTTTATGGTGTTTTTGTCAATTTTTGCAACTTTCTATGCTATGGCATGACTAATTGCGCTATTTTATGCTGTTTTGAGGTGTTTTGAACTGTTTTTGGGATGGGTCATATTTTGACATTTTTGCCATACTATAGCCTTGCCTTTTTTTCGGTCAATTTTTCAACATGCATTTTTATGGTGTTTTTGTCAATTTTTGCAACTTTCTATGTTATGGCATGATTATTTGCGCTATTTTATGCTGTTTTGAGGTGTTTTGAACTGTTTTTGGGATGGGTCATATTTTGACATTTTTGCCATACTATAGCCTTGCCTTTTTTTGGTCAATTTTTCAACATGCATTTTATGGTGTTTTGTCAATTTTGCAACTTTCTGTGCTATGGCATGATTATTTGTGGTATTTTATGCTGTTTTGAGGTGTTTTTAGCTGTTTTTGGGATGGGTCATATTTTGACATTTTTGCCATACTATAGCCTTGCCTTTGTTGGTCATTTTTTCAACATGCATTTTTATGGTGTTTTTGTCAATTTTTGCAACTTTCTATGTTATGGCATGATTATTTGCGCTTATTTTATGCTGTTTTGAGGTGTTTTGAACTGTTTTGGGATGGGTCATATTTTGACATTTTTGCCATACTATAGCCTTGCCTTTTTTTCGGTCAATTTTTCAACATGCATTTTTATGGTGTTTTTGTCAATTTTTGCAACTTTCTATGCTATGGCATGACTAATTGCGCTATTTTATGCTGTTTTGAGGTGTTTTTATCTGTTTTTGAGACGGGTCATATTTTGACATTTTTGCCATACTATAGCCTTGCCTTTTTTTCGGTCAATTTTTCAACATGCATTTTTATGGTGTTTTTGTCAATTTTTGCAACTTTCTATGTTATGGCATGAATAGTTTCTCTATTTTATGCTGTTTTGAGGTGTTTTGAACTGTTTTTGGGACGGGTCATATTTTGACATTTTGCCATACTATAGCCTTGCCTTTTTTTTTGGTCAATTTTTCAACATGCATTTTTATGGTGTTTTTGTCAATTTTGCAACTTTCTATGTTATGGCATGAATAGTTGCGCTTATTTTATGCTGTTTTGAGGTGTTTTGAACTGTTTTTGGGATGGGTCATATTTTGACATTTTTGCCATACTATAGCCTTGCCTTTTTTCGGTCAATTTTTCAACTTGCATTTTTATGGTGTTTTTGTCAATTTTGCAACTTTCTATGCTATGGCATGACTAATTGCGCTTATTTTATGCTGTTTAGAGGTGTTTTGAACTATTTTTTGGGGACGGGTCATATTTTGACATTTTTGCCATACTATAGCCTTGCCTTTGTTGGTCATGTTTGTCAACATGCATTTTTATGGTGTTTTTGTCAATTTTTGCAACTTTCTATGTTATGGCATGATTATTTGCGCTATTTTATGCTGTTTTGAGGTGTTTTGAACTGTTTTTGGGACGGGTCATATTTTGACATTTTTGCCATACTATAGCCTTGCCTTTTTTTTGGTCAATTTTTCAACATGCATTTTTATGGTGTTTTTGTCCATTTTGCAACTTTCTATGCTATGGCATGACTAATTGCGCTTATTTTATGCTGTTTAGAGGTGTTTTGAACTATTTTTGGGACGGGTCATATTTTGACATTTTTGCCATACTATAGCCTTGCCTTTTTTCGGTCAATTTTTCAACATGCATTTTATGGTGTTTTTGTCAATTTTGCAACTTTCTATGTTATGGCATGATTATTTGCGCTATTTTATGCTGTTTTGAGGTGTTTTGAACTGTTTTTGGGATGGGTCATATTTTGACATTTTTGCCATACTATAGCCTTGCCTTTTTTTTGGTCAATTTTTCAACATGCATTTTTATGGTGTTTTTGTCAATTTTTGCAACTTTCTGTGCTATGGCATGATTAATTGTGGTATTTTATGCTGTTTTGAGGTGTTTTTAGCTGTTTATGGGATGGGTCATATTTTGACATTTTTGCCATACTATAGCCTTGCCTTTGTTGGTCATTTTTTTCAACATGCATTTTTATGGTGTTTTTGTCAATTTTTGCAACTTTCTATGTTATGGCATGATTATTTGCGCTATTTTATGCTGTTTTGAGGTGTTTTGAACTGTTTTTGGGATGGGTCATATTTTGACATTTTTGCCATACTATAGCCTTGCCTTTTTTTCGGTCAATTTTTCAACATGCATTTTTATGGTGTTTTTGTCAATTTTTGCAACTTTCTATGCTATGGCATGACTAATTGCGCTATTTTATGCTGTTTTGAGGTGTTTTTATCTGTTTTTGAGACGGGTCATATTTTGACATTTTTGCCATACTATAGCCTTGCCTTTTTTTCGGTCAATTTTTCAACATGCATTTTTATGGTGTTTTTGTCAATTTTGCAACTTTCTATGCTATGGCATGAATAGTTGCGCTATTTTATGCTGTTTTGAGGTGTTTTGAACTGTTTTTGGGACGGGTCATATTTTGACATTTTTGCCATACTATAGCCTTGCCTTTTTTTTGGTCAATTTTTCAACATGCATTTTTATGGTGTTTTTGTCAATTTTTGCAACTTTCTATGTTATGGCATGAATAGTTGCGCTATTTTATGCTGTTTTGAGGTGTTTTGAACTGTTTTTGGGATGGGTCATATTTTGACATTTTTGCCATACTATAGCCTTGCCTTTTTTTCGGTCAATTTTTCAACTTGCATTTTTATGGTGTTTTTGTCAATTTTTGCAACTTTCTATGCTATGGCATGACTAATTGCGCTATTTTATGCTGTTTAGAGGTGTTTTGAACTATTTTTTGGGACGGGTCATATTTTGACATTTTTGCCATACTATAGCCTTGCCTTTGTTGGTCATGTTTGTCAACATGCATTTTTATGGTGTTTTTGTCAATTTTTGCAACTTTCTATGTTATGGCATGATTATTTGCGCTATTTTATGCTGTTTTGAGGTGTTTTGAACTGTTTTTGGGACGGGTCATATTTTGACATTTTTGCCATACTATAGCCTTGCCTTTTTTTTGGTCAATTTTTCAACATGCATTTTTATGGTGTTTTTGTCCATTTTTGCAACTTTCTATGCTATGGCATGACTAATTGCGCTATTTTATGCTGTTTTGAGGTGTTTTGAACTATTTTTTGGGACGGGTCATATTTTGACATTTTTGCCATACTATAGCCTTGCCTTTTTTTCGGTCAATTTTTCAACATGCATTTTTATGGTGTTTTTGTCAATTTTTGCAACTTTCTATGTTATGGCATGATTATTTGCGCTATTTTATGCTGTTTTGAGGTGTTTTGAACTGTTTTTGGGATGGGTCATATTTTGACATTTTTGCCATACTATAGCCTTGCCTTTTTTTTGGTCAATTTTTCAACATGCATTTTTATGGTGTTTTTGTCAATTTTTGCAACTTTCTGTGCTATGGCATGATTAATTGTGGTATTTTATGCTGTTTTGAGGTGTTTTTAGCTGTTTATGGGATGGGTCATATTTTGACATTTTTGCCATACTATAGCCTTGCCTTTGTTGGTCATGTTTGTCAACATGCATTTTTATGGTGTTTTTGTCAATTTTTGCAAGTTTCTATGTTATGGCATGACTAATTGCGCTATTTTATACTGTTTTGAGGTGTTTTGAACAATTTTTGAGACGAGTCATATTTTGACATTTTTGCCATACTATAGCCTTGCCTTTTTTTCGGTCAATTTTTCAACATGCATTTTTATGGTGTTTTTGTCAATTTTTGCAACTTTCTATGCTATGGCATGACTAATTGCGCTATTTTATGCTGTTTTGAGGTGTTTTGAACTATTTTTTGGGACGGGTCATATTTTGACATTTTTGCCATACTATAGCCTTGCCTTTGTTGGTCATTTTTTTCAACATGCATTTTTATGGTGTTTTTGTCAATTTTTGCAACTTTCTATGTTATGGCATGATTATTTGCGCTATTTTATGCTGTTTTGAGGTGTTTTGAACTGTTTTTGGGATGGGTCATATTTTGACATTTTTGCCATACTATAGCCTTGCCTTTTTTTCGGTCAATTTTTCAACATGCATTTTTATGGTGTTTTTGTCAATTTTTGCAACTTTCTATGCTATGGCATGACTAATTGCGCTATTTTATGCTGTTTTGAGGTGTTTTTATCTGTTTTTGAGACGGGTCATATTTTGACATTTTTGCCATACTATAGCCTTGCCTTTTTTTCGGTCAATTTTTCAACATGCATTTTTATGGTGTTTTTGTCAATTTTTGCAACTTTCTATGCTATGGCATGACTAATTGCGCTATTTTATGCTGTTTTGAGGTGTTTTGAAAAATTTTTTGAGACGGGTCATATTTTGACATTTTTGCCATACTATAGCCTTGCCTTTGTTGGTCATTTTTTTCAACATGCATTTTTATGGTGTTTTTGTCAATTTTTGAAACTTTCTATGCTATGGCATGATTAATTGCACTATTTTATGCTCTTTTGAGGTGTTTTGAACTATTTTTTGGGACGGGTCATATTTTGACATTTTTGCCATACTATAGCCTTGCCTTTGTTGGTCATTTTTTTCAACATGCATTTTTATGGTGTTTTTGTCAATTTTTGCAACTTTCTATGCTATGGCATGATTAATTGTGGTATTTTATGCTGTTTTGAGGTGTTTTTAGCTGTTTATGGGACGGGTCATATTTTGACATTTTTGCCATACTATAGCCTTGCCTTTGTTGGTCATGTTTGTCAACATGCATTTTTATGGTGTTTTTGTCAATTTTTGCAACTTTCTATGTTATGGCATGATTAGTTGAGCTATTTTATGCTCTTTTGAGGTGTTTTTAGCTGTTTTTGGGACGGGTCATATTTTGACATTTTTGCCATACTATAGCCTTGCCTTTTTTTCGGTCAATTTTTCCACATGCATTTTTATGGTGTTTTTGTCAATTTTTGCAACTTTCTATGCTATGGCATGACTAATTGCGCTATTTTATGCTGTTTAGAGGTGTTTTGAACTATTTTTTGGGACGGGTAATATTTTGACATTTTTGCCATACTATAGCCTTGCCTTTTTTTCGGTCAATTTTTCAACATGCATTTTTATGGTGTTTTTGTCAATTTTTGCAACTTTCTATGTTATGGCATGATTATTTGCGCTATTTTATGCTGTTTTGAGGTGTTTTGAACTGTTTTTGGGACGGGTCATATTTTGACATTTTTGCCATACTATAGCCTTGCCTTTTTTTTGGTCAATTTTTCAACATGCATTTTTATGGTGTTTTTGTCAATTTTTGCAACTTTCTGTGCTATGGCATGATTAATTGTGGTATTTTATGCTGTTTTGAGGTGTTTTTAGCTGTTTATGGGATGGGTCATATTTTGACATTTTTGCCATACTATAGCCTTGCCTTTGTTGGTCATGTTTGTCAACATGCATTTTTATGGTGTTTTTGTCAATTTTTGCAAGTTTCTATGTTATGGCATGAATAGTTGCGCTATTTTATGCTGTTTTGAGGTGTTTTGAACTGTTTTTGGGACGGGTCATATTTTGACATTTTTGCCATACTATAGCCTTGCCTTTTTTTCGGTCAATATTTCAACTTGCATTTTTATGGTGTTTTTGTCAATTTTTGCAACTTTCTATGCTATGGCATGACTAATTGCGCTATTTTATGCTGTTTTGAGGTGTTTTGAACTATTTTTTGGGACGGGTCATATTTTGACATTTTTGCCATACTATAGCCTTGCCTTTTTTTCGGTCAATTTTTCAACATGCATTTTTATGGTGTTTTTGTCAATTTTTGCAACTTTCTATGCTATGGCATGACTAATTGCGCTATTTTATGCTGTTTTGAGGTGTTTTTATCTGTTTTTGAGACGGGTCATATTTTGACATTTTTGCCATACTATAGCCTTGCCTTTTTTTCGGTCAATTTTTCAACTTGCATTTTTATGGTGTTTTTGTCAATTTTTGCAACTTTCTATGCTATGGCATGACTAATTGCGTTATTTTATGCTGTTTTGAGGTGTTTTGAACAATTTTTTGAGACGGGTCATATTTTGACATTTTTGCCATACTATAGCCTTGCCTTTGTTGGTCATTTTTTTCAACATGCATTTTTATGGTGTTTTTGTCAATTTTTGAAACTTTCTATGCTATGGCATGATTAATTGCACTATTTTATGCTCTTTTGAGGTGTTTTGAACTATTTTTTGGGACGGGTCATATTTTGACATTTTTGCCATACTATAGCCTTGCCTTTGTTGGTCATGTTTGTCAACATGCATTTTTATGGTGTTTTTGTCAATTTTTGCAACTTTCTATGTTATGGCATGATTAGTTGAGCTATTTTATGCTCTTTTGAGGTGTTTTTAGCTGTTTTTGGGACGGGTCATATTTTGACATTTTTGCCATACTATAGCCTTGCTTTTGTTGGTCATTTTTTTCAACATGCATTTTTATGGTGTTTTTGTCAATTTTTGCAAGTTTCTATGTTATGGCATGACTAATTGCGCTATTTTATGCTGTTTTGAGGTGTTTTGAACTGTTTTTGGGACTGGTCATATTTTGACATTTTGCCATACTATAGCCTTGCCTTTTTTCGGTCAATTTTTCCACATGCATTTTTATGGTGTTTTTGTCAATTTTTGCAACTTTCTATGCTATGGCATGACTAATTGCGCTATTTTATGCTGTTTAGAGGTGTTTTGAACTATTTTTTGGGACGGGTCATATTTTGACATTTTTGCCATACTATAGCCTTGCCTTTTTTTCGGTCAATTTTTCAACATGCATTTTTATGGTGTTTTTGTCAATTTTTGCAACTTTCTATGTTATGGCATGATTATTTGCGCTATTTTATGCTGTTTTGAGGTGTTTTGAACTGTTTTTGGGATGGGTCATATTTTGACATTTTTGCCATACTATAGCCTTGCCTTTTTTTTGGTCAATTTTTCAACATGCATTTTTATGGTGTTTTTGTCAATTTTTGCAACTTTCTGTGCTATGGCATGATTAATTGTGGTATTTTATGCTGTTTTGAGGTGTTTTTAGCTGTTTATGGGATGGGTCATATTTTGACATTTTTGCCATACTATAGCCTTGCCTTTGTTGGTCATGTTTGTCAACATGCATTTTTATGGTGTTTTTGTCAATTTTTGCAAGTTTCTATGTTATGGCATGGATAGTTGCGCTATTTTATGCTGTTTTGAGGTGTTTTGAACTGTTTTTGGGACGGGTCATATTTTGACATTTTTGCCATACTATAGCCTTGCCTTTTTTTCGGTCAATATTTCAACTTGCATTTTTATGGTGTTTTTGTCAATTTTTGCAACTTTCTATGCTATGGCATGACTAATCGCGCTATTTTATGCTGTTTTGAGGTGTTTTGAACTATTTTTTGGGACGGGTCATATTTTGACATTTTTGCCATACTATAGCCTTGCCTTTGTTGGTCATTTTTTTCAACATGCATTTTATGGTGTTTTTGTCAATTTTTGCAACTTTCTATGTTATGGCATGATTATTTGCGCTATTTTATGCTGTTTTGAGGTGTTTTGAACTGTTTTTGGGACTGGTCATATTTTGACATTTTTGCCATACTATAGCCTTGCCTTTTTTTCGGTCAATTTTTCAACTTGCATTTTTATGGTGTTTTTGTCAATTTTTGCAACTTTCTATGCTATGGCATGACTAATTGCGCTATTTTATGCTGTTTTGAGGTGTTTTGAACAATTTTTTGAGACGGGTCATATTTTGACATTTTTGCCATACTATAGCCTTGCCTTTGTTGGTCATTTTTTTCAACATGCATTTTTATGGTGTTTTTGTCAATTTTTGCAACTTTCTATGCTATGGCATGATTATTTGCGCTATTTTATGCTGTTTTGAGGTGTTTTGAACTGTTTTTGGGACGGGTCATATTTTGACATTTTTGCCATACTATAGCCTTGCCTTTGTTGGTCATGTTTGTCAACATGCATTTTTATGGTGTTTTTGTCAATTTTTGCAACTTTCTATGTTATGGCATGATTAGTTGAGCTATTTTATGCTCTTTTGAGGTGTTTTTAGCTGTTTTTGGGACGGGTCATATTTTGACATTTTTGCCATACTATAGCCTTGCTTTTGTTGGTCATTTTTTTCAACATGCATTTTTATGGTGTTTTTGTCAATTTTTGCAAGTTTCTATGTTATGGCATGACTAATTGCGCTATTTTATGCTGTTTTGAGGTGTTTTGAACTGTTTTTGGGACTGGTCATATTTTGACATTTTTGCCATACTATAGCCTTGCCTTTTTTTCGGTCAATTTTTCCACATGCATTTTTATGGTGTTTTTGTCAATTTTTGCAACTTTCTATGCTATGGCATGACTAATTGCGCTATTTTATGCTGTTTAGAGGTGTTTTGAACTATTTTTTGGGACGGGTCATATTTTGACATTTTTGCCATACTATAGCCTTGCCTTTTTTTCGGTCAATTTTTCAACATGCATTTTTATGGTGTTTTTGTCAATTTTTGCAACTTTCTATGCTATGGCATGACTAATTGCGCTATTTTATGCTGTTTTGAGGTGTTTTTATCTGTTTTTGAGACGGGTCATATTTTGACATTTTTGCCATACTATAGCCTTGCCTTTTTTTCGGTCAATTTTTCAACTTGCATTTTTATGGTGTTTTTGTCAATTTTTGCAACTTTCTATGCTATGGCATGACTAATTGCGCTATTTTATGCTGTTTTGAGGTGTTTTGAACAATTTTTTGAGACGGGTCATATTTTGACATTTTTGCCATACTATAGCCTTGCTTTTGTTGGTCATTTTTTTCAACATGCATTTTTATGGTGTTTTTGTCAATTTTTGAAACTTTCTATGCTATGGCATGATTAATTGCACTATTTTATGCTCTTTTGAGGTGTTTTGAACTATTTTTTGGGACGGGTCATATTTTGACATTTTTGCCATACTATAGCCTTGCCTTTGTTGGTCATTTTTTTCAACATGCATTTTTATGGTGTTTTTGTCAATTTTTGCAACTTTCTATGCTATGGCATGATTAATTGTGGTATTTTATGCTGTTTTGAGGTGTTTTTAGCTGTTTATGGGACGGGTCATATTTTGACATTTTTGCCATACTATAGCCTTGCCTTTGTTGGTCATGTTTGTCAACATGCATTTTTATGGTGTTTTTGTCAATTTTTGCAACTTTCTATGTTATGGCATGATTAGTTGAGCTATTTTATGCTCTTTTGAGGTGTTTTCAGCTGTTTTTGGGACGGGTCATATTTTGACATTTTTGCCATACTATAGCCTTGCTTTTGTTGGTCATTTTTTTCAACATGCATTTTTATGGTGTTTTTGTCAATTTTTGAAACTTTCTATGCTATGGCATGATTAATTGCACTATTTTATGCTGTTTTGAGGTGTTTTGAACAATTTTTTGAGACGGGTCATATTTTGACATTTTTGCCATACTATAGCCTTGCCTTTTTTTCGGTCAATTTTTCAACATGCATTTTTATGGTGTTTGTGGCCATTTTTGCAACTTTCTATGCTATGGCATGTGTACTTACGCCATTTTATGGTGTTTTTGGATGTGTCATATTTTGACATTTATTTGCCATTCTACGGACTAGGCTTTTAGTTAATCTTTTTTAACATGCATTTTTGTGATATTTTTTTGCCACATAATTAATAATGGGTTAATTTTTCAAAGACAAACTACACAATGAGTTTCAGCCCGATTCGGCGGGGGTGGTTCCTATCACTGCTCTCTGGCCTTTATATTTAAGACATAATTGCTGATTAGTGACCCTCGGTTCTTCATTGAGTGCTCATCTTTTTCTGGAGCACAAGTCTCTTGTGTTTTAGTTGAACTATGGCATATGATACATACTATAGTATAACTTTTTTTTTTGGACATTTTTGATGACAGACTATTTTATAATGTTATTGTGTCATTTTGGGTCATTTTTAATGACATACTATGTGGTTTTGTTGATTTTTTGGCGCCATTTGTGATAATAATATGACCTTTTGGTGAATTTTTTTCGCACGACATGGCATACTATGACATTTTGGTGCCAGTCATACAGTATACCAAAACAATTTCATAGTATATTGTGTCAATAAGCAATTGTATGGCAAAAAAAAAAAGACAATATAGTATTTTAAACTCTCATTGTATTCTTATCATAAAAAAGTCACAGTACAGTATGCCAAAAAATGCTATATATATACCAAAAAATGCTATATATGTTACAGAGTATCACATTACAGTATACTATAAAGCAAATCAGAGTCTAAACTTTTTTTGAAAATCATAGTTTAGCATTAAAAAAGCACAAAAAATCACAGTATAGTATGTCATAAAAAAGAAAACTTGAAAAAAGTCAAAATATGTTATGCAAAAACACAAAACAAAACACACTGCATAATCATATTTAAAAAATCACAGTATCCAGAAAAAAAGTAATAGTTTTGTACCTCACAAGAAAGTCACTAAACATTAACCCTTTGAGACCTAAACGGAGTGGTTAGACTTCTTTCACCATGGGGATACGTCAAAAAGCAACTTAAAACACAGACTTTTAATTCTTATCTGTTGCTGTTTTTTTTAGTGTCTCCCTTTGTGTGTTTCTCTAAGTGCATTTTTAAAGTGTTTTGATTTGAGTTTTCATGGAAACTGTGCTTATTTTGTTGAGCCTGTCAAAAGAGAATTTCTGTCACCACAGACAATAAAGTTTACCTCTCAATCTATACATCAACTTAACAAGAGGCCCAGATATTTTCAAAAAATGTAAAAATGTTACAAATAAACAAACCCTGAAAGAAAAAAAAAGTAAAAAAACAAACAAACAAGAAAATTACCTAGAAACGCTGAATAAATAAATAAATGTATGTTTATGTTATATATATGTCTGTAGGTATTATGTATATACGTGTGTGTGTGTGTGTGTGTGTGTGTGTGTATGCATATATGGTTGGTTTTTTTTTTTTAGATTTTCTATTAACCTTAATTGTAAATATAAAAATAATGTAATTATAAGAAATATTTTATTGGACATTAACTTACTTTTGGGATATTTTTCTAATAATTCTTCCCCCCTTTTAAAAACTAACATTTTAAGTAATTCTCTTGTCATACGACGGCACTGCGGCATGAGGACTGTGACACGTTTTGTATCATCATATTTAATCATATTTATTTATTTTATCGAAGCCTAACCCTAATAAATTGTCTATTAGAATTTTATCTGATGAAGGAATTAGGAGAAAACATTGTTGAAGCGAGTAGAAGTGATCGATATGTAGATGTTCTCGGCTCTTTTGGATTATAAAAAATAAATCTTAAGAGTTTTTCTAAATGTGTTAAAAATATGTGATACATATCATGGACAAACATTGTATTCTATAGTACAAAAACAACCACTTTTACTTACTTTAAAGGACTCATGATGACTCATGGGAGATCATCTTGGTTGGAAATATTATGAATATCTATGAGTAGAATTAAAAAGTAAAGTGTAACAATAGATGGAACGGCTATGTTATTATAATTTTACAGCACAAAACAATCAGTTCATAATTAAATATTACAAATGAAAAAGTGAAAATGAGATACAGAAGCAACTTATAAATAAAAATTAGATAATTAGGGAGAAAATAAGTTCTCGCTAACATTAGACAATCTTTTCTATTCATACATTTGGTCCTGTGGCCAGAGCAGCTCTGATTGAAATGCACGGCAACATTTCCTGTTAATTCAATTTTTGTTGACATATCAGAGACAGTTATTTAAATGTGACAGGATGTCGGTTAAAGAGTTGCATGTTTGACTCCGAGGCAGCTGTCCAGATCTAATTTACTGGTTTAATTAACTCTGACTGGTGTCAACTCAGTGACACTTTATTTGATCCTGCCTTGACACTCGACTATCAGGTGACAAAATGTCCATGTCCACTTCCCCGTAACACAATATTAAGTGTAATGCAATCAGAAACAATCGTGCGAGGGACGACGAGTTCAGGTTAGAATATGTGATTTGAGCTTTCGGCCCCTTTTCTTCAGCTCTCCCTCTGGAAATAAGTAAGTGTCCCAGTTATGCATTTAGTTTGTGTGGTTTATTTATATCTGTTAGCGGATTGTCAATTATGTTATCTACAGCATTTTTTATGTGAGGGGTTCCCATTAGGCGCCAAACGCATGGAGCTAATTTTCCTTCGCCTGGAGTAAATTATATTATTTATAAATGTCTCCTCATTATTAGAATCTGAAAACTGTGTGTATGCTTAATGCAAAACAGGCTGCCCACATTAAAATTAATGTTCAACAAAGTTTAATCATTGTTTACTGTACTTCTTCATTGTACGGGCCACATTAATGATGTTTACACAACCTGTTTATACTGTCGATGAAGCAGTTATGATTATGAGTCACTTTAAGTGTTTATTTTGCATTTTATTCTCCAGCTAAATCTAGCAAATGTGTTTAAACTACCAGCAGGGGGGAGCGGGCTGATTTGAGCCAGTTTTTATTTAACACTTTAACTTAACAAGAAAGAAGCGAAAGCAAAAAAAAATGCATATTTTTATGCCCTTTGGGCGATAATAACAAGAATCTTTTTTTTTTTTTTTTTTTTAACATACCCCATAATTTTTTAAATATAGCTCTCCACCAAACAGTTGAGATGGCTGTTCATGGTAATGGTAAAACAGATCATCATTTCCTGTTAAACGCTTGAAATATGTTAGTGTACCAATATATGTCAATTTGTGACCATGGAATTAGTAGCACTGATATTATTTCCACACATATTTACCATCATAGGACTTTAAAAACGTCTCAGAAATGGTGAAAAATCATACTGTTTTAATTTCTTTCTCCAAATATATGATGGACTAACAATAAAGATATGATATTTACAACATGGATGTTTATCCTAATTTCATTTCATTAAAAAATGTAATTTTTTTGTTTTAACATCATTACTTTTACCATAAAAGGCCAACTCAAACGTTTGGTAAAACGTGGTTTTAGACAGTAAAAAATCATTTTATTAAAATCGATCACTCTTCAGAAGTATGTGGTCACGTGACTTGTTTGTCTATGATCAGGTTTTTCTCAACTTCCCCACAAACTCTCCACCAGCAGAAGCTTCTGTAACACATATTTGTTTACAGCCAGTTTTGCTGATTGTTTTATTTGTCTGAACTCCTTTATTCTCATAATTATGTTGTTTTTTCATTCTGAATCATTTTCTTTCTCCCAAAATCCTCTGCATGATCAACACTCAGTAGAGTCAACCAATACGAGCTTGTTACAGGCTGAACTGTGAGCCAGCGCATATAAAATAGAGTAATACAGTATTTCTGCCGAATTTATTTTGGAAAAAATACTCTTGAAATATTCTTATTGAGTGCTTTTGTACAAAAAAAAATATCTAAAAA
Source organism: Plectropomus leopardus (assembly GCF_026936395.1). Lineage (NCBI taxonomy): Eukaryota > Metazoa > Chordata > Actinopteri > Perciformes > Serranidae > Plectropomus > Plectropomus leopardus. The sequence continues at coordinate 3,288,667 of NC_142189.1, read as the reverse complement.
AGAGTATTGTCGCTTTTTTTCCAATTTAACTTGCAAATATTAATTTAGGCGTAAATGATCCCACGTCGGTTGAACTCTGACGAGGTGGCAATTGACATTTAGAAAACTTGTGGATCATTATTTTTGGCTCTGATTGACAAGTTTTGAGTCACATAATTGTAATTTTCACGCCTGTCATAGTGGCAGGACTGATGGGAATTCCCCCTCCACAAAAAATAATTAACTGAAACTGAGCATCTTATTTTTGATGGTTTCTCTCTGACATGCATCGGGTTGGACTGTAAAAATGGACAAATATCAAATGTCACCAACAAAAGAAAAATACCTGAAAATAAGTTCAAAATAAAAAAAAGACCTATATGACCCAGCAATGGGGCTAAGCTAAAAAATGTACTTTTCCCCTAGCTTTTATCTTTCCCCCCTAGCTTTAAATAATTTTCTAAATGTAATAATTTTTTGCAACTTTTTTTTGCTCACTGCCTTTTGTCCCTCATGCTTTTAAAGGTGAAAAGGGTTAAAAAGTTGAAATGCTTGTGAAAGGTTTCTGAAAGCAAAGTGATGTTACTTCAAGTTTAAAAGGGTTAATCTGAAAAGTAAAAAAAAAAAAAAGTACAAGGAAATAACCTGAAAATAAGTTTTAAAAAATTTTTTTAAAAAAAGATGCAAAAAGTAAAAAAAAAAAATGAAAGAAAGTAAAAGAAAACCTAGCAGGGCAAACATGGCTTGGACAAAGTACTTAAAAATTGTAGTAATGCTGGAAAATAATTTTAAATAATAAATTGAATTAAATTAATATTTTCGATAACCAAGTAAAAAGTAAAATATTTCTTCTAGGTTTTTATTTTTTTTACCTTCACAATTTTTTCCTAGCTTTTTTTTTTTATTCAAAATTTCCAATTTCTTGCTGTCTGTGGAACATTTCTTACCAAGTTGCTTATTACCATTTTCCCCATGTTTTTGGAAGAAATTATTTTTCTTTTGTTTTGTGTTTTAGATTTGTTTCATTTTGTCTTTCATGATTTTAAGTCTGCAGCACAAGTGCTATATAAATAAACGCAATTATTTTTATTATTATATATTTGTTATTATTACTATTGTTATTAATTTTTATTATTATTATTTTTATTATTATTTATTTTTATTTTTATTATTTGTATTACTATAACATGACATTAGTGAATTTTGTGCACAAGGTAGCAAACTGTATTAAGTATTTAAGTATTTTTCATGTCAGTTCTTGCGTAGATTATTTTTTAGCGGACCCTGTCTAATTTATGCAGACAGTTTAAAACCCACCCGTGTGCTACTCCCTGCAGAATAAAACAAACGCCCCAAATTATCTTCAGTACCGCGACCCATTTCTGAGCGAGGCCGTCTCTATTACCGCCTCTCTGTCTGGAAAAGGTTGTATCACATTTTCATTTTATCATCTCGTCTCACCTGAGTAGGTATCTGTGCTCTCAGAATGTTCTGCTCTGTTTCCATGGAGACGCCCGGGGCGGTGGTTACAAAGTGTGGGCTCATGTTGTCCGTCGCCGGGCTGGGCATCCCGGGCTGGCCGGCGCCCGTCTTCACGTCCGATCCGTTCCCGAAGGCCAGAATGGCGTTTTCTAGAACACAAGAAGAAAACTCACGTTGAAGGACTCTTGAAAGTTTCACACATCAGCTCCAGCTTCATTGTGCTTTTTTTATCCCGCACGACTCTTTGAGATGTGATTGGTCACTTTATAATTATGTATCAGGGGACTGTAATTACAAAGTGGTCATGGCGTGTGATCACTCTTGGAGGGTGAGTCATCAGGCGACTGAACGCCGGGGCGAGAAGTGGCATTGTGTTGATTTCAGATCCCTGCAGAGATGATACTGCTTTTTTTCCACACACGGACTCAAACTCTCATTTTTGCAGAAACCTTCCAGTTCGTGACTTCTGCAGTAAATCTTTTTCTTTTTTTACACTCTTTTACCTGAAACAGCTGTACATACTTTTTCTTTTTTTTTAAGGGGCAGCTGCGGCTCAAGAGGCACAGCAAGTCGTCTTTTAATGAAAATATTGGTAGTTTGACGCCCGGCTGCTCCAGTCATCATGTCTATGTGTCCCTGAGCAAGATACTGAGCTCAACTGATGGCTGTCGCACAACAAAACCTGAAATTCTCTTCCGCTTTTGTCAATCAAGGACCTTGTTTTAAACATCGAACCAAAAACCAACTGACTTTGAGACAAATGTACTGAAATATTAACACATTTCTGGGTTTTTGGACTCATTCTTTATACATCTCTCAGCACGTTTACATGAAGAGAAGAGGGAGGAAATAATAAGTTTATACTTCCTCCGACTCATTTTCGGACATGAGATGCAATTTCTTGCTGCTTATTCAAATCTATTTATCCAGCAAAGGTTATCATCCATTTTTAAGTCGACTAAACCGTGCATGTAAATGTCCTGAGGCTCATAATCATCAAACACTTAATCTAGTCTGTTTTTAATTCTTGGTTTTGTTTTGTATCTGTATTTTTTTATTTTCAGTATTTTGGTTTATTTGGGGTTTTTTCCCTTTATTTTGGATGTATGTTAAACTCGTCAAACTTTACATACATACGTATGAGTTATTTAACGCCACCTTCACTCAATACATCACTCTATGTCTGTGCACCATTTTATACGTCGACACATGCATGAATAAAACATTTTTAATAAAAAGCAGAAATGGAAGTTCTTTTTTTTCCTTTTTAAATTCATACATCTTGTTGCCTTTTTGGGCCACCAGTGGAAGAAAAGGCCTACAGATGTATGACATATGTTATTCATATGTCTGGGGGATACAATATGTTCCTTCTAAGACAAGAAATAGTGCAGTCTGCAGTCTGCCGTGGCACAAGAGAGACAGGAGCGTTGCGTGAGCAGGAACTCACTTTCTCTATCATAAATGTAAATTAGCCAAAAAAAGCCTCAGTCAGAGGCAGATTGAAGCTTTTGTTAATTACAGAACGCTCAGAGGCAAACGCTGCTGCAAGCCAGACACAATGCAAGATCAATAAATGGCACATTTTAATGGCAAAAGAAGGTCTCAGGCCATACCATGAAATACTGACCAACAATAAAGCAGCAGAGTTAACTTTTGTTGAATTTATTTCCGGTCAGCATGTTGCTCACCTGAACAGCTGTAGGGGAGCACGAAAAGATGGAGGAGGACGCTGCAGACGCTGAGCCAGACTGACTCATATCTGACCTTCCTGCTGGTTTTTAACACCGAGGCTGCATCCAAATTTAGCCTCCGGTGAAATAATGTTCATAGGGGTTATATGTAAACATAATAATGTTTTGTAGTCCTGCAGGAGAGCACTTCAGGCTATACGTTATACTCACACACCCTCATTATTAGCCCTATATGTCGCTTTTGTGAGACAGGAGAGGGATGAGAAGAGTCATGTCTGAAAAATAAATCAAACTCTGCAAAGAAAGTCGTGTGTATGAAAACCTGTGAGGGAGAGTAATAATGTTTCATGTTAATGTACACATTATATTTGTATTTTTTTGTATTTTAGTTAAGTCACAGCACTAATGAACGTGTCACAGATGGTGTGGAATGATGCTTATTTTAGCAGCAATAATTCCACATTGAAATTTTGGACTTACTGAATTATTTTGTCTTATTACTACTCAGTGATAACGTGTTCATCTCAATGCAATGTGGTCAACATTTCTGTCTTTAAGATGCTGTATCTGGGCTGAGCTTTAAAGCTACAGTGATGTTTCTGATATCATATGAAACTAGACAACCTGAGGAACTCACTGGTGCCAACAACGTCATGCTAGCTTCTTAGTAAGCAGGCAGACTATCGCTCCAAATTTAGACTAAATGTTGGAGATCTCCTTTTTACCCATCGTGTCGTAGTTTTTTTTTTTACTCATTTGAGCCCTAATCAAGACAATTGGACAAGAATTGCTTTACCGTGTCTAGACTTAAAAACTGTTTCTTCAAAATAATAGAACTGTTAACATGCGATTAAAAATGCAATTAATTGTGACTGTGATATTTGTCGGTAATAGCATTTAAACTTGAATTATTTTATTTAGACATCTTCATGTGTAAGTTGTTATTTTACGTCCCGTTGGCCTCAAGTGAAACAGGTGTTGTTATGGTGCGTTCACACCAAACGGTGTAAGCGTTTGGCGCTGCGAGTTTACAGAAAGAGTCACTGCAAAGATGCAAATAGATGCAAAGTCACGCCAAGTGGCGATGGACACAATGTGAAAACATGGTATTTGCGTCATAATTAAGCCTCTGAAACATCAGCAAAATGGCTTGATTTCTTTCAAAAACATAATAAAGATCAACAACAAAAAAATGACCCAAAAATTTGCAAGAAAGTAGTAAAAAGTACAAGAAAATGATCTGAAAATGACCTGGAAAAGGTGCTTAAAAATGATGATAATTCTGTAATTTTAACAATGGAATTATAATAATAAGCTACAAAGTATGTTTTCCAAAGCTTTATTCTTTTTATTTGCCTAAGAAATTCCCTCCAGCTTTTGTTTTTGAATTCATTTTCTTGCAATTTGCAAGTTGCTTGTTGCCTTTTTTCTATGTTTTTAAAAAAAAACAGCACAAGAAAAGCGATGTGACTAAATAGTTGAAAAAAGAATTCAAATCAAACAAAGCCAAAAAAACATTTTTTAAGAAAAAATAAGGTGTCAGTGTGCATAAAAAGCATCACAATAGAGCTTGTTCATTAAAAAATGCCAGTGAAGGATCCTCCTAGATCCCTCAATGTCCTCAAATCCTACAAACACTCCAGGTACTTCGCAACTTTCCATTATTATTGATAAGTAGACTATTCTTGTGGCTCAACAGATACCTCGAATTACTGTCCGTGAATCCCACAATAACATCCCCGCTGTCCTTCGACAAACCCCTTAACCAACTCAATACCTCAGCGAAAGCGAAGCTCAAGATGGACAAAGTAAAGATCCTTCATTCTTTGTTGTGTGACTCAATATTTAGATTAAAGTTACACACATGATGCTTGATTTTATGCAGGTTGATTGATTTTAGAGTCAGATCAAAATCATTTGAATTATGCTGTAGGATTTTTATACATTCAGTGCTTTCATTCACCCAGTGAGGACCAAGGATGCACACCCTCAGGCCCTCTCAGGCTTCTCTCCTCAGTAAAATATGAGCATGAGAGAGGGTCACGGACAGCAGAGCCCCGACACACGCACACACGCACGCACACACACACACACACACACACACACACACACACACACACACACACACACACACCTGCACAGTCCTCTGCTACAGCAATAGCAGTGAAAAGTGGAAATGAATACTATTATTATGAAATGCTAATGACTCTCCAAAATAAATGTTAGAAATGAGTGAGTGCACTGGAGGGGGAGAGTTTAACTAAACAAACTGATTGTAAAACTTTTTCATTAAGGACACACCTGCTCTGACCCGCACAATAAAGCTATGGAAGAGTGGGACGGCAGCTGCGGTTAGCAGCTGCACTGTGAACATTATTAAAAGCATTTTAAAACTAGAAAAGTGCTCTCAGAGAAGCACAGATCTCCCCCACACATGACAACAGTGGAACTGAAGGGAGACAATATGCAGGTCAAAATTTCAAGGTGTATAGTAACATTATATAGCAGTGACACTTACAGCCTTTGGGCCAAATCTGGGGCCCAATAAGGTGCCAGGTGGTCCCCCAAACATTTGTTTAATTCACATTAATACAAAGTGATTCACACTGGAAATTTTTTTGTACATTTAGTATACATAAGGTGCCAGAGTGCAAAAAATGGTATCAAAATAGAGCTTGTTTATCCGAAAAAGTGCCAGTTGAGGATCTCTACCAGAAAACGTCCTTAAATGCTAGAAACGTTTTAAAATCTGAGATGTTTTAAAATCCTAGAAATGTCCTATTACCCTGGAAACATCCTAAATTACTAGAAACCACCTGTAATCAAATAATTCTCCCAAAATCTGAGAAGTGTCCTAAATTCCTAGAAATGTCATTAAATTAGAGACACCAACAAAAAATACGAGAAACGTCTTAAAATCAGAGAAATGTCCTCAGATCCTAGAAAAGTCCTAAAATCCAAGAAATGTCCTAAAATTCTGGAAACATCCTAAAATACTAGAAACTGCCAAAAAATCCAATAAATGTTTTAAAATCCAAGAAAAGGCCCTCAACCTGAGAAATGTCCTAAATTCCAGGAAATGTCATAAAACTAGACAAATGTCCAAAAATCCAAAAATCCGAAATGTCCTAAAATCAGAGATATGCAAGTATCCAGTCTGACTTACAGGAACCGTGAAGTAAAGACTGAACACACAGCAGAACAACAGCTGAGTCACAACATCCGATCACCGAACAATGATGATGTTGAATAGATTTTGATTTGCCACCCAGGCAGCAACAACACTCAGCGATTATGTTCAACAAAAGCTCCAAAATTAAAGTGATGTCGCCTCCCGCTGCTGCTACCTGCAGTGTTTTGTGAAATCACGACCTGTGTATCTGCTGTCAGTTCAAAACACGCTCTATAGCTGAATCAATTGAATTTCTAACTCTACCTCCATGTTAAAGTTGAAAACGTGGTTCAGTGGGTGGTTAAGGCTCAAAGCCAATGTGAAAGCTTCGGTGCAGCGAGCGGGAATCTACTTTCTATATTTTCTCACTCATCTTTGTAGACAAAAAACACATGTGACATCGATGAAAGCAAAGTGCCGGACACATTGACCCTGCAGTCAGGTGTCCTTGCCGCTTCTTGTTTCTGAAGCTCAAACACGGCAGTTACACATAGAAAAAAAGTACATTTATTTAAGTAATACACGTAAATAAAAGTTTGAAGTACTTGTTCTTTACTTGAGTTTTTCCATTTATTTTTCATTTCCATTTATTTTCTTGTGAGCGCTATAGCTTTTTTATTAAGATTTTCCACACTAAAGAAAAGTGTTAACCCTCTGAAACATGAGTGAATTGGCTTGATATCTTGTTCGTGCATTTGGCATACTGTTGAGTCCAAAATGCCCCATTGAAACCCATTCAAACTGCAATGTTTGATCCCATACCACTTTTGACATATGGAGAAAATACATGCTATTTCCACTAGGTGCACACGATCAAAAAAAAAATCAAAAAAAAAATCAAATAATTAAAAAATAATCTACATTGCAGTCAGTATATTGAAAATAATTATTTTCTGTGTTTCAGAAAATAATAGTGAGGTAGTAAAAAAAAAAATAGTGGGTATTTTTTTAATATAATTTTTTGTGTTTCTTCCATCTAAAAACAGCAGCATTACGAAAAAACTGGCATTTAAAGGATTAAAATTCTGAAAATGAATGATTTTTGATATTTATGATTAGAAGTAATTTTAAGAAAATGAACTCAGTAAAAGTCGAAAATAATATTAATGCATAATATTCTTTAAAACTTGATTTTGAAAAGTGTATTTTGTGCGTAGAGCGATACGAGTGTGTATAATGTTAAAGCGGGACCTAAGAGTTAAAAAAAGCAGTAAAAATCTGTAGAACTGAGGGAAACTACAATAACACATGGTTCGCTGAGTGCCCCTTATACATTACACATAACCATCTGATCCATTATTCATATAAATATATTGATTACTGCTGCTTTAAGGGCACTGCTTTGATCTTCAGACAAACCGCTATACACAACCTGCACATCAGCGCTGACACACACACAAAGCTGAGGAGCTGGAAGAACATTTAGGTGCTAAAGAGTCGGATATTGTATGCTAATGTGCTCTCAGCTTCATTTGTTGCCCCAAAGTGTCAAAAACATATTAATGCATGACGCAGTCGCTGAGAAAAAAATCTTCACAGTTTTTGTGCTTGTTCTGGGTTGTTAGCACGTGTGTTGGTATAAACCTGTGAGTGTTATTTACTGTTGTGAAGTGTCTGAAACAGTTACATATTCATAATGACTGGAGGAATGTGACTCTTTAGAGATCGCTTTTCCCTCTTTCACAGGTGTAAAAGGAACAGATGGAGGTAATTCTATTAAATAAGCAGATGCTGTCGTTGTTTTCGGGTTTGAATCCTCACCTGACTGAAAAAGATAATTAGCTGTCAGCACTGGAAACAAGTCTATAACAACAATGATTCAGGGAGGGTGAGATACGGAAAAAACGAGCCTCGGTATTCATTACATTATTTACCACTTTTACTTTAATTTCCAAACTAGAATCACCACACCAGTTGTGTACCTCCATGTCCCAGTCAAGATGCAATTACAGATTACATCCGTGTGTGTGTAAACATGGATGGGTCACATACATCTTCCCCAAAAAGCAGAGAAGATCTTGCAATCAGCTCAGTATCAAGGTGAGCACCCAAGATTGGTGTCACCAGTTCACTATCTTAACCAAGCATCTCCTGTTCTGGTTTATGAGTTATTACATTAAGTAACGGCCAGAAGTGTTTCTGTAGAACATAACGATGTCACAGATGACCGCCGACTACTTGGATATAAAATGCCAGAACTTCAACATTATGTCTTTTATGTAAAATTTGAAAATATGAATTCTGAAGTTACGGCCGCATGTTTATTTTAAGGTCACCTTAACTTTTGACCACCAAAACCTCATCAGTTCATCCTTAAGTCAAAGTGAACATTTGTACCAAATTTTACGAAATTTTCTCAAGGGGTTTTTGAGATATCACCTTCAGAAGAATGAGACAAATGCAAAGTCACCATGACCTTGACCTTTGACCACCAAACTCTAACCAGTTAATCTTTGGGCCCACTTAAACATATGTGCCAAATTTGAAGAGATTTCCTCAAGGTGCTGTTGAGATATTGCATTCACAAGAATGAGACAGATGAGTTAACAGTGACATTGACCTTTAACCTATGACCACCAAAATCTAATCTGTTCATCCTTGAATCCACTCGCACGTTTGCGCAAAATTTAAAAATATTCCATTAAGGAGCTCTTAAGATGTCGCTTTTACAAAAATGAAACTAATAGTAGGTCATCATGACCTTGAACTTTGACCAGCAAAATCTAATAAGTTCATACAGAAGTCCAAGTGGACGTTTGTGCAAAATTTGAAAAAAATAACTCAGGGTGTTCTTAATATATTGCTTTCACAATAATGACACAGATGTAAGATCACAGTGACCTTAACCTTTAACCTAAGACTATCAAAATATAATCAAATATCCTTGTATCCACTCAGACGTTTGTGCCAAATTTGAAGAAATTCCCTCAAGGGGTTCTTGAGATATTGCATGCGCAAGAATAAGACAGATGAAGTAACAGTGACCTTGACCTTAAACCTATGACCACCAAAATGTTATCACTTAAACCAGAAGTCCAAATGAACGTTTGTGCCAAGTTTGCAGAATTTCCATCTACGGACATACAGATGGACAAATGGACAAACACCCCAAAAACAGGATGCCTCCGGCCTCAGCTATCGTCGGCGCAGAGACATAAAAATGCAAGAAAAGTAGACTTTGACTTAGTTCTCTAGTGGATTTAAAACGTCAGTCATCCTTTCAATCTCTCATTTTTCAGGCGTCTGTCATGGTGATATAATTATCACGGTGAATATTTAAATGGACCACTTACAGTAAGTAGGCTGCGACTGGAAGGAATATTATAGCGTGTACATTCTGTTCTATGTATAATTTACAGTCTGGCAGATTTATACGGTCCTATACACCCCAAAGGACACCCATTACGTCGAGTTCTTGGATTTACCACAACCAGAATGAATTATGATCATATGATGGATTAATATTCTATAAGCACTCATTTTCACTCTACTAATGGGCTACTCTGCAGCAATTACGTTTGCATGAAAGTCACTTCAATTAAAATATGCTCAAATGAAGACATGAATGAAAGATTCATCAATTAATATCCGCAGCTTATACTGTAAGATGGATGTGGGTGCTTAGGAATGAAAATCACACCATTATTCCATCTGTTCAGGGCGAAAAAAAAGCCTGCGATGTCAGGAGCGACTGGCTGGTTATTAGTGATGGGATTTCAAAGCCTTCAGCGGAGTATCGGGGTGTGACACACAAACATTGATTTCTCACAGGATCATAACAAATTGATCCATCCATTACCTTTGCAAACAAAATTCTGCAGCAATCAATGCGGAGCCTTGACTCCCTCCGCTGGTGCAGCGCCGAGCATCAACTACTAGACAGAGATGGAGGTTGTGGATGGGCGACCTGCGCGCTCGCTGCCAGCTCTGCAGCTAATTAGGGGAATCTGCAAGTTGCAACACAACAGCCGAGCAACAACAGAGTCAATAGTGAGGGAAACAGATTGAGCCCAGCGGAGTGTGTATACATCAGCACCTCGCAGAAAAGGTTGTGGAGCGGCGTGCTAATGGTGCTGTGGGCCATTAGTGCTGGTCGGACAGGTGGTGGAGGAAGTATGCAGATCCTTTACAGAGTACTAATACTGCCCTATAGATACTCTGTTACAAGTAAGAGTCCTGCATTTAAAATGTTACTTAAAAAGTAAGTATAATCAGGAAAATATACTTTTATATATATATATATATATATATATATATATATATATATATATATATATATATATATATATATATATAAGTATTAATAGTAAAAGTACCAGTGCAGAAAAATCAATGCTGAAAAAAAAACAACCAATAAAAATTTATTTAACAAAAAAATGAAAATAAAAGACTTCCAAAGATTAAATTAAAGAAATAAAAACCATCCAAAAACTAAAAATTATATTAAAAATAAAAGAACACCCTGAAACCTTAAAATTATTTAGAGAAAAAAATATATAATTAAAAAAAGTTACTCCCCACCCCACCCAAAAAAAAGAAAAAATCCAAAACTCATAATGTTAAAATATAGAAAAATATCCCCATAAACGCTATAATTATTTTTCTTAAAAGATAAACTCAAACTTATGAAGCCCATAATAGACCAAAAAAAACAAAACAAAACAAAACAAAAAAACATTTCCCAAAAAAACAAAATTTTAAGTTTAAAAGAAGGAAAACACTTAAATGTTTATCAACAGCCAATTAAGTTTCTGTCAACTGACTGATGGATTAATCAACTAATTGTTGCAGCTGTACTTGCATAAACTATTTGGTGATAAATAATACATTTTAAAAAATCAGATTAAATAAATTCTTATAAAAATCGTAAAATGTAAAGTAAAAAAATGGTTTAGATAAATACTCTGAATTAAAAAGTACAATATTTCCCTCTAAAATGTAGCGGGGTAAATGTAATAACTGGGATTAAAAGAAAAATACTCAAGTGAAATACCGTAAATTTGTGAAATTTGCACTTGAGTAAATGTAATTAGTTACATTCCTTCACCGGGTGGGACAGGCGGGAAAGTGTGCACTCAAAGTGTGCAGTTCGAGCTGCAGCGTGCAGCGACCCCCGGGCAGGCTGACAGATGAGAGAGGCGAGGGGTGCAACTCCAGCTGCCCGCTGCCGTGCCTCGCCGCCCGCCGTCATGCGGAGATGAAGTGCCCATTGATATCTTCAGTGCTAAGCTGTTGTGACAGTTCCTTTGTCAATGTTTGGACACGGCTGTTTAAGCACCTCCATCTTGCATCTCTTTGACTTTTAAGTTTCTCCCCGAAGGCTTTTCTTTTTTTCTTCTTTTTCTGACTTCATAGATTCCCTGAAGTCACACTGCAGAGCACATCCTGTGTGCACACCCGCTTCCTGTCCCCAACCTCCCTGACACATCGCGGGTTACCCTCACTTTTTTCCGTTACACCACCACTTTAACTAGCAGGAAAAATTAGAATAATTGCAGAAATAAATGAGCTTCACCTCCATCTGTCCTCTCGTTTTTTTGCCTGACACACTCAGCTTTCAGAGAACGAAGGAGTCCAGAGCTGCCGTTCTGCATAGTGATGCGGTTATTATGGCTGTGATGAGGAGGTAAGGCAGGGTGACAGCTGTTTTTTAAAACCTGAGCGCGCTCACTCCAGAGATTTTTTCTTCTCTTTTTTTTTTTTCCAGCAGTTTTCCCCCTCCCCTGTCTGCAAACGACTGTATTCTTCTGCCACTATTCTCTCTGTCCACCTCATTAGTTTGGAGGCAGGAAACCAAATTACGTTCAATTACAAAGTCATCAAAGGCCATCTGAAGTCCTGCCTCAGCACGCAGGCCCCCAGCACAGAGGCGCAGAGGGGCCCCTGCACGCAAAATAAAGCCGAATTCACTCACCAAAAGAGGTGAGCACCAAAAGAGACACGCAGGATTTATTTAACTCTTTAAAATGTGAGGATTTTGGCTTGATTTCTTAAAAAAAGGGAATAAGGCAAGAATTAACATGAGAAAGAATGACCCAAAAATTTGCAAGAAATTACAAGAAAATTGCCTGATACTTTGTTTAAAAAAATCTATATATATACATAAGTGCTGAAACCTCAGGAAGAGCAACTAAGGAGGGATCCCTCTTCCAGGATGGACAGATGTGCAATAGATGCCATAAAAAACAATTAAATTAAATAAATTTGGTCTGCACATGACATGTAGACCAAGCTTCTACAGATTAGCAAGCTAGTGTGCAGGAAAATGTTTATTAGGGGTCGTTAAATTATCTGCCTGGGCGATTATTGGGGCATTTGCTGATTATTGATTATCGTTTTTTTTTTAATGATCGCTAACAAAATTAATTAAATTAAATTCAATCTAATTTTTTATTTTACTTCTTTAAAATAAAGTTAGTGGGAATTGGCTGTATATTAAGTTTTGTGTTGCAATTTATTATGTTCCAAATTCTAAATACTGACAAAAATATTTTCATTTTTATCGTTAATACATGTCGGTTTCAGATATGGGTTTTCAGTCTCATTAGCTACTAATAATCAGTATCAATGTTGGCCCTAAAAAAACAAAATTGGTCGACCCTTAAGGTTTATGTGATGCTTAGCAACAGCTGTCAGTCTCAGCAGTTGCAGAAAAAATTGTGTTAACTATTACTGTTAACTGATAAATTGCACGTGTTGAACTGTTGTATAAAAGTAATATCACACTCGAGGTCGTGCTGTTGGACTGTATATCATCACGGCTGTGATTATCTTCAGCACTGATGATGATATTCAGTTCAACAGCACTCCCTCTCGTGTGATGTCGCTTCATTCGGGTCTGAAACCTCGGATGCGAAGGCCTCACCACGCCACAGCTGTCCACTTCTGAAACGTAACCATCGGCAAAGATGTCCTCGGCTTCAGTCAGAACGAATCGCACTTCATTCTCTGTACGCTGTGATTACACGAGGAACATGGGGGAAAGAAAAACATTCAGGATCTCTCTCCAGGGCGGATTCATTTCCCCAATTATTGGCTCGTATCCAAACTCCCCTTGCCAAATCATTATGCACACTTTCTCCCCAAAATAGAACAGTGGCTCGCCTGCGCCTGGCAAACGAGACTGAACTCCAATAGAGATGAGAGCGCGACGTGCACCGCTGGTCCACGAATCGCCTTTCCCATTAGAAACTTGTTCATCCTTGTTATCACGTACAGCGGTGTTTGGCTGCAGCCGTTTGCTCAGGCAGGAAGAGAGAGGAGCGCCTCTTTGCTCAGACGTAGGGAAATGAGGCCAGTCAGTCTGAGGTTTGTTTTTCTGGGTCTCTAAGGAGCTTACAGTAAACAGCACGGAGGAGCTGCCGCGGCAAGTCGGAGTCCTGGCTGCAGGATGCACACGAGGAGTTTCATTGAAAAACAAGACATCCATCAAGGGCTTGAAAAATATATGTGACGACGCTGTGGAGGTTTAACTCACTACAGGATAATGTACATTTTAGTTGTTATTCGCTGCTAGTTCCAGGGAGAACGGAAACTTTTTGAGAAGTGTCATTATGTTATTGAGCGATGCGTGTCAGGTGGCGACTATTCTCTCAAAACGGATACAGCACATTATAATTGGTCTAAAAATAGCTTCAACACAGGCATTTTATCTCGTTTTTTTGTCGGCAGCTTTAAGGATTTTGGTTTGACAGGTGATCTTTTTCTCTTTTTTTGGAGGGGTGGGTGGGAAGTTGATGGGCCGATGATATACAGTGTAATTTTGTGGCATAAATCAAGTACCAATAAAGTGCTTAACTCTTTAAAACCTGGGCAAATTGGATTAATTTCTTAAAAAACATGGGTAAAAAGCAACGAGACACTTAAGAAGAAAAGACCGCAAAATTAACAAAAAGGAATCTGTAAAAAGTACAGGAAAAACACAAGAAAAGTAATGTCAATCCAGGTTTTAAAGGGTTAAAGGAATACTTCACCCACAAAATGAGCATTTGTATGTAATTAACTCACTCCATCTTACATTGAATTCACAGAAAACTTAATTTAGCCTCCTTTGTGAATGGAGAAAGCAGGTGTGCTACATGGGACTGTCGCAGAAGTGTTTTAAATAGCAAGATTTTAGTGAAATTGCATGTGTTTGGGAAGCACTGAGCAAACGACTGGATAAATGAGATTTGGATTGTACTGCAAAATTTCTGTGAGAGTTTGTAAATAGATGTTTTGATGTAGTTTTGCTGTTTTTAAGTGTGGCAACACTTTAACTCCAATTCATCAAGATTGTTTTTCAGTTTTGAAATTCTTTTTTCACCTTTGAGGCAGGTGACAAAAAAGAAGTTTTCTTCACAAACAGCGTAACACAAAGTGATTTATTGATATACACATGATCCTTTTGTTGGGAATGTATTCGCTTAAAAGACCACGGATACAACTCTTTCTTACAACTTAACTCTAGAATTAGTCGATTTTCACTGACTTTAAAAACTTTAAAAATCACAGTCACCCACAGTTTAAACACGTCCTTGATGTCGTCGCTTGCAGTGTTTAGGCAACAAATGTGCATATTCAGGTTTAGGCAAAAAAAATCATGGTTTGGCACTGAAAAAGTAACATGGCACATGAACAAGTGGCAACCTGCGAGGCTGAAAAATGTAGCCAACACCAAAGTGCCAAAAACTACAGTTCCTCTACTAAGAGCTCCCAAACAGAAAAATGTTAAAATTCACAACTTTACAGCAGAAATAAACACGTTTACAGCCTGGTACAAAAAGCAGGTTGGTCTCTAGAGCTAATTTCAACATTCATGAAAACTGTACAGGGTGAAGTTTTGGCTGGATCGCAGGTCGCAGCACTGCACATGAGCACCGAAGTGTCTGAATGGACCAACAGCCAAATATTCAGCGGTGGAAAGTGATTCCTTTAAACTTCTACGGACTATTTTGTTTTAATTTCAGGTTAAGTCAGACTCTGGATGGAAATATTTAGAAACATCAGAGCTCTGTGTCTCATCCAGCCGCTCGATCTGAGCTCTCATTATTATTACTCGGGGCAGGTGTAGTGATTTGAAGGCCTGGGGCCACAAGCACATTGCCTTATTTTCAACCTTTCTCTTAATTTAATATAAAATATCCCTAAAATATGTCTTTAGTATACTCAATGATAGTAAAGAAATCCCTGAAGGAAAAAGGTTGGGAACCACTGTACACCCTCCAGACTTATACTGGGTTTAAACTAGTCTTGTTATGTCACTCAATCGTTTACATTTCATTAAGGCACAAAGTCACAAATGATTAAGGGCGGGGACGTTTGAATGACAGGATGTTCGCGAGCCATCGCTGCAGTCTGTGAGACTGATCCACCCATCGCCACTTCACAGCTCCAACCTCTCAAACATATGTGGTCACTTCTGACTCCAAATAAACAACATGGCGATGGCTGCGATGCTGAACTCGTCACTGTCTCCTGGGTGAAAGTCCTGTGTTTGTTTGACCCACTTACAGTATCTGGGCTTCTCTGATATTTGTGCATAACACAGACTGTTGATTTTTATGCTACGTCATGCCACGTTCCTCCTGTAATATGTACTACACCCACGAAGGCACTTCCTTTCTTATGTAATTATTGGTCGAAATAACATGCTTGCACAGACAACTGATGTGGTTGTTTTTCTGGTGACAGCAAGGGATTAACTAAGCATTTTCAAGCAAATAAGAAATAAATTATACGGTAATAGCATTTTTTTGTAAATACTGGTCACTTAACAGGCTGCAGTACTGGAAAACCAAACCAAGACTTTTGGTATTAATTGGTATTAAAACTAGTTAGCATGCCAGAGTCACATTTGTTATCGTAATTAACCAGACAAATCACTCCGCCAACTAAGAATGGCCATGCACCGCCACCCACACAATCGAGAAATAACACGTGTTAACTGGTGGTTGCATTGACTTCTGCATTGCAAAAGCACAACCTGCCCACTTGAAGAAGACACTGGTGGCTTATAAATTAATTAAGAAAACAAAGTATCCACTTCCTGGCAAAGCAGGAATATAATGTGAGGGATTGTTGTTCAGTTTTTTGAAATCTGCAGCTGCAAGTTTAAAATCACTGATTCATTCATTAAAACCATTACAGCACCTCAAGTGGGATCCCTTTGTGGAGCACAATTAATACAAGTGATTTACTGTTCAGAGAGTTCAGGAGAACAAGAAAATGCTTTTAATGTGTAATATTGAAATTTTAGTCTCTTTGTTCTTCATGAGTCTTATTTTCTTCTTCTCATGTACATCTTTTTTTTTTTTTTTTTTGGTGCTGCTCCACCAGATGGTTTTTTTTTTCATGCTTTTGTCTCCATGCTTGATGTCGAGGACTTTTTACCGGATTACTACACTTATTACTGGATTAACAACCAAGCTGCTGAACGTTAGCCGGATCTTTTTTTACTTCCATATAAGGGAATATTTTGCCTGAAAGATACTGCGCCTTTATACTGGAGGATTTATGTGACATAAAGTGTCCACCAACAGCAATCTGCTTTTAAAAAGCCACATTTTTTTAAGTTTTTTTTTTATCTACAAGTACTTAAATACATTTCCCTCTCTTTTGTGATCATTGTGGTTAACACTTTGTAATTTACTTTCTCTGATTTCCTGCTGCATCAGTCTATTCTGTCTCTGTATTTTGAAAAGAGTGTTTTAGCAGAAGGAAAACCACGTCATTCAGTCTCCTGCTTCACAGCTCCTGCTTATTATTTATCAAACTTACGTCAGCTGACAGATACAGATTAGCATTTTTATGCAAACATCAGTTTATTTGGTTCTGCTTCAGATTACTGTCTGCAACTTAGATTGGAATTATTTAGCAGTTTTATAGCATTTTAATCAAATGCTTACTGAATACCTATACTGGGAAAAACATGTAAGTACACTGCAGAAGAGAAGAGGTTTGAGAAGAAAATGACAATACTGATATGTATTAAAAATCACTACGTGCCTACTTAATAATTACAAAACATACTCATTTTGTTACTTTGCAAAGTTATTATGGTATAATTTCTTTTAAAATCCTGATACTTTTATCTACTTTGGGAACTGACAGTGTAAAAAGTGTCCTGACACATAGTACTTTTTATTTAATATGGTGCGCATTATTGTTGCTCAGGGACAGAACATAAGAGTAAACCTGAGTAGAAGAGTGAACTTTTATAGCTTTAGCTGTAAAATAGTTACGTGTTTTAAGATTTAAAAACGTATGTCATTATGCAAGCATATCAAAACTGCAACTGTCAGCTTCAGATGATGAATTGTATTAATCCTCTGAAACCTGAACAAACTGATTTCTTTCAAAAATATGGAGAGAAGGAAAAGAGCAACATTGCAAGACATGGCCCAGAAATTTGCAAAAAAATTGTGTGAAAATTACAAGAAAATAGCCAGAAAATAAGCAAAAAACAAAATTAAAAAAAATGAAAACAAACAAAAACATTACCTAATAAAATGCAACAAAAATACATAGGTATTTTAAAAAGATATATTTTTCTGTTACATAATTTTAAATATAAAATTAATAATAATTATCATTCAAAGTAAAAATATTAAATAAATAATTCTGGACATTTTTTCAGGTGTTTCTGAGATATCATGTTCACGGGAATAGAGTGGTGAACGGATGACGTATTTTTGTAAGCCAGCTGGGAAGTTAGCATCGCACTGGTTCCTTCGTCAAAAACCTTAAGGAATTTTGGAACGGGATTTTCGGTTATCGGCAAAAATAAGCTCTGTGGCGAACTCAAGTTTATGATACCTGATAATCTTCACTGATTAACGCCACGTTTGTGTGTTTTGAAGCGTAAATGAAATCACCAGAAGTAAAAAGCTATTGTTAGGCGATACACCAACTACACTGTGGTCGCACAACTTAAATGTCACAACTACAAATATTGTAAAAACACCTTAAAATACAATCGAAAAATATTATAAACAGATAAATCTACAAATTCGAGCGTGCCTGTTGCTGTAAAGCTGTAAAGGCGAACCAGTGCGTTGAATCAGTTTCTGCGTCCGCTGTGATGACGTCTAACGACAAACACTGTGGTCCCGTTTAGCCATTTAGCCTTTTTTAAGGCTTAAAACCTTAAAAGTTCAAAAATCTGGATTAAACAGCCGTATTTTATGTTGCAGAACAAAACGTCCAAATATCTTAACAGAGCTTATTTAAGGCATTTTACCAAAAATCCATTCAAAAACCACAGACTTGTGGGTGGAACAGAAAATGTGTGCGGGAACATTTTTAAACCGGCTGACAGATTCAGCTATACAGCTGCTGGTCGTCTCTAATGTCCACCACTAGAGTCGAGTCTTCGGCCCACAGATTAGACCGGCAGCAGCCGAAACAAATCCAGAACGAAACACAGTCTGGCGTTATCGGGGTTAAGAGGCTCCTCGTCTGATACAAAGTTGATACTTTGTTGTTTTAGCGATAATTGAGCCTCGTATGAAGTTAACAAACAGCGACACTGTGACACATGACAGCAGCCGCAGTTTGCTTTGTTCTGTCACTGGTGTCACTGGTCTGTCACTGGCGTTGTTATTCACGCCGACAGCTTCGTAAGAACTCGTCTTCTTCTGTTGTTTGAAAAAAAAAATCACCCAGAATAAACTCCAGTGTGAGCTGTGACACCAGCAGCTACAGCTTGTATTACTTTGTCACCGGCGTCATTCTTCTGTCACTGCTGCTATCACTCATTCAGAGGGATGATCTGCCATCAGCACAGCTGTTTTCTTGTTGTTGTTGGATGAATAAAAGCTACAACAAAAGGTAAACGGAGGATTGGTGGATAATCCTGATATCAAGTCTGCTGCAGTTTATCTCTGATGTCTTTATTTAATCCTTTTTTTCTGCCACTTAAAAATCCATGTTTCTATTATCCTATTTTTTAGTGAATATTTCCCGGCATAACTCTGAACCAGCAGATATTATATCTGGTGCCACATTACTGTGTGCCACCAGATATTAATGTCAGCGGTCTGTGACTGCTGCCATCACTCAGGGGCTTGTTTATCTGAGAGTCTCATTTGTGCGGAGAAATAGATTAATACAGACTGAAGTAAACACACGGAGAGGACGAGTCTTTACTGATGTGTCACTGCCGCCATCGCTCCCCAACGAAACTGAGAGATGTGAAGGTCCACGGATGACTTATCAGTCAGACAGCGTGGGCAGGACTTTGTTTTCATGTTTTATTAATCATGAATAGGACAGAAGCTGTGATTTTAACTCTTTGGATCTTAAGGAGGTTTAAATGCTTGTGAAAGGCGTCTGAAAGCAGCGCAAGAAAAGTGATGTTCAACCAGGTTTCAAAGGGTTAAAAAGCCTTTAAATAATATGCCCTATAAACTTCAAATAAAAGCCTAGTCCCTTTTATTGGCCCGTCGTGGTGACACATTTTGACAAATAAATGCCAGTCTCTATTAGAGGGTCGATTACCACGCAGTTCGTATATATATATATATATATATATATATATATATATTTTTTTTTTTTTTTTTTAAAAGCTTGGGAAAAAAGTCCAATGAATTATATTTATAATTATGTATTTAAATTATTTTACAGATTTTTTTCAGGTCATTTCTTGTTTTTTTTTTTTTTTTTTACTCTCTCTCTTGTTTTTCTTTTTTTTTTTGTTGTTTTTTTTTTTGCAAATTTTCAGCCATTTTTATTAAACTTTTGACAGATTTTTTCTAACCTCTTGGTCATTTTTTTCTTTTGTTGCTCATTACCTTCTTTCCACCTTTCTGAATGAAAAAAAAAATCCAATTTGCCCAGGTCTAAAAAGGTCGAATAAATAATTTGATTATATTTCCATCTTTGCTGAGCAAGTTTTGTGTGAAAGCAATTAAAAGCCCGTCCCATTAAGACGCCTGTCCCAAATATAAGCCTGTTGAATTCAGTGATTTTAGCAAATAATAGGCTGGGCTGTTCACTGCAGTTTGACAGTGTGCTACAATTAGTAATGTAACCTCTGCATGTAATACCCCGAAAGTACAGAAAAACAATGTACTTTTGTTCATCTGTGCACAAAATGAACTACGAAACAAAAGCTACAGATTCTGAGAGAATTAAATATAAAAGTTTGAAAAACTGCAAAAATGGGGCGTCCTGGCAGCTCAGTTTGCAGAGCTGAGGCGGCGTCCTCACCGCAGCAGCACGAAGGCTTCAGCCGTGCAACACACATCAAAGGACTTCTGAAGTGTGAAAGTATCATCGATTATTTTGTTCACAACTCCAGACTGGGCTCCCCCCTCGCTCCCGTCTCCCCGTTATTGTTACAGTGTCGCCGGAGGTCAGCTGTTACTCACTCAGACAGACGTTGTCGTGGAAGGAAGTGAGGAAGTCGCTGCATTGTTCCCTGTGGTTGCCGCTCGCTGCGCAGGAGCACCAGGGTCCCACGTTGGATGTGGAGTTGTCAAGGTAGTTTGGAGTTATTGTGCTTCCTGTAGAGACGGGAGGAGAGAGGAGGTAAAACAACACACCTACGACGCCTCAAACCAGCAGGTTTACAACACAACCATGAGTAGAAACAACTTTTGCTGTTTTCTGTGATTGAAGCTGGTCCACCGGCTGTCCAGTTTCAGCATTTTTAAATGAATATCTCATAAAAAATGCCTGACTGAGGAGTTTAATGTCCCAACAAACTGAACTTGGGTAACATTTTTAAAAGCAAACTCAAGACAGACACAGTTCTACTACTTCCCATATCTGTTTGATTTTATAATATTTTATATTTTATATATCTTATTGTTATTTATCTATCCTTCTTTAATCTCTTATTGTCATTTTTTAAATTTATTTTATTTATATTTAATGTTTTAAATGAATTTACATGTTAGTTTATTTGTTTTTTTTATCTGTTTTTATCTTCTTATATTTGTTTTATCCCCTCTGATGCGATGTCTTCGTCCTACACTACTTCTTATATTATTTGTATTGTCTTTCATTGCTTTTCTTTAATTTTCTTAAATTGATTAATTTAGTTCTCTAACTGCCGTTCGATCTGCCGGCTCGATCACTTTTAGCCCTTTAAGTGCTGCGATCTCGTTGACGTTTTGTATACACATTTTGTTGTTGCGTTTTTGTTTGACTGTTTTAGCCTTTTCTCTGTTTGGCTTGTTTGTTGATGATTATTTTATTGTTCCCTGAGTTCCCGCCTTTGCTTTGTCTGTCGAAGCACTTTGTAAACAACTGTTTTTAAAGGTGCTGGTTCAATAAAGTTGTTATATAAACGTATATATACACTTTATATATATGTGTAGCACTTTTAAAAACAGTTGTGTACAAAGTGTACAAAGTACAAAGTATTTCATGTCCAAAATTGAGTAGGAGAATATATATATATATATATATATATATATATATATATGTATGTGTGTGTGTGTGTAAATAAAGTCTGATTGATTGAACATTTGAGCCAGATTCTGGTTGATTTAATCTCATTTTGCTCGGCCTGATTATCAAATTAAGACATTTGCATGTAATTTCTATCTTGACGGTGCTGCTGTAATCAGGTGACGTCAGCAGGAATCTAAAAAGCGGAGTTGAGTAAAGTGTATTAAATAGAGACACAGAGTGACGGATCAGTTCGAGTAGACGGCCTGCCGATCAAATGCTGACTGGTTCAATCCCAGCAGCTGACAGGGCTCGACATAACTGAGCCAGCAGCATTTGAGTGTAAACTGTACATTTTAGAAGGAACGGGCATTGGGAAGCAGCGTTTGCGTAACATCTCTGTAATCTTTCATAACAGGCAATTATTTTAAAATGTGAATTTCAGTGGATGTGCTTAAGAGACACAGAGCTGCTCGTCAAGACAGCGTCCTCCTCTCCATCTCTCAGAGATTTAAAGCTACAACAGATCGAGTCCAAACAACAACTAGAGAAGTATTTGTTTTTCTTTCCCATCATGCATATCCAGCGGGCCAGGCAGCTTAGTGGACTTTGATGAGTGCAGCGATCCGCAGTACAAAAAGACACATTTTTGCCCAAAAATTTCCATGGCTTTGAGGCAGATTTGAATCCTCCTGATCAGTTCTTTTTCACTACTGTCTAACAGCTTCTTTATGTAACTCAAAAAATAATGAATTCAAACACATTAGGATTAGAACAAATCTTTTTTAAACGGGACTTAGGGACTGTTGGTTATTTATGAGAGCAGAGGGGATGGTGCAAAAAGGAGGAGGCATGTCAAATAATTTTGTAAGCAGGGACTGATGATTTTTTACATTTTACAACTTTGAATGGCTGTTTTTTGCAACTTTTAAAGAAATAAATTGGGCCAGTGCTTATATGTATGTGTATATATATATATATATATATATATATATATATATATATTTGGCTATTTACACAAAAAACAACAAATTTTTTGGTGAAAAATGCATTTTTTTCATTCAAATCTTTTTGGTGATTTTTAGAGATTTTTTTCCCTTCTTAAAATGTTTTTGTGCTTTTTGAAAACTCTGGCCGTTTTTTACTTAATAAATGGACAATTTTTAGATATAAAAAAAATCACAGATTTGTCTTAATTGGGCTTTTTTTCTTTAAAATTTCAGGCAATAAAAAAAAACTTCTGACAACATTTTTGGTAAATTTTACAGAAAAAAAAATTCCAAACCTTATTGGCCTGCGGGTTTGGCGAGCATGTTTTCTATAGAAATCACCAAAAATGACACCCTTTACCACAGCCAGAAACCATGCAAACCCTCTAAAAAGTCCACCCACTATCATGGAGGTCCCTCAGATGTTTTTTTTTTTTATTCTTTTGGGAGCTTTTCAGCAGGAAGTGATTGGGAAGTCATTCTCCGGGAAAGGTAATATTGCCTTGTAGCTTGTATTTTTTCTTTTAAAAGAGTTGGGAAATAGAATTGCTTCACTTTGAGGCAGTGTGGCGAAAAAAAGTTTTGATTTACCTCCATTGATTTTCTGGGTCCCAGACTTCCAAACAACAACACCTCAGAGTCTCACTTTGACTTCAGTTGTCTGGAGCGGCCAATCACTGCTGCACACCTCTCTGTCTCTGTCTGCTTTTATCTGTCTCCTCCGACTAAACAAACTAAACAACCTTTTTTTCTTTACTCTTTTTTTGCAGTGCGGTATTATTGTCCCATAATGTCGTGTTTAGACTGAGTGGTTTTAACAAGCTATTGTGCATTATGTGATCTTTTGTTAAGTTTCTATCCAAAGTACAATAAGCCGTGCTCCACGCCTCCGCCTGCTCCCACTCATCGTCACGTCAGGGATAATTCTCTCAAAACAGCGGTCAATAGTTGTAATTGCACTACTTATAATGCCAACGACTTGGCCGGGCGTGCTGCAGCCACATTAATCAGCGCTGCATCGATTGCTGAAGCGCGCCTCTCATCACAATCGTTGATTCATTCTTTTGAGTCCTGTTCAGCGGCGCACTTGTCTGCTCTCCTCCTTGCTCCCTCTAAAACCTTTTTGTCCCTGATCCATCACAGCAGGAGGCCTGAGCCGGCACACAAACATTTAGTTCTTACCTATCAGGCCGGTGTACGCGAGCAGACAAGCTCCGTAGTTGTCCTGCTTGCAGCCACTGGCGCTCTGCTCGGAGGGTTGGCAATCATACTGGAACTGTGCCCAGCGAGACCTGTGGGAACAATAACATGCCATCCATCATTTACTCGAGATTGTCGGCTGCACGCAGCGTGTCACTGAGACGGGGCCGGCGCCGGCGCCTTCTCTCAGAGACAGGACCTGAAAACCCACAGCACTCATCCACCTGCATCATCTCTCCTCCTTTTTTAAGAAACCTGAGCACTGTGGCTTGATTTATGCGGAAAAACGTGGGAAGAGAGCAATGAGCAACGCAATAAAAAATGACTCAAAAATTAGTGAAAATTACTAAAAATAAATAAATAAATGTATGAATTAATAAAAAAGATCAATAAATAACATAAAATAAAGTTAAATAAAAAAAAACCCACAAAAAACACAAATGACCTGGAAAAAGTGTTTAAAAATGACAATACATTTGTAAAAATATTTTTAAATATGTATTCTAAATATAATTTCCCTAAACTTTTCCTTTTTTCCTAGAGATTTTTCCCTTGTTTTTACTTGTCAAAGGCGTCTGAAAGCAGCACAAGAAAAGTGATGTCGCTCAAGCCAAAGCAAATTGGCTTGATTTCCTTCACAATCATGGAGAGACGGAAATGAGTGACTTGAAGACAAGAAATGACCAAAAAATTAACGAGAAAATGACCTGAAAAAATGACCTGAAAAATTGCCAAAAAATTCATTATAAAAAATAAATAAATAAAAAGAAAGTAAAATTATTTGAAATATAAAGTCATAATTATAAATAGAATTTTCTTGTGAAAGACATCTCAAAGCAGCAAAAGAAAACAAAATAAAAAAAATCTGTAATATGATTTTAAATTTAAAGTTATAATAATTATAAAAAGAAATTCTGGACATTTTTCCCTAGGTTTCTTTTTTTTTTTTTTTTACATTATCTTATAACTTTCTCTGTCTCTATTTAGCAAAGATATTTTTTTTATTTTTTTTCCTCCAGGTTTAAAATCTTGTAAAATACGTCTGAAACTCACTCCAAACTGAGGAAAATGGTTTGATTTCTTTCAAAAACATGGGAAGAAGGAAATGATTTGAAGACAAGAAATGACCCCAAATTTAGCAAAAAGTAACAAGAAAATTACTTGACAAGCAAAAAAAAAGAACAAAAAAAGGAAAGAAGAAAAAAGTAATAAATAAAAAAACAAACAAGGAAATGTCCTGAACAATAAAAAAAAAATTAAACATAAAGTTATAAAAAATATAAATATATTTTTTCTAATAACTTTCTCTCTCTCTTTTAACAAAGTAAATTTTTATAAAATGTTTTCCATGTTTAAAGGCTTAAAAGACGTCTGAAAGCAGCACCAGAAAAGCGATGCAGCTTCAGGTTTCAGAGATCTCCCGCTCTGCAGCGCTCCCCCTCTTGTGACATTCATCCCTCTTTTTCTTTCCTCCCCACTTTTTCCCGGCGCGTTCTGGAAAGCTGCCAGGCTGTAAAGAGTCAATGAGGGGCAAAGATAGGCCTTGGCTCTGCTCTGAGTACCGTGGGCGCTGTCTGGCTGGCTGGCAGGCCTGGCCGCGAGCAGATTAGACAAATATGGATCTTCCATATAAATTCTTCCTCCCACAGCCGCTCTGCCTTCCCTGCTTCACCTTTTCCTGCCAGCCGGCCCAGACATCTCACCTCATCATCATCATCATCATCATCATTGTACAAGGCTATCTCGGCCATCATATCGCATCAGCCGCCCCCGTCCAACTGGCATTTGCAACGGGATCCCCTCAGGGCACCACGATCTCCGCTCTGCCCTCGTTTGTCATGTCGTTGTAATGATGTGCGTAAAACTCATAGGCCCCTCGCTAAGTGAAGGCGTCCTCCGCAGGACGCCGCTTAATGCCAGCTGACTGGTGCGGGATTGGCGGCCCGCGCCGGGGCCTTGAGATGCTCCATCCATCGGGGGCGGCGGTGGAGAATAATGCCTGATCGATAGCCGTGACAGATGAAGCCCTTTGTCTTCTTGACATTTGAAGAGGAACTAGATTAAACGCTGGCCACCATTCGCTGTCAGAGAGAGAGGACGGGTATGAGGACTCCATGTTTTCAGTCTCCGGTGATTGAGAAGAGAAACGCGCCCGCTGAATTTTAACGACCTCATAAGACGCTGTTAGCTCCCCGATTGTTGACAATCAATTTAAATTTGAATGTAATCTTTGTTTTCCATCAGAGATTTAGCGCAGAATAAATATTCAGATAACTTATCTCGCACAGAGGCTCGTTTTTTTTCTGCAGTTTGCTGATGATGTTTCGGACATAAACATATTCTGAGGCGGGAACGTCGCGTGTGAATCCTGTGTGATAATGGCCGCTCCAAAAATGACTATTTCCTACGGCCGCTTCTCGCCCCGCTGCTGTGAAATTCTGCATTCAGGAAATGAATGCAGAATTTAACTGAACTAATTAAACACAGTTAATGACTGTAACAATTGAATTAATTAAACACTGCTGACTAATTAAATCTAAATGAACATATCATAGCGGTCGGACCTGTGTTCACAGACTCACAGTGCCATTTATCGTCCTGCGGGGGGGCGGGGGGGGGTCATTGTGCGAGGCCAACACGTCAACAAAGCACTTCCTACTCAACACAACAATATGAAATGTGACGCCGTGAAAATTAACTCGAGGTGATCCATTTTCTCTCAACAACATGCTTTTTTTAAAGTATTTTTAAGTTGTTTTTTTACCACTTTTTTATTAATTATTATTATTATCATTTGTGTTATATTTATTTATTACTGTGATTTTTTTCTTCTTCTTTGTTAAATTGATTATTTAAGGTTTAAAAATAATTATTATTATTTATTTTTTGGGGGGGTAAATGGGCACATGCAGATGAGATGCGGCTGGGTGTATGTGATTGTATGTGATTGATTATACTGGTTGTTATCGTTTGTTATTGTACTGTAATCTGGTAAAAGTTGACAGCAGGTGCTGTTTTACAGTTTTTGTGGTTGTTGCGTTCATGCTTTGTTGTAAAGTTGCGACTTAAGATGCTTTAGGATTAACTGTGGACTGACCGTCGGTGTGCAGCAGCAGAGAGCCAGAGTAAACAAGCGGCTGGTGAAGCTGGTCAAACATCTAACACGACAAAGAGACCCCGACAGTTTTCTCGGGAGTTTGCACATCAAACAACGTGTTGGATGTGTCGGTAACCTCAGGCAGGTGTCTGCTAACAAGTTAAACATAAAAACCCGATAAGCTGATATTGTGTATCAAAGCTTGTTTCATATCTGTGGGAGTCTTTTTTTCTCCCACTAACCTTCAAAAAAAATCTATTTCAGCTTTAAATCTCAGAGCTTCAGAGTGACCCCTGAACACACCGCAGCTTTCCAAATCAATCAGTGTTTGCTGTCATGGATTCCTTATTTCCTTCCCTTACCGATTTCTTTAAGTCTCCAGTCTCTACAAAATCTATTTCATACCTCACTAAAAGAAAAGGCAGAACAATGTCGCAATATCTAATAGCTATGGTTTGCTTTAAAAAAGGTTCAGCGTTAAACTGATTTGTGATCAGTTTCCTTGTGCTGCATTCAGACGTCTTTTATAAGCATTTAAATCTTTTAAACAGATTCTAAGGACATTTTCCTGTACATTAAGAGGTCTCAAAGGGTTAACTGTGAACCCTGAGATAACTGGTTTTGGAGGAAACCCTAAAAAAAAGGCAATGAGCAACTTGGCAAGAAGCATCCTGGAAATCCAAAGATATTTGGATAAGATTTAATGAAAAAAGTCTGGATAACTTTATTTGAATTATTATAATTATATATTTGAAATGATTTTTATATAATTTATTTATTTTGTATTTGTAGTTGTTTAGTTGAACTTTCTCAGTTTTGTTTTGTTTTGTGTGTATTTTTTTTTGCTTTTGCAAATTTTAGGGTAATTTTCTTGTACATTTGCTAATTTCTGGGTCATTTGTTATTTTTATAGAATTATTAATTTTTTATTTTATTTTGTTGTTGTTTATTTTTTAAACATTCCAGGTTTTGTTTATATGTTTTCTAACTTTCTTTTTACCTCTTAATTTTCAGGTAATTTTCTCGTTGCTCATTTCTGGATCATTTCTTCTTAAATTGCTCATTGCCTTGTTCTTATTGCAATTTTTTTCAAAGGCTTAAAGGGAAAATGTTCTATGCAGGTGGCAGCATGTGAGACAACACCTCTAATTTCTACCTGCACACGTAGTCCGCCTTGCAGATGCGCAGCTGGGCCAGGCAGTTGGGCTTCTCCTTGTCTTCGTAGGAGCAGGACGGCACGATGGTTTGCCGGCGGCGCTCTGCGCAGGCGGTGTCGGTGCAGGGGCAGAACAGCAGCTCGTGGGTGTAGTCGGGGGGAACGCGGTCGAAGAACTTCCTCAGAGCCTTGTTGCACTTTGGTCGGTTACACGGCCCCGAGCGGGCTGACGGCTGGATGCAGGACGAGACGTACTCGGTGCGAAGCTTCTGACACGTCTCGTCGATGTTGCAGGCCTTGGCAGCATCCAGGCAGCGGTTCACCGTCGTTACTTCAGACTCTGCAAGGAGACACAAAAATGGGGAAGCAGAAAGCATTTCATCCCTCTGTGTGGTTTGAGAAAATCAAATCCCAGCCAATGTTTACCAATGATTCAGAGGCCTAATTGGAGTCGGTATTGAGTTGCCACTCTCACCTCTGGACTCAGACGCAGTGTTGCATTTACAGAGGAAAAAAAAAAAAGAAACATGTGTCTTAAAGTACAAACTCAACCAAAATGATGATTATATGTAATAGCCTCCTTGCAATGAATAGAACATGAATGGTGCCTAAATGTTGCATGAGCTCGGGCGTTGGATGTGTTTCAGCCGAGGCCTAATGGCTGAATATTTCATTCTGCTGGGTTAATGCAGAGTGGCAGCGCTGAAAAGCGTCTCCTCCGTCTCTCCAACCGCACAACAAGGCCTGTAATTACCGCTCCTTCCCGTTCATCCATCTATCCATCTTTCCAACACTCCCTGCCTGCAGCTGGGTCCATCCCTCACTCACCTGACTCCCTCATCCCTCCGCATCCTCCTCTCTCTGCCGTCACCCCCTCGCTCCATCTGTCTCCTCACTTCCGCCATCTTCCTCGACTTTGTCCGTCTCTACCTCCCTCAGTGCCCGCTCCCTCTCTGACTTCCTCGGTAATGAGCCACCTCTGCGGAGGCACTGGAAAGCCCCCTTTCGTAACCATCTTTTTTTGGATGCATTATTTCCCAATCCATCATCGTGTGCGTTTTTTTCCCCCCCTTGAGCGACCTCCCAGTCAATACGGCCATGATGACGTTCAGCTCCTCTGGCAGATCGCGGCGCTCATTAGTTTGTAAACTGCCTGTAGTTGTGTCTCCTGGTGAGTTCGGCTCGCACCAAGCTGTCACATAAAATATGAATGGCCGTGGAGAGCAAACTAACAACCCATCGCAAAGCATAGGTTACTCCCAACTTAACCGCTAAGCAGGCGGGGGGGGGGGGACGCGAGGACCTGGCGGAGCTCCAGGTTCGGGATGACTAATTGCATCCGGCCACATGTGCAGGAAACCAAATATGCACATCAGCTTTCATGTGAAATCTGTGTTATTATGTTCTTTTTTTTAGAGAATGCATTATTCATTGAGAGGAGACTTGCTGAGCATGTACGCTCTTATCCTGGAACATCCTGCTTCACATTCAGACACACATTTACACCTCCGAACTGCCCGCTACAACCCAAATCCACCGCTGCTCCTCACTGGACCCACCGGAGGCCGAATGTACTCATGTTTCAGCTTGTTTTGCAGTCGTCCTCCTGCCTCTGTAATATTCATCAGCGCATGTTTAAATCATCGCAGTCTGGTATTTGGACACTGACACATGCTGTAGTTTTGGCTGCACAGAAGCAGCACAAAGTTCCTGATATAACAGCAGGTGGGTTTCCATTAACCCTCAAATTGCTCAAATTGAATTTGTATATATAAAATACGCCAAATGGAAACACGTCAATTTCAAAAAAAAAAATCCCATTGTCAGGCTCGCAGGAGGTGGTATTTCAGGTGACTGGAAAAAGCCATATTTCGCAAAACTGGAATGGAAACACCTTTTTTCTCTTTTCTAGGTCACATGATGCTATGGATATGTGCTTGTCAGTAGGAACTGGCGCCCATGATGCAGCAGGAGCTACAAGAGCTGTTATTGCATCACATAACTCTGAGAAAGTTGAGCGGATCATCTGGAAGTTTAAAATCCACAATTCCTCTGTGAAAATCGTGGACTATCACTTAATGTCGCAGGACTCCAGATTGGTCTAGAGAGTCTCTGTCTTGTCTCAGAATCAAATGCATTTTGACTTAGTCTTGGACAGAGTGGACCGTTACCGTGATATGAGACCACATACCGACACTCGATTTGGATATCTTCATGTCATGATAAGTTTTGTCTTTTCCTGATTTTAAAGGCTGCAGTAAAGTGATGTCATTTTCTAAACTTATCAGACTGCTCTAACTACTTGCGTTCACCCGCGTAAGTCATTAAATCCACATTGCTGTCGATAACCAAAAACTCATTGTGTTAATATTTTGTCCAAATACAAACAGTCATCCCTGAAATATTGTCACAGTATCAATATCTACACATTTCGTCATATTGTGACATTTGATTTTGTTGCCCAGTGCAGCATTTATGAAGCTTTTGAGGAGATTTGAAATATTGTGATATATATTGTGTACCGTGAAATTTTTTAACGGCCACACCGCCCAGCCCTACGTAAGTCATTCGTAGTCTGTTTTTTTTATCAATGATAACGGGTGCCACCCTTCTCGAAAATCAGGAAAATTCTTTATACCTGGTCTTATACATCGTCTTATCTCACAGTCAGGAGCTGAAGCTGTAAAGAGTGACTGCGGCATTTTCAATGACGTGCATGAGAACGTCTGTCCCATATTAAAATGTCATTTTTCAACGTGGCCAAAAACCCACAACCCTAAACATCCACTTCTCCTGCGCTCCTCACCTTCTGCACGCACGTGTTCTCCCCGACAGCAGAGCTCCGGGACGCTGCAGCTGCTCTCAGGCTTCCTTCATTTTCATGGATGTTTCCACGTCTCAGCCAGACACTTTTCAAGCCCACCGTGAATCTCAGCAGCACATTGTGCCGCCGATATCAGCCCGGCTCCATTTATGATTACCACAAAATCCTCACGCTTGCTTTAACATTCATCCGTCTCGTCTCCTTAACCAATTCATTATGTCATCGCTGCAAGCGGTCGCACTGTTGTTCTTCCAGCTCTTTATTATTATTCAGACTTCTTATTATTCCTTCATATAACGCCTGTAACGCCTGTAACGCCTGCTTACTTTCAGCTACAGAAACCACTGAAATGTTAAAATATTTGGCTCTTTTGGGACACTTCTGCCTACAATCAGTTTTATTCTACTTTTTATGCTTTTTAGGTTTATTTTTGCAGCATTCACACTGAAAGCAAATGAGAGACACAGAAAAAAACAACTAAATCATTCAGATTCAGCGGACGCCCCCTTTAACATGAGCACATCTTCGTGACCTCGTGCATAAGCTGCTTGTTAAAACAACACCGCACGTTTTTGGCTGCTTTGAATTACAGCAGCGGCGGACCTGCACTGTACAGCCGCCTCGTAAATTTCACTCCAGCAACTCTGCGGGAGGTCAAAGTTGACATCCACGCCATGCATCTCGACAAGTCGACTGCCAAAACAACAAAGACGTGATTAATGGATGTTTTTCTGCCCTTATAGCATCTCTCCCTCAAACAGAGTAATGACCCTTCTCAAAGACGCGAGCCGGAGCCACGGCTCATCATATTCGCAGGATTATTTAAACAACAGAGGACTTCAACCTTTACCAATGCATCGGATAAATAAAGGAAGTCAGTGGTATTAAGAAAGTGCCGCAGTTTAAACACATAACAAGTTCTGCACCAAGAAAGAAAGAAGCTTTTTAATGCATCTTTGGCCTCGCTATTGTTTTTTAGGATTTTCTACTTCACGCACCGGGGTCGTACGACAAATACCAACAGTTTTGTTTTCTTTGCATTCTGATGCAACAGGTTGGTCACAAGCTTTGAAAAGCAACAAGGAAACAAGGATCCTGAATGATGCAGTGACTATGAGGGTGAAGTGAAAAGCTTTAATTTTAGGGTGTTCACAGATCTGGTTCTTTCATTGTCCTGCACAAGAGATAATGGAAAGACGAGCCCCTGATAGGTGGGAGCGGCCACATATGAGGGATTTCTAAAAGCTGATAGTCCACGATTTCACAGAGGAATTGCGGATTCAAAACTTCCAGATGATCTGCTCAACTTTTGAAGAGTTATGTGATGCAATAACAGTTTTTGTAGCTCCTGCTGCATCATGAGGGAGCCAGTTCCTACTGACAAGCTCATAGCCTTTCTTGTTTGTTTTAGTTTTTGCTTATTTTGAGGTAGTTTTCTTCTAATTTTTAACTAATTTTTTGCTAATAATAATAATATTTTTGTTATTTTTGTCTGGTAATTTTCTTGTAATTTTTCCACTTTTTTTTCTTTTCTTATTTTTGGGGGCAATGTCTTGTTAAGTTGCTTGTTGCCTGTGTTTTTGAAAGAAATCACACCCATTAGCTCGTGTTTCTGAAGGTTAAATTGAGAGAACTCAGTCTAAATCTGTGTTTAGCAGAGTTTCCTGCCCCCTGATCTCCGCACTGACACAGGTGAGCAGAACATTATCATCGTTACACAACCTGAACGTAACCTGAATTTACCTTCAGGGCTTTGATGCAAACTGTTGCCTGAACTGGCCTCGGAGCACAGTTAAATCATTTGCCTTTCTTATCCCTGTGGTCTAAAAAAAAAAAGGATGTGCAGTTTGCTGATGTCAGCTCGCATTACTTCTGGTTTGAAGTCATAAAATTTAGATTTGACACTGATCCCTCATTGCCATTAGGAGCTGCCAACATACAAAACTACCCTGTGCAACTTTAATACTGCAAGGATTTCCGCGATCCCGTGGTAAATACATGAAACATGGCTGCTTATCTGGCTCTGGAAGAATAAACAGCTTTGACTCGTTCTCTCCTGAGCTGCTCAGTATTTTACATCAATATGA
Organism: Plectropomus leopardus; assembly: GCF_026936395.1. NCBI lineage: Eukaryota > Metazoa > Chordata > Actinopteri > Perciformes > Serranidae > Plectropomus > Plectropomus leopardus. The sequence goes on along the minus strand of NC_142189.1, from coordinate 3,255,609 downwards.
CAACATATATATTTCAGAATATATTTTTTATATTTTATATTTAGTCGTATGAAATATAAAGGAGCTAATAAGAAATATATTAATATATGCAATATTAAAGTGTAATCGCCATTTCCTTGTTTTTGCATGCTTGTCTTTAAATGAGTTGGCGAGCGGGAAAACAGTCCTGTTGCAGCTTTAAAACTCACATGGGAGACAGTATAGATACGATTAATTAAACTTACCATAATATCAGTACCCTACAGCCATGAAAACTTTATAAAGTTAAAAAAGGGTAACACCTTCTATGAAGACCACATCTATAATAATAATAATAATCATAAACTTTATTTGTATAGCAGCTTTCATAATAAAAATGCAGCCCAACATGCTTTAAAGGAAAAAAATTACGTGTGCAAAACATATTGGAAAAGACTTCATAAAATCTGTATGTAAAAATAAAATAATATCAGAACAGAAGACACAGAATGCATCTTCAGATGGCTGAAACCCACGTGATAATACTAGTAAAAGTAAGATAAAAATTAAGGATAAAAATTGAATGTACAACATAAAATGGAAAATAAAATAAATTTTAAAAAACCCACAGACATTATTAATAAAAAGAAGCATAACAATATAGTTTATAAAATGCATTAAATTAAGGAGAATACAACATCTTAAAGATGTGCAGCAGTATCTATAATGCATTATAAGGGAGATTCAGAGTGAATTATAATGCATTCATAATGACACATAATTCTTACTGATGCACTAAATCAACAGTCATAAAAAATAATAGATGTTTGACGTTTGATGAATTATAGATGTCAAGTGTCTTATGGATGCTCTTAATTAGTTATAAACTACATTACACTTTACTTAATACCAACAATGAAGCACCATGATGACGCATAAATTACTATAAATGCATCAATATGTACTGCACTTTACCTAACACATAAAATAATAAGTTATGATACTGCATGGATTGTTATAGCAGCTTATGAGTCCTTACTACAGTTAATTTTTGATGTGTGTATAAATGAGTATAGGTACTTATAAAGCATTATAAGCCCCATCGGTCAGCCTCCAGCCACTGTTGATAAAGTGCATCAGTAAGCATATGTGTGTTTATGAATGTAGTCATAAAGCATTATGAATGCATTGTAATTTGCTATGAATGCCCTCATAATACATTATAGTTGTGGTCTTCATTGAAAATTCTATCAAAAAAAAGAATACCCACGTATACTTAATTTCAGTGTACTTGTGCTTATGATGCTTTGTTTTCACTTTTGGAGTAAAAGTATCTGATGTTTTGTGGGCATTACCATAAATACTGGATGTATCTATAGAGCTATTTCTATTTCATTTCTTTAACCCTTTGAAAGCCAAGCAAATTGGCTTGATTCCTTAAAAAAATAGTAATGAAATAAATGAGAGGAAAAAAATATAAAAAATTACACGAAAATTAGACAAAAAGCAGCACAAAAAGAAAATTTCACAAAAAACAACGTAAGTTGTGTAACATAAGTTTAATTATAGAATTTTCATCATTATTTGTTTATTTTTCTCTTTTTTGGGGATAATTTTTCAGTGATTCTCCCTCTCTTTTTCTCTTGCACTCTCAGCTAGTTTTCAAGCCATTTTCTTGTCACCTTTTGCTAATTCTTGCCAAGTTGCTTATTGCCTTTATTCCCATGTTTTTGAAAGAAAAAAAAAATCAAACCAATTTTCTCGCATTTCAAAGGTTTAAATGCTTGCGAAAGGTGTCTGATCACAGCAAAGAGGGTTAAACAAACCAATCAGACTTTTTTTAGGTTTAGTTTCGAGCCACCTTTGTTCATTGCCTCAAACACTGAGCTGCTTCATGTCGGAAAAACACTATCGAAATGTTTAAATGAAGCCGCGTCCTCCCTTTGAGCTGTCATTATACACTTGTTTTAACTTTTATTGTGTGTCTGTAGGACATTTATCATTATACTGTATGGCGTATGCATGACTGCGTTCCACACTAATCACTCCGTTTAAGTCGTTACTTAAGTTTCGCAGTCTCTCCATCTCGGTTTCACTCATCCAGAGTATAATTGCTGTCGGAGAAAACAAAACACTTGACTTTCTGTCCTCTCCGGGGGGGAAACAAAAAAAAGGAACTCCTCATTTGTGTGCAGCCTCTCTCTTTTCCAAACCTCCAACAGGAAGAAGTGTTGTCTGAGTAAACAAACTGACTCTGTCTGTCTTCCATTTCCTCCGTCTGTCTCTTTCTCACCCGGTTTCTTTCTGCTCCTCTCTGTCTTTTTCTCCACCCCTCCAAGTTTTGCTGCTTCCAGATGCATTAAAGTAAATAGGTAATTAATCTGTGCCTCAGGGGCTAACAGCAGCACATACCAGCCCTGCGGCTTGCCCACGGGCTCAGAGGCAAGAAAGCAGCAAAGCGCAGGTTGTTACTCATCAAAAACCCACCTGCACAAACCTCCGTCTACTCCGTCAAAAAAAAACAGGATAACATCACGATTTGCTTTTTCTGTGACACTCACCCTGGTCGAGACCCACTTCTTTTTTCATTGTTGTGATAAATGGATGCTTTTGATTGTCTAAGTAACTTTTTTTTCTGCCCTCTGCTCGGAAACCGAAGGCAGGAGCAGAAAAAACACTTGTGGCAGCTCGCCCACTCACCTGCAGCGATGGAGGCCAGACGGACGTAGTCGGAGCCCCTCTCCTCCGGTTCGTACGGGTAGTCCTCCACCAGGCTGAGTCCTGCCAACACAGAGCAAAGAGGTTAGCTCTGTTGTCATGACAACCCGAAATATGTGCTCTTTTAGCTGCAGAATTTGTCTTTTCACTGTCCTGAAACACCGACACAAAACTCACTATGTATTATAAAAGTTACATCTAAAGTAATAAAAAGGAGACAAAATAATTCAAGACTTCACGAAGGGACAGACGAAGCTGTCAGGGGTCTTTGGGACACCCCACCGCCCTCTGTGCAGCGTGCATGTACTAGTGATGCACAGTTTGGTTTTCGAGTAAGCTTGTTTGAAAATATTGCAGGTTTCGAGCGTGCAGGTCATATACTGAAAAAGCAGTGTTCTGAGTCAGTGAGGAAACCTGAGCACATTTTCTGGATTTCTTTCAAAAACATGGGAAGAGGGCGATGAGCAACTTAACAAAAAAATATCCCCAAAATTTTTAAAAAAATAATAAAAATTATCAAAAAACTACCTGAAAAATAAAATATATATAAAATATAGAAATTGATTTTCTTTTTTTCTGTAACATAATTTTAAATACTTTTTGGGACATTTTCCCTTGTTTTTTGATCATATCTAAAAACAAAATTAAGAATTTAAAACATACTTTTTTTGGACATTTTTCCCTTTTTTTGGGATCATATCTAATATTCCCTCAGCCAATTTCCAGGTGATTTCTTTGTCCCCTATTACATATTTTTTGAGTTTGCAGGACATTTTCTTGCTGAATTGTCCATTAAGATTTTTTTCCTGTGTTTCATGAAGGAGTTTTAATGTGTTTCGATACAGGTGGGTTAAAAAAAGTATTTCAGCTGCTGGGAAGATGACATTTTACTAAAACTAGGCTGTCTCTGCAATAGAAAAACGTAAATCTTACTGAAATTTTTCTACATGAACAAAGTAAAAAGAGAAAAAGACACTTTTGCTCAAAAACCTACAACTACCAGAATGCACTGCGCAGCACCACACCAATGAAGACTCCCCCTGGTGGGTGACATCATGCAAATGTAAATTTTAAACCCAAAGGTGGCAAGAAATGACCTTTACTACAGCTGAACGGTGAGCTAAAACATATTTCTGAAAACATTTAACCTCTTACAGCTCCTGACCAAAGGTCAATCTCCCGAGCTGCTATGGTCAGGGCGCGCAGCTGCAGCAGGAGGTGTTTTTTTTTTCTTTTCCATCTTTCTGCCTGCCCAAGCTTTAATTTTACCCGTCCTAAAGCTTGTTTGCCTCACTCGTGTCAGACGTTTTTAATGAAGAGTTTATATTGTGTAGTCGCACATTTACTCAGGACTGGAAATAATAACTACTGATGTACGAGCTTTATTGTTTGTTTTGTTAGTTTTTATCTCCATGTCATGTTTTTTACATTTGCACTTGACTGGAGGATATTCACTGTTATTGTAATGTTTCTGTTTCAGCTGTTTTGAATATAAAAATATATGCTAAATGCCTGAATTTGAATGTAAATGCACTAAAAATAATGGGGTTCAATGCCGGGAATGACAATGGCAGCGCAAAGCATTTGGAATAAGCTCAAAAGTGATAAAATACAACGAGTGTGGGTGGAACAAAAGGAATCAGAGCCTCGGTTCTAACTGTTTTTGACACAATAATCACTCTTTTTATTTCAGCTGGGAATTTACAGTTGAGCTCTGGAGGCGGAAGCCTAATTCATGTGTAATGGGCGGCACACACTCGATAATCCCAATAACATACCGAACAGGGTTCATACACATTTTTACCAATAAATTTCCATGATTCTTCCGTGACGTTGAGGCAAATTTTAAGACCTCTGAAACGACCATCTATAATCCATCGGTTCTTTTTCATTATGTAACAGCTTTTTTGAATATATATCATTTAAAAAATAATCATAATTCAGAACAGGATTAGAAGGATTAGGAGCATAACCAAGGGACTGTTTGTTTTTTGTGAGAGGGGAGGGGTGAAAAGGGGGAGGCTAGTCTAATCATTTTTAAGCACTGGGGAAGAACTTTTTTCTTTTTTTTTATTATTTTGGTTTAGGGGAGGGTCAAACAACTTTGAATGGTTATATTTTGTATTTATTTTATTGATGATTTTTTTTTCTTCAAAAACTTTTGGCAATTATTTAAGTGACAATTTGACAGTTTTGTTTTTCTTTAATTTTTTGTGGTATTTAAAAAAAGGAATTAAGCAATTAATTTGTCTTTAAACAATTATCTTTAAAAAAAGGAAAACATTTTGGCACTTTGCTTTTTCCTTTAAAATGTTTTGGTGATTTTTAAAGAATAGAATTTTAATTTTTACTATTTTTTAAGAAAAATAAATTACCTTTTATTTCTTTAAACATTTTTAAGGGTTATTTTCCCTTTAAAAATCACCCCAAAAAATTGCCACTTATCACAAATGGAAATTTTAAAAACAGAAAATTAGCACTGGATTTGTGGTTTGTGAAACAAAATTCCATGACTTTTCCAAAACTTCTAGAGTAAATTTAGCTTTCTTTTTTTTCCAGGCCTGGAAATTGCTATTTGCAAATTCCATGACTGTACAAACCTCGCCTGCACCTGCTCCCGCCCACCTCCGAACCACGAGACTGTGTGAGTGTCGTTCTCACCGTGCAGCACAGACTGATGCAGACTCCAGTAGATGCTCAGGCAGTTCTTCTCCTTCTTCATGCCTCGTTTACACTGGCAGCCGTGCAGAGGAGTGGACAGCAGCGCCGTCATGGCGTTCTCGCACTGGTTTCGCGCCCCGGGCCCCAGCTTCATGGTGCCGTCCCCCGCCACACACTGCCTGAGGGTGCGCAGTCGTGGGCTGCAGGTGTCGTCGCTGGAGCAGGTGTCTCCGGCTCGCAGGCAGTCCCTCCCGCCTGCAGAGAGAGCCATACGTGGGACTCCTGCAGGACGAGACAGACAGAGGACAGGTCAGTCAGCATGTCGTGGTCCCTCATGTTGAGCTCTGAGCAGGACTGAACTGTGGGCTGCTTTTCTGTACGTTTGTTCAGTGAAGCTTAAACATTTCAGAGGCTGTTTGTTCTTCTAAATAATAAACCTCGCTGAGTGTTAATCCAACACACTGAAGCCCAAATGAAACAAGAAATACAGTTTTTCAGGCTGCAAGTTAAAGAACTGCCCAAACTTAATGAGACAAAGCAATAAAAACTTTGAAATATTTTGTCTTTTTTTCACTTATTTAACAATGATAATCATAATGACCTAGTTGCTGTATCAGGGGTTTTTAAAATTATACCAACTGGTGCTAAATCATTCAAAGACCTGTAATTTCTCTGAAGAAAGTGTAATGAAAAAAAAAGTTATGAGGAACTCGGGGAAAGTAGCCCCCCTGACGAAGGACCAACGTCTACTACACATCTAAAGACCACAGAAAGCACAACTGGAGGAAAAACGGGAAAAATATAAGGACTATACGGGAAAAGATTTAAAACTGGGACAGAGCTACAAATAAATCCTCCAGCATGACCATGAATGATGAAGGAAAAGTGAATTAAACATTTTTATTAGGCCTACTTAATGTTGCAAATCTTGTGCCAATAAACATTTAAGTGTTTTTTCCCCAAAAGACAGAGATGCTTCAGCTGCACTGAAAATTTGGCATAGATTAAAATTCATTAATATAACATTAAGATGTGCGTTTTTTTTATTAACTGTACAGTTTTTCTGTTCTTATTCAGTATGTGTTCGTCCTGCACTACCGCCACATTGAGCCGTTGGTTAACCCTTTATAACCTGGGCAAATTGGCCTGATTCTTTTTTTAAAAAAACATGGGAAGAAGGCCATGAGGAATTTAAGAAGTAATGACTCGAAAAAGAAATTTGTAATAATAAAAAAAAAATAATGTTCAAGAGAATTACCTGGAAACTAGCACAAACACACAAACAAACAACCCCAAAACAAACAAACAAAAAAAAGAAAAGAAAAGAAATAAAACAAGGAAATTACCTAAAAAAAAAAACTGCTTAAAAGCTATAATAATTCTGTAAAATAATTTAAAATATATATTATGATAATTCTAAATATATCATTTTCTGGACATTTTCCCTAAAAATAATTTCCTTTTTTTTTTTCAATTTGCAGGTCATCTCTTGCCAAGTTGTTCTTTGCTTTTCTTTAAAAATGGCTTTTGAGCAAATTGAACAAATTTGGAGCTCAGAGTTTAAAATACTTTATCATCTGACAGCAGCACCAGAAAAGTGATTATGCTCCTGATTTCAAAGAGTTAACCTTTGATCACTCAAATCTAATCAGTTCATCGCTGAACTCAAGTGGAAACTGAAGAAATGACAGCGTTCATGAGATACTGCATTGATAAGAATGGGTTATTCAGAGAGACTGATGGACAACCCGAGAACTCAATGCCTGCAGCCACGAGTGGAGGCATAAAAAACTCTGGCTTTGGTTTGACTTGTGCTGCCTTCACGGACCCACAAAAACCTCAAAATTTAGAGAGGGGACACAGAATGATTGTAAGAGACTCAAAAACACAAAAACAAACAACCACAACAGCAAAAAAATGTGAAGTTTGCTGTGCACGGTGTTTTTTTGGAGGTAAGTAAGTAAATAAAACCACAGTTTTCTGATCAGACAGAAGAACAAAAGTTCTGTGGTTGAGAAAATGTTGAGCCAATGAAAAGGGCTATCTGACAGCAAAGGTACAAATATTCCAAATATAGCATACACTTAATGATATTCAAGCTTTTTTGGTACATAAACAATCACCAGCTTCTGTTGGTGACACACTGACGATGGATAGGCACCTCATACAACCCCACTTCAAGAAATCCAAATGATCCCTCGAAGCAAATCAAAAGAAATTGCTGAATTAATGTGAGCGTTTATGATCCACTGAATCATCGCTAAAATGATGTAAATTGTGTTGAATTTAATAATTGGATTACATTTTTACATCCCTTGTCAGAAGCGATCAAACATGGTCAACGATGCGTCTCACGACTGTATTCCAGCATTTTTTAAATTTACATTCATAAACCCGAGGGCGGGGTGCTGTAAATATTCATGAGTTCATACAGTTGTCACATGGAATACATCCGACACCGCTGACTGGATTTTGATGAAACTTTTGGGGGTTTCATCTCGCCAATACAATCTGACATGCTCAAAATTACACTGAGGTGTTTTGTCAAAATAAAGTGTCATATTTGTTACCCATTGGCCCAGACAGGAGCTGCATCATCTGTGGGGGAACGACTTGTTTACTGTTGTCTTGTTTCGTGTGGCACTAATAACATGCAAGCTTTATTCCCCCGAGGACGCTACATAAATACCCATTTATTCCTGGCTGTCGAACAGCTCTTACACTTGCTCGAAAAGAAATTATGCAGTGTTGTTTAATCCGTCTTTGTGCCTGATTTGGAAAAACACACACACACATACAGAGTATGTGTACTCGGTCGGTCGCAGGTCCATTTTGAACGGACCGTGTCAAGTTTGTGAAAAAACACTTTTGCACTACTTTGAAGTGCAGTGAATTTGCAGCACAGAGCTTTTATTTTGAAGTGTCTTTAGGCCTAAGGGACTGTTCTTTATTTATAAGAACAGGGGGTTGGCTGTTATTTTTTTTGACCCTCCCCATAAATATTTTTCCTTGAGCCTCCCTAATTGACTGAGTAAATGCATTAAGTGTTTGTCCCAAATGGTGTGTTTAAGATGATTTGATAAATGGTCTTTGTTTAAGCAGGCATGTGAGTTTGAAAGGCACATTTTCTCTTAAAATCACCCAAAATTTGAAAAAACATTATCAATTTTTGTACAGAAAAAAATGCAAAAATTGCAAAAACAATTTAAAGATGAAAAGAATGGACAAATAAAAAAATAATAAAATCACCATAAACTTTGAATGAAAAAAAATTGCAAAAAAAGTCTTAAAGAAATAAAAGCAAAAACTTTAAAGAAAAAAAGGCAATTTCTTTTCGAAATCCCCCCCAAAAAAAGAAGCCAAAACTAAAAGAAAAAACTGAATTGCCTGATTTCTTTTTGTAAAAAAAACATGCAGGTTTGTGAGGCCATGTTTTTGTTCCAGGTTAAGGCCCCAATGCCTTCAGATCCTTGAAATGCCCCTGGCTCTAACAAATCGCAGTTAGTTCATCAATATATTTTACTTCATTCTGTTTTAAACCCACATGTTATTTATATTTTGTCGAATCAATGACTTCAGAAAAATCTGGACCGTGTGGCCGGACCAGTTGGACACCGCTGTACTAAAACACAAGTGTCTGAACAATAGAAATAGAATGAAAAGAAAAGAACACTGAATTGTTTGCAGTGTTCACTCGACTCATTCAACAGAAAATGCAATTATTATTAGTTGCTTTTGTTTCCAGTAATTGCATGTTTGTTGATGTAACGTTACTGTAGCTGCCTTCGCCAAATGCGTGATAACTTTTTAGATAGCCTTTGTTTGGTGAAAGAGAGAAACTTAATTGGTTTACGGTTGTATTTTTCTCTTTTATAAGGAAAATAAAGAGTATTTTCTATCCTTCTGCACTCTTGTTTTGTTTTGTTTTGTGCTTAAATGAGTAAGACGGTAGTGAAGTCTCTGCTGCAGAGTTAATTTTCTTATTACATAAATCCAGCAATTCTCAATTCCTCTCTAGCAGCGAGGCAACAGAGATAGTGCACAAAATGCAGACGTCTCTCTGTGCTTCTAAAATTACAGAAATCTTTTCAAGGAGACGGGTCACCCATAAAAAAATAAAATAAATGCTTTTACTTCCTCTGATCTCGGGCAGTACGAGCGTCAGCCTCAAAAGCCTGTGATGCTTTTGACAGACAAAACATGAGACTGGCACCATTTGCATTAAGTGAAAAATGATTTTGTTGACAGAGTTTTGGGACATGAAATGAATAAAACCTTTATCCTGTTAGCAAATGAAAACTGATTTACCGCTGCAGTAGACAATAATAGGTGAGATTAACAAGAATACCTGACAACAATCAAATCGATGGGAAAAATATCTGCAAATCACAGATTACATTTGCAATTATGTTGCAGATATGTTAAAACTTAACATTTCAACAACAATGTAGTTATCATGTTGTTTGGTTTCAGCACAGAAAACAGTTACTTACTGAAAAGGAAAAGATCACGTTTTGATGTAAATTAACCAGTTTTGGGGGCGAAATCCCTACTGGAACCACAGCGGTGTACATACAATACAATACAATACAATCAATAACTTAATAAAAAATAAATGAAAAAAAAACAATAACTTTTTATGGCACTACCCCTGCTGTGAAAACAGTGACAGATCACAGAAAAAATAAATTAAATAAAATTTAAAAAACATAATTGAGGCTAAAAAGTCACCAGAAATACTGATGGATACCCTAAAAAAACCTCACAAACCAATCCACGCTTTGTATCATTACTTAACTGCTCATCATAAATCAGGCTATGAATGAAACCTGAAGACTACAGATAAGACAAAAAATAAGACACTGGCAGAAACTCTTTTACTAATAGTTATTTCCATGAGATGTGGCACTACGGCTGAAAAGCCACCAGAAACACTGACGGATACCTTAAAATCACTCATAAACCAATCCATGCTTCGTGCTTCTACTCCGTGGTCGCTTACCACAAGTCGGTTTGTTTATATGACAGTAAATGCGCTACAACTATTTCAGTGGCAACGGTACACATAAAAACCGCCACTCTTTCCTTCCTAGTAGATGGATTTAAATGTCTGTTTCTGTGGTCTGAGACAAATTTCATTGCAATCTGTCCAATAATTGAGAAATTTCACTCAAAACCATTTATGTCAACCTGCTGGTGGCGCTAGAGGAAAAGTCAGGAGATCACAAAAGTCATCAAGATTCATTATCTTGGTGCTGTTGATATGCGTACCAAAGTTTATGGCAATCCTTCCAAAATTTGTTGAAATATTTTGGTTTGCGGCCAACACGGCAGATCGATCATCTGACTGACCATAAGCGTTCCCCAGAGTCATTCTGCTACAGCTCTGCTAACTGGATGGAGGAAAAGTCAGGACAAACTGCTACAGACAAACTTTGTTCAAACCCACACAACTTTTTCTATTTTCAACCGAAAACCCAAAGTTTTCAAATAGCAAACATGTCAGAATGGATTTGTTGAAATGTGAATGAGATGATGCATAAGACATCTAGAATATTTCCATTTGAGGGAAAGGTGCAGCCATAAAAATATGGGTTTGAATATGTCACCCAGTGTAAACACAGAGCTTCGATAAAGAGCTGGAACAAGCTGAGACAGAATATATATGAAATGCTGTCAGACGGGACGGAATAAGAGGATTTTTCAAACTTTAAAGCTCCTTAAGGGGAGACACTACAGGTGAATAGGGTAAAAAATTAACTAGTAACTATAACAATGAAATTTCCGCAGATGATTACTTACATAAAGGCAATTTTTTTTTGTATTAAAAGTTTTCTGATATTTTATGTTAAAATGTGCAAATTAGGTATTAGCTAAGCAAAGTTAAATATGGACTAATTTGCATGTTTAAACATAATATAGAAAACTTGCAATACAAAAACTGAAAACATAAAGCCAGGCTCAAAATTCTTCTTTCATCTGGTTGACACTTTAGAGTCAAAGGTTTTCAGAGACAGAATTTTGGATATCATCTTTATATCAGAAAACAGTGCCAATTACCATTAAAAAAATCTATTTTCGCCATACTTTTTGAAATAAAATGTTCTATAAATCAGGCTAAGAATGACATATGGACAGCCCTCTTTGTAAAGTTCTTCCGAATATAGATAGGATTAAAACTACAAAATTTGGTGAATGTAAGTGCTATTGAAGTTTAGATTTTTTTGTTTTGTTGCGTTGAAGATTTCTTTTTTTTTTGAGAAAACTTCCTCTAAAGATATGTCTTTTAAAATCCCATCACTTTTGGACCAAACGTAAACCACTAGGGTAAAAATTTCAACTACAAAATATCACCATGAAACTTCCACAGTTACACAAAGACAATGATTTATTGTATTACAAGTTTCTAAAATGTTAGGTATAAATTACAAATGGGGAATTTTCTAGTTAAATTTGCACGGATTTTCATACATTTCCAGAACAGAAATCTAGACATAAGATAGGCTCAAAATAATTTTTTAAATTTTGTTTTTGTATTGAGTCAATGGTTTTCCCAGTACAAATTTGTATCTCTTTTTATCACTCCATATATAGAAAGTAGTTTCAACAGCCATGAGAAATAATTTTTTTGCCATTTTCTGAATGTTTATATTGCAATGTGAAAAGAAACAATATCTACATAAATATGCATAAATTCTGCATACACTTCCAGAACAGAAATCTGAATTTAAGCAAACACCTAAATGAGTATTTTGGACATTTTCTTTCCACTAGTCAAAAGAAAAAAAGACGCGATATGGAGGAAAAATAGCCCAAAATCTCTGATTTGACCACTGCATGAAAAACTTTTCACCTGAGGTTTTTTGCCTCAAAGGAAAATAGGAGGGTAATTATATCACAATATAACAATGCAGCCGTTTCTGTATTCTGGAAAGCATTAAAAGCAATCTAAAATGACAGCAATTTGTTTTAAACAAGTGAGAAGAATTGGTTATCCACTGCTTGACAGATTCCCAAAAATCATGTCCAAAATTATTTCTGTGTCACTGACTTCTCGGTGCGCCGCTCCGTGCAACGAGTCAGCTCAGCAATTAAATCTTAATCAAATCTGATTCCATCACGGCTCAATCAAGTGATAAGGAGGAGAAGCGGCACCCCAGTAAAGGCAGGAGCTCGCTCGCTTCCCACCGGCAGGCTGACAGAACTGTCAGGACTCTACGTCTTTCGCTGAGCTCAAACTGCAACTCGGAGGATCTCTCCCTGCGTTACGTGACTCAGGAGTTGATCAGATAAAACAGAAAAGAGTACGACATATCTGAATCAAGTATACATCTTGAGCTGAAGCTTGTTCTGCTTGTTGGGGAAAAAAAGGGGTTAACTGCCAAGCGCCCGGCAGGAGACTTCTCAACCTTTCTGAGGAGTGAGCTAATCTAGAGGAAGCTGTCAATAAACGTCTCGACAGACAGTGAGGCGAGGAGCGTGTTGCTGTGGGTTTGGGGTGTTAGTGGATGCTGTTGAGAGAATGCATCTGCCACTCAAGTGAAGAGCTCATCTCCGCTGAGGTCTTGACAGGCGGCACTTAGTGTGCCAAAAGAAATATCCCCTTCAACGAATCATTTATTCCACTCTGGAGTCTTAAAATCTGATTTATTTTATGTAAAGCAAAGGGGAGGAGGGAAGAAAATCTGCGGGGTGAGATAATGTCATTCGTTTGCGATGCAAATCAGTTCCAGTTCGGAGTTTTCTTGTATCGAGTGACGGTACCTTAAAAAAAAAAAATCTGCCTTATGTCAAGATGCTTCACTCGTGCCGAGAAAACTCTTAAAAATGCCGATTTGCATTGGAAATTTTATTTCGCCCTGTGGTGTTTTTTCTTCACTCTGTTGAAAGAAACAATATTTGAACATATTTAGAGACTTATGCAAGTGTGCAGAAGCTGCAGGTGGGCGCAGATATGTGGGTGGCGCGTGTGGGTGTTCGGATACGGAGGGTGGTGCACTGAGGAACCTTAAAGCCAGGTTTGGCTTCCCCTCAGCTTCAAGGCAAAGAGGAGAAAAAAAAGCCCCTGGTGAGCAGCAACAGTGCAAATCTTATTAAATTGCAACTAATCCGGTGTGGAGAGAGGTTTGGTGTTTGTCTGAGAAATTAAGCAGCACTCCAGATTGCAGGAGATAACTGTTTGCCTGGAAACAGCGCACCGGCAGTTCAAAGACAGACAGTCAAAACCAATTAGGAGAAATCAGTTGCCTTGTCATTCAAATTCGTTCCATCCTATACGCCTTCCTGTTTATCCCACTGAGGTAAATAATCTGTTTGAGCTCTCTCTCTGCGCTTTTCTTGTTTTCATTCCTCTTTGTTTCTGTTGCTCTCTGATTTCTTCTCTGCTGGCGTCATCCTTTCTGCTTATCTCTCTGTTCTCACCCTCCTTTTTGCTTTTTCTTTATTCCCGCTCTCATCCCCGACTGGCACGCAAAAACACACCTGGTTTGGTACAAGGAGCAGATTCTAAAATTAAAAGAAACCTTTTCAAGGAAACGGGTCACCCATAAACAAAACTGAATTCACTTTTTCTTCCTCTGATCTCCGGCAGTACGAGCTTCAATCTCCCAGCTCAGAAACACAATAACAGCAAAGATGAATTTGCAATGTTTTTAACAGACAAAACATGAGACTGGCACAATTTGCATAACTGAGAATTGATTATTTTTTGTTGACAGAGTTGTGGGACATGAAATAAATGAAACACTAATCCTGAAAACATATAAACACGCCGATTTACAGCTGCAACTACCACTAAGTAGATGACTGGATGAGATTGACTTTACTACTTTACAACCAACACAAAAACAATCTGCAGAAAAAAATCTGCAAACCAAACATACTTTATACCACGTTATTATGTAGTGAAAACATTTAAACGTTACGTTTCAGTGGTTGAAATGTGGTTTGGTTAAGGCACAAAAACCACTTGGTGATGGTTAGAAAATCATCATGTTTTGGTTTAAAAAAACGCGTTCTCGGGGCACAACTCCAGCAAGAAAGACAGCGATGTTTCAAGAAAAAAAAACAACTACTTTTCACAGCTGGAAAAACAGCTGCAGGTTGCTACAAATCACCCATGTTAAGGGATGATAGGCTGCAGGAAACACACCACAGTTTACATAAAACACCCACGCTTGGGGGCTAAAAAGCTGCAAGAAACACAGTATGGGTCACTACAAAACACCCACATAAAGGGGCTGAAAGTTGAAAAATTGCAGGAAACACAATGACAAGTCCCTAAAAATTAGCCACGACTGCAACCGAAAAAGTTGCAGGAAACACAGTAACAGGCCCCTGAAAAGCACCAACATTTGGGGGTTTAAAGCCACAAGAAACACAGCAACAAGTCACCCCCCCCCCATATGTGGCCGCTTCCACCTACGAGGGCTCCCTATGCTCCCCATGTTGCCTTGTGTTGGAAATAATGATGGCGAGTGCGGTGGCTGCAATAGAAATAAAGCTGCTGATGTTTTGAACATCCATCACCATGTTTCTTAATGTTATCACCAGAGAAGTCTCAGAGCATCACTCAAAGGAAGCGCAGTCATCTCACAATTGTGTTTTATCGACACTCTGAAAATATCACTTCAGTTTTGTACAAATCTGTAATGGAAACCCGTCTAGTGTCTGAGGTGAAAAACCACCCATCATTGGGAGCTAGAAAGTCTGGAAACAGCAAGTCCCTAAAAAACAAAAACAGCCAATGTTTGAGGGCTAAAAGCTGCTGGAAACAGCCCCTAAAAAGATCCACGTCTGAAGGCTGAAAAGTAGCAGGAAACAGCACTAAAAAACAACAATGCAGAAACACGCAATGTCAACATTTTCTTCTGGCGACTGGGCTGCAAAATAACAATCTCTCTTATCCTCCACTCCTTTCTGTCCCCGCTCAGAGGAAACAGGTGTAGAGACGGTGGCAGAGCTCATCAGGTAGCTCCTCACGTCCCTCTGCCTCCAAACTAAACCGCCGCCTCCTCTGCAGCCACCAGGCATCAGTCACCGCCATTAACCGCCAGCTCTCAGCCAACCAGAGGAGGCGTCCTATGAAATCTATACGAGCTGCTCCACAGAGATCGCTGCGCTCTCCTCACGTCACATGAAAGAAGCTCAATGAGATCTAATTCTCGATAACTGATGTGTATCACCGAGAAGAGTTCAGAAAATGAATCAGGGTGATAAAAGAACCGGGAGATATTGAAGTGGATGATAAGATTAATTATGTGTTCATATACAGTGAGTGGGACTCAGCGGAGAGTAATAAAGATCCAAGAAAACAACATTTTTACGGCTCATTCGTCTTTAAAAGTCACGTCCCTAAAGAGAGAATCAAAGCGCAGGATTTATTGTAATTCCACTGTTGGATTATAAACCCCTTGTGTCCTTAATTTATATGTACTGCATTCATTTTCTGTTCATTGCTATTATTATTGAATGTTTTTTACACAGATGCTGACTGTCCAAAGAGGAGGGGAATTTCTTTTTATCTGATCTGCCCTCAAAGGTTTTACTTTTCCCTTTTTTACTGTTTTTTACAAGTTTTGGAGTTGTATTTCCTTTTTGTCTTCTGAAGCAACCTCTGCTGTGTAGTGTTGAAACAGTTGCACTCTGTGTGACTTTATTAGGTACACCTGTAAACTCTGACGCAACCCAGTGTAACAGCTCACACATACATTTTGCTTTTACAAAGAAATAAGAACAAAAAAGGTCTTGAAAATTAATTCATCTTTCAAATAATTTATCAGACAAAATGCAAATATTTGCATTATTTGCGTTTTACTTTCTCAAATGTGTTCCTATTGGGCAATCATAAATGGAATTATTCATTTATTATTTTTAAACAAATTTTCAGTGAATTTCTTTAAAAAAATTTATTTTTGGGTGATTTTCTTGTAATTTTTGAAAATTTCCTACATTTTTTAAACTTTTGTTATTATTTATTGTGTGTCTTGCAGAACATTTTACATGCATCGGTGCACGTAAACACCAGATCGAATTAGAGGACATCCCATGTTAACAGCTGACCCGAAATCTTCAGTCAGATGGATTTCAGTCAGATTGAGAAAAAGTGTGCATTTTTTGCATCGATAAGTGAAAAAAAATTCTTAACAGACAGTTACTGAAAGTAATCATTTTCACTCCTGCAGCTGCAGGCCTGTGAGCTCCACAGAGACACTGCATTGAGTTATCAAAATAAACTTGTCGTGTTTTCCTACAATGCAGTTACATCACAAATATTCTTTAAGAGACGAATCCCAAGAAAGACATGCAGGCATTCAGCAAACTCCCTGCAGTCAACAAAGAAACTCCTAAACTTTTAGTTCAAACTCCAAGTTTACAAATCTGACTGAACAAAAAGATCTGAGCTCAAACTAAATGAATGAAATCGGTTTTATCGGTTTGACCTGCTGCACCGTGCATGTTGTTTCATGTTTAGGATTTGTTGACGTGCATGAATAAGATCTCTCCCTCCATCAGTACGGCTG